>NW_006399755.1:2807580-2823692 GCF_000299155.1 Elephantulus edwardii
GCCTTGTTTTATTTGGCTTTTCAAGTCCCTGATTCCCTCTAATCTTCCAACCTGAAAAGGAACTGACTGTGCTGTGAACTCAGAACAACTTTCTTCTCAGGCTGATTCATGGCATCCAGGAGGCCTGTGGTGAGATTAGCTAGAACTAGGTACAGCAACCTCAGAGGAGGGCTTTCAGCCATGTTTGTCCTCATGAACCCCTACTAATGATGTCTTGGTATGGAGTTTTAGGTAGGTGAAGGATGGGGCTGTGACGTAGAAGAAGGAATGAAAAAGGGAGAAGTTGCATTGAGCACTATCAAAGGTCAATGAACATTATCAGATAATTTATCCAGAGAACTTGAATAGTTTTTCATGTAGATAACAACTTGGAGGGTCAAGAAAAATGGGCTTTGCAATCAGTTGTTGTTGTTATGTGCTGTTGAGTCAACTAATCTCATAGTGACACTATGAACAATTATTCTGAACCCTGCCCTATCCTTGGCCAACCTCATAATCTATGACACACTTGTACCCATTGCCACAGTCATTGTGTCAATTTATCTCATCCAGGGCCTTCATCTCTTACGCTGACCCTCTACCCTTCCAAGCATGATGCCCTTTTCCAAGAACTAGTCCTTCCTGGCAACATACTCAACGTGAGACAGAGTTTCAAAATCTTTGCCTCCAGGGAGCAAAAAGCAAACTGATTTTAGCCTCTCCAGGACAGAACTATTTGTTCTCTTGGAAGTCCACGCCTGGTACGTTCAATACTCTTCTCTAACACCACAACTCAAAGGTCTTTATTCTTCTTATGTCATCTTTTGTCATTTTCCAGGCATAAGATGCACACAGCAAATAGTTGAGAAGATCATGATTTACATTAGTCACATCTTAGTCTTTAGATTAGTATTGTTGTTCTTTAGCATTCTGGACAAGTCCTTAAGAGCAGATTTTTCCCCAAGCAACTTTGGATTTCCTGACTGTTGTCTGTTGTTACGTGTTGCTAATTCTCATGCAAGTCATAGCAAACCCTATGTACTATAGCCATGAAACCTGCTCTATCCTGTACCAATCTTATTGTCTCTGACACACCTACCTTCATTACTCCAGTCACTGAATCAATCCATCTTATTGATTGTCCCTCCACCCTTCTGAGCATGGTATCCCTCTCTAAGTAATGATCTCTACTTACAACATGCCCAAAATATGTCAGATAAAACATCAAAATCCTTGCCTCCAAGAATTAACTTGGTTTCACCCTCTCTAGCATGAAATTGTGTATTGTCCTGTCAGTCTATTGTATATTCAATACTCTTCTCCAGCATCACAGCTCAAAGGCATCAATTCTCTTTTTATCAGCCCTAGTCATTTTCTAGCTTTCTGATGCAAGTAATTGTGAAGACTATGGCTTGTATAAGGATCACCTTAGTCTACAGACTCACATCGTTGCTCTTCAGTACTATGGAGAGAGGTCCCCGGCAGCAGATTTTCACAATGTAATTAATCTTTTGATTTCCTGGCTGCTGATACCAAGAGTGTTGATTGTGGAGCCAAGCAAACTAAGGCTGTTAACAATCTCAATCTCTTCACTGTATATTGTGACACTGCCAATCAGCCCAGTGGTGAGAATCTTTGTTTACTTGATGTTGAGCTTAAATCTATATTTAAGGCTGCAGTCCTTGACTTTCTGCTGCAAGCGCTTCAGGTCCTCCTCAGTTTCAGCAAGCAGCCTTGTGTCTTCTGCATAATGCAGGTGCCAGAAGTATTGATTGTGGATCCCAGCAAGATTAAATCATCAAAAACTTTCATCTTTTCTCCATCTAACACAATATTACCTATTGGTCTGGTGGTGAGGACATTTGTCTTTTTTATGTTGAGTTGTAATCTATATTGAAGGCATAGTCCTTGATCTTCTACATCATACACCTCAAATCTTCCTCAATTTCAGCAAGATTAAGTCATCTGCATAACTTAGGTTGTATTTGAGTCTTCCTCCAATCCTGATGCTACATTCTATCTGAAGTCCAGCCTCCTTAATGATCTGTTCTTCATATAGATTAAAAAGGTACAGAGAAAGGACACATTTCTGACATTTTCCTTTCTTGATTTTGAACCCTTGCAGTGTTTCCTTGCTCTGTCCTGATGACTGCTTTCTGGTCTAAGTACAGATTTTGCATAAGCACAATCAAATGTTCTGGAATTCCCATTCTTCCCAATGTTAGCCATAATTTGTTGTGATCCATACAGTTAAATGCTTTTGCACATGCATAAAACACATGCAGATATCCTTCTGATACTTTCTTCTTTCAGTTAAGATCCATCTGATATGGGTGGATGTCCCTGGTGTCACAGTTTCTTCTAAGCCCAGCTTGTATTTCTGGAAGTTTTCTGTTGATGTACTGTTACTGGATAATCTTCACCAAGATTTTACTTCTTGTATGTGATACTAGTGATACTGTTTGATAATCTCCACATTCTGTTGCATTACTTTTTTTTTTTTTTTAAATGGGAATAAATATGGCTGTCTCCCAGTCCAGGCAGCTGTACTCCACATTTCTTGGTACAACCTGGTGGGCACATCCAGGGCTGCATCTGTTTGCTGAATTATGTCAATTCATATTCCATCAACTCTGGAGCCTCATTTTTGTCAACTTTTTCAGAGCTGCTTAAAATTCTTTCTTTATTACTATAGGTTCTTGATCATATGCTACTTCTTGAAACTGTTCTGTGTCAGCCAGTTCTCTTTGGTAGACTGAATCTGTTTAATCACCAGGGGTTAATCCTTGACTGTGTAACATCTTTGTGTTGACTTTAGGCAAGACAGTTTATCTTCCTGAGTCTCAATTTTCTTAAACGTAAAATTAGACTGCTAATACTGGAAACACTGCATGTTTTAAAATTGGGAAAGGTGTATGACAGGGATGTGTCCTATCTCCATACCTTTTCAACCTGTATGCAGAACAGATTATCCGAGAGGCTGGGCTCTATGAGGAGAAGTGTGGCATCAGGATTGGTGGAAGATCTATTAACAATCTGAGTTATGCAGATGACACAACCCTGATTGCTGAAACTGAGGAGGACCTCAAATGCTTGCTGGAGAGTGTCAGGGACTGCAGCCTTCAGTGTGGATTGAAGCTCAATGTCAAGAAGACAAAGTTTCTCACCACTGGACCAACTGGTAGCCTCAGGATGGATGGTGAAGAGATTGAGATTGTTAACAACTTTAGTCTGCTTGGCTCCATGATCAACACTGCCATGGGAAAGTCTGCTGTTAGGGATCTCTCCAGGGTACTGAAGAGCAATGGTGTCACTCTGGAGACTAAGGTGCATCTGATACAGGCTATGATCTTTGCAATCACTTGTTATGCATCAGAGAGTTGGACAATGATTAAGGAGGCTAGAAGGAGAATTGTTGCCTTTGAGCTGTGGTGCTGGAGAAGAGTATTGAGGGTACCATGGACTGCCAAGAAAACAAACGGATTCATCCTGGAGAGGGTTAAGCCACGCTGCTCCTTGGAGCCAAGGATTCTGAGGCTTCGTCTGACATACTTTGGACATGTGGTAAGGCGAGACAGGCCCTTGGAGAGGGACATCAAGCTTGATAGGGTGGAGGGACAGCACAGGAGGGGAAGTCCCTCTGTGAGGTGGATTGATTCAGTGACTGGGGTATTCAGGATGGGTGTGTCTGAGGCAGTGCGATTGGCACAGGATAGAGCGGTGTTTAGGGCTGTTGTACATAGGGTCGCTATGAGTCGCAAGTGACTCAACGGCACATAACAACAACAACAATACTGATCTGGTGGCCTAGTGTTAAGAAGCTGCACTGCAATCCCGACAGCATGAGGTTAGAATCCACAAGCTGCTCCATGGGAGAAAAATGGACAATCTCCTCCCATGTGATAAATTTCCTCTTAAAACCCATCAGAGGGTCAACTATGAGTCGGTTCTGACTCAACAGTACATAACAATAATACAACATAGTGAAAATCAAGGGAGAAGTTTTCAATTCTCTTCATGTATCAGAATCACCTGAAGAGCATAAAAAAATTACCTGGCTCTTTAACCTTATGCTACACTCTTGCCTCCTATTTCCTAATTCAGTTGATTTGGGACAGGAGCCTGAGCACCGATGCTTTATAGGGTTTTGTTTCATTTTGTTTTATTTTAATTCATAGATTGTTCTAATGGCCAATTAGTTGAAGGTTTCTGGGTTAAGAGATTTTTAATATCATATGAGGTACAAAGAAAATATTCATGTCAGAATGTTGTTCAATGCATGCCATTAACTCAGAATTCACTGCCATTTTGTTGTTGGTAGGTGCTGCTGTTCAGTCAATTCTAATATGTACAGAATGTAAGTATCATAGAATGAAATACTACCTGGACCTGAACTAACCTCACAATTGCTGTGTTTTGTCTATTAATACCATCCCTGTATTCATCCATTTCATTAAAAATGCTCCCCTTTTCCGTAGGCAGACTTTCTACTAAGTCTCTTCCTCTAGGGACTGATTCCTTCTGATAATAAAACCAAAATGTGTGGAATTAAGTCTTGCCATCCTCCCTTCAAAGAAAAATTGTGGCTGCACTTCTTCTAAGACAAATTTGTTCACTCTTCTGACAGCCCATGATATATTTAATATTCCTTGCCAAAGCCATATTTCAAAGGCATCTATTCTTTTTAGGTGTTCCTTATTCATTGTCCAGGTTTTGCATGCATATGAGCTGATTGAAAATAAAATGGCTTAGATCAGGAAGATTTTAGTCTTAAAGGTGACATTTCTGCTTTTTAACACTTTCAAGAGTCCTAGTGCAGCAGATTTTCCCAATGTAGTACATTATTTGATTTTCTGACTGCTGCTACCGTGGCCATTGATTTGGGGGGGGGGTATCCCAGTAAAATTACAAGTCCAATATTCTGCCATTTATCATAATGTGCTCCCATTTATGCCTAATGTTCAGTTATAAGGACTTTTGTTTTCTTTATTGTTAAGGTTACATCTTAACAAGGTTCCTTCTTTATTTGTTAAGGTTACACCTTAACCTATACCAACACAGCAGTCAATATATTGTACTATGGGGCCTAACTGCAAATATTGACTCTACCTTCTGCTAATTGATGAGCCATGGACAAGATTCTTAATCTCTAGAACTCTCATTTTCTTTGTGGGAATACTGATACATCTTCATAGGGCTGTTAGGACAGTTAAATTAGATAGTCCATCAAAAGATGTATGTTTTTGTTATATGCTATCAAGTCAACTATGATTCACAGCAATTCTAAGAACACTAGCTCTGAACCCTGCCCTATCTTGAGCCAATCTCACTGTCACAGACATACCTGCCCCCAGTGCCACAGTCAATCCATCTCATGCAGGGTTTTCTTTTCCTTTGCTGACCCTCCACCCTCCTAAGCATGATGCCCTTCTCCAAGGACTGGTCCTTCCTGGAAATATGCTCAAAGTATGTAAGATGAAGTTACAAAATCCTTGTCTCCAAGGAGCAACCTGATTTCACCCTCTCCAGGATAGACCTTGTTTGTTTTCTTGGCAGTCGGTTGTACATCCAATACTCTTCTCCAGCACTACAACTTAAAGGCATTGATTCTTCTGCCATCCTTACTCAGATGCACAGCAAATAACTGAGAAGTCTATAGCTTGATTAAAGTACACTTTAGTCTCCAGACTGAAATTGTTACTCTTTAGTACTCTGAGCGGTCCCCAACAGTCAACTTTCCCATTGCAACTAGTCTTTTGAATTACTGACTCCTGGTGCCAAGGATATTGATTGTCTTTCTGAGCAGGATGAAATTGTTAATAATCTCAATCTCTTCTCCATTTATCCTGATGCTGACAATTGGTCTGATGGTGAGAATCTTTGTTTTCTTGATGTTGAGATGCAATCCATACTGAAGGCTGCAGTCCTTGACCTTTTGCAATAAAAGGTCCTCAGTCTGGGCGAGTAAGATTATGTCATTTGCATAATGCAAATTGTTGGTGAGTCTTCCTCCAATTCTGATACCACATTTTTCTTCATAAAGTTCAGGCTCTCAAATGATGTGTTCCACATATCATTCAAATAGTTATTAATGAAGGATACATACTTGAGGCACTCTTTTCTTGATTTTGAACCATGCAGTGTTACCTTCCTCTGTTTGGATTATTGCTTCCTGATCTAAGGTTAGGTTCTGAATAAGCATAATAAAATATTCTAGGATTCCTATTCTTCTCACTGTTAGCCATAATTTGTTGTGATCCACACAGACAAATGTCTTTGCATAGTCAATAAAAGAAAAGCAGAAGGTCTGCATGGTCTGTAGGTGCAAGTCTCCACTTAGAAGTCCTACAACTCAGTTCAGGATGTTTTGTCTTCTTTCCCTATCTCTCCTTAATAGAACATACACTCCTTCTATTCAATGTGCTGATGAAAAAAGTCTTTACATAAAATATAGTGATTTTAGAGGCTGATAGTTATCAAGATAATATTCTATAGCAGTGCCAGTTGGAAGTAACTATGTATCTAACACACTTCGGTCAAAGAATAAAATAGGCTACTCTGTAGAAGGAAAGGGGAGGGTGAAAAAAGAACTTTGTTAAATGTAAAAGTACAGTACAAATTGAGAAATACAGAATATAAAGTGAAAGAACCACTTATAATATTCTGAGAGAGATGGGTTTTCATACTGAAAACTGCAGAGAGGATTAGTAGATATTGGGCATTTATGCTGCCAAGGACCTCTTTAAAGTGATAAAGAGCAAGGATGTAAGTTTAAAGACTAAGGTGGACCTGCTTCAAGACATTACTTTGCATGAATATTAAAAAATGGAAATAAAGAAGATGGAAGAAGAATCCAAGCTTTTGTGATACACTTCATCTCATATACATTGGACATATTATCAGGAGTCATCAGTCCTTTGAAAAAGATATTATGCTCGGGGAAATGGATGGTCAGCAAAAGAGAAGAAGATCCTTAGCAAGATGGATTATCACACCGATGGCAATAATGAGCTCGAACGTGGTGGAAATAAGGACAGTGCAAAATCAGGCAAGGTTCAGAGCTGTTGTTCATAGGATCAATGAGAGTACAGTGGTACCTATGAACTGAAACATGAAAATAATTTGCATAGTGCCTGACACAGGGTGAGGAGTGTATAACTCAATAAATGACAGTTATTCTTATGGATTGAAAGAGCTCCAGTGATACAGTGTACTAGGCTTCTAAATGAAAGGTATGTGGTTCAAATCTCCCAGTCACTCCCAGAAGAAAGACATGCAGTCTCTTCCTGTAAACCTAGTAAGTGTCAACATACATAAGAATCAGTTTGACTGTCGGTATATGCCAGTGACATCATAGTGAACACAGAAAGCCTCAAGGACTAGATTTAAAAAAAATTATTAGAGCTAGTAAATCAGTTTAGTAGAGTGGTAGGCTACAAGATCAATATATACAAGTCTGTGGGATTCCTCAACAGTAACAAAGAAAACAGAAGAAAAATAAGAAAGCAATACCATTTATAATAGCCAACCACAAATTGAAATAGGAATATGCCTAACTAGGACAAAAGACCTGTACAAAGAAAACTATAAAACATTTCTGTGAAAACCAATAAAAGACTAAATAAATGGGAAAATGTTCCCTGTTCATGGATAGTAAGACTCAATATAGTGAAAATGACACTCCTACCAAAAGCAATCTACATGTACAATGCAATCCTAAACCAGATACCAAATTCATTTTTCCAGGAGACCAAAAAGGCAATTGTCAAGTTTATTTGGAAAGGAAACAGATGTGAATAAGCAAAGCATGTCTGAAAAATGAGGATAAAGTGGGAGGCATAGCACTTCTTGATCTCAAAACCTACTATACAGCTGTAGTAACCAAAACAGCATGGTACTGGTACAATGATAAGCACATGGGTCAATGGAACAGAATCGAGAACCTAGAAATTAATCTGTATATCTATGGTCAACTGATATTTGACAAGGAAACAAAACCTGTCAAATGGGGAAATGACAACCTCTTCAACAAATGGTGCTGGCAAAACTCAACAGCTACCTGCAGAAAGCTGAAACAAGATCCACGTCTCTTACCATACACAAAAAACAACTCAAGATTGATCAGAGGCCTAAGTGTAAAGCCCCAAACCATAATGATCATAAGAGATAAACTGGCACCAAGCTTCGAAGGTCTCGGCTGTGGTATAGAGAGACTGTCAAATAGAGCCAGAAACACACAACCAGGAGAGGCTAAAACTGATGAACGAAACTTTCTAGAGACTAAAGCCCTGTGTGTATCAAAACCTTCCCAATAGCATGAAAGAAAATCTACTGACTTGGAAAAACCATTTGACAATGCCATCGCAGACAAGAGTCTTATAATAAAAGCTTATAGAATCCTATAGGGCCACGACAAGAAAAACATTGATAACTCAATTACAAAGTGGGCAAGAGACACAGACAGACTTTTCACAGAAGACATTTAGATGGCCAACAGACACATGAAGAAATGTTTAAAATTACTGGTAATAAGAGACACAAATCAAAACCACAATGAAATACCATTTCTCCCCATCAGCTGTGGCAAATTTTAATAGGACAGCAAGCAATAAATGCTGGAGAGGATGTGGCGAGGTGGGAACTTTCATATACTGTTGGTGGGATTGTAAAATAGTACAACCACTCTCAAAGGCAGTTTGGCGTTTCTTCAAAAAGCTGAACATAGAAATTCCATATGACCCAGCTATTTCTCTCCTAAGAATATACCCCAAGGAAATTTAAAGTAAGGCAGAAATGAAGATATATACACCAATGTTCATAGCAGTGCTATTCACAATCACAAGAACATGGAAACAGCTCAAATGTCCACTGTCTCTAAGATAAACCTGTTTGTTCTTCTGGCAGACAAAGGTATATTCAGTACTCTTGTCCAGCACCACAGCTCAGAAGCACCAATTCTCCTATCATCCCTAATCATTGTTCAGCTTTCTGATGCACAGCAAGTAATTGCAAAGACTATGGCCTGGATTAGGCACACCTTAGTCTCCAGACTGACAATGTTGTCCTTAAGTACTTTGAGAGGTCTCTGACAGCAGATTTTCCAAATGCAATTTGTCTTTTAATTTCCTTGGTGCTGGTACCAAGAGTGTTGATTGTGGATGGAACTGTATTCCCCCTAAAATATGTGTTGTAAGCCTTAGCCACTATGTCTATTTTAGGGAGTTCTGGTAGCTTAGTGGTAATAAGCCTTGCTGCCAACCCAAAGGTACAAAGTTTGAACTTACCAGCTTCTCTGTGGGAGGAAGAAGGGCAGTCTCCTCTAACATGATTAACTGCCTCTGAAAAGCCTCTGGAGGGTCAGCTAGGAGTTGGTTCCACATTTACAGATCACAGCAACAACAACATCGGTAGCTATAATAACATTTAGGAATAGGCTGACTTTGCTTTATTAATAAGACAGGATGAATATAAGGTATATTCTAAGTTCATTTCTTTTGAAATATGAAGATTTCTCAGAAGCAGAAATTCAAAGAGACAGGAAACTCTTCCAGAGTGAGGAAGCCTCCACCTAGAATGGGAATTTGAACTGCTAGCATCCAAAACTATGAGAAGTTAAACTTATGTTTGCTAAAGTCATCTACTTATGGTATTTCTGTTTTTTGTTGTTGTTGTGAGGTGCCATTGAGTTGAGTACGACCCATACAGACTCCATGAACAACTGAACCCTGTCCTATCCTGTGCCAACCTAACTCCCCCTGACACACTAGAGCCCTTTGCAGCAGTTACTGCATCAATTCACCAGGTCAGGGTCTTCCTCTCTTTCATCGACCTTCCACCTTTCTGAGCATCATGTCCCTCTCCAAGAAGAAGCCCCTCCTAGCAAACATGCCCGTAGTATGTGAGCCAAAGTATACGAGCTCTTTGCCTCCAAAGAGCACTCCAGTTGTAGCCATAACTGTTTGTTCTTTTGGCAGACCATGGGTTGTTCAGAGCTCTTCTCCAACACTGTACCTCAAAAGCATTAATTATTTTTCTGTCAACCTTACCCATTGTACAGCTCCAGATGTATAGCAAGTGATTAGAAAGACCATGGCCTGAATCAGACACACCTTAGTTCTCCAACTAAATCCTCGTCATTATTCCTCAATAATTTGGAGAGGTCCTTAACTACAGACTTTCTCAGGGCAATATGTCTCCTGATTTCCTGACTGCTGGTATAAAGGGTGTTAATTGTGAATCCAAGTAAACGAAGTTGTTGACAGTATCAACCTCTTCTCCATCTTCCATGATGTTGTCTGTCAGTCCTGTGGTAAGAATCTTTGTCTTCTTGACATTGAGATGCAATCCATATTGAAGGGGGACTTGAAACACTTGTGGCAGAGAGGATCAAAGAATACAGCTATCAATATGGATTGCATTTCTGTTAAAGCTGCACCAAATAAGTAAGACATATAATATTATTTTAATAAAGAGGCCTTGATAGTGTACTAAAAACTTAAAATTCATCAGCTCAAATTCACTGTTGAGTTCGATTTCACCAGCTCATTTGAATCCACCAGCAGTTCCACAGAAGAAAGATGCTCAGATTCTGGCTATAAAGATTTAGAGCTTTGGAAACATGATGGAGGGCCTCCATTAATCGATTCAACTAGATGGCAGGGTTTTTAAAAAGTTGCAATTATAATAATTTTTATAGACACTATTGTGAGACTTTTATCTCCATGATGTTACAAAGTTGTTGTTGTGTGACACTGAGCTGGATTAACTCAGAGCTGACTCTCTAGTGGGTTTTCAGAGGCAGGAAGTCACAGGGGAGAAGGCTGTCCATCTTTCCTTCACAGAACAGCTGGTGGATTCCAACAGAGTGCCTTTGAGTTGGCAGTGTAACTTCTTGCCATTTAGCCACAATGTTGGGGCCCAATAAATGTTTACTTAATTAAATTTAATCTAATAAGCTGTACAATAAAGATGACTATCCACCCAGCACCCCAGAACCTTCTGTCCAAATGCCATTCCCTATTAACCAGAGTTGGGAGGTACAGGTCACAATCATGAAATTATAAGCTCTCTGTATTCAGTCTTTTCTGAATCAGTTTTTCAGTTCTTAGAAGTCCCATAAGAAGCAACTCTCCCTATTTCATATCTGTATGACTCCACCTCTGACTCCAGTATCTTCTTCCTACTCTCCTAATCTGGTGGCATGGTGGGTTAGGAGTTGTACTGCTAACCCAAAGGCAAGCAGTTCGAATCTACCAACTTTTCCATGGGAGAAAGATGGTCAACATCCCATATGATTTTCAGCCTCTGAAAACCAAGCTGGAGGTTCAGCTCTGAGTTAATCCAACTCAGTGTCACATAACAACACCTCACCCTATCTCCTTTACAGTTGACACATTTCTGTACCTGGGTTTTTCTCAGTGAATGTCTTCTAAGTGAAGCCCTTAAAAAAGAAAGAAAGAAAAAGGAAGGAAGGAAGGAAGGAAGGAAGGAAGGAAGGAAGGAAGGAAGGAAGGAAGGAAGGAAGGAAGGAAGGAAGGAAGGAAGGAAGGAAGGAAGGAAGGAAGGAAGGAAGGAAGGGAGAGAAAGAATAAGCAGCAGCAGCCAGATATAGCCTTCCTTTGTTTAAAGGGAACCTATTTGCTTACCTGAGTAAATGGTCTCTTTGGGATAATCCAATATGTAAGGAACTAAATGTCCTCACTTCTAAGCCATGCTCATGCCTGCACATTGTTACTTCCATAATGCTAGCCTCATGTCTTAAAATGAAGATTCTACCACTTCCTGTTGGAATCCTGTATTGCCCCAATTCTCTCACGGTAGCTCATCTTGCTAGCTCCATCTTCCACTGACCCTGACTCACTGCATCTGCAGCCTTCAGGTTCTCCAAAGACATCAGGCTCCCATTCTCCTCCAGCCTTTGGCCTCAGCTTTTCCCTTGCTAGAAATCCTCCCTCTCACATCTGTTCCTTCTTATTTTACCAGTCATTCATGTTTCTGGCTATTTAAGTATCTCCCCATTCATGTTTTCTCTGACTTCACCACTCCCCATTAATATTTCTCTACATTCGTGTGTATTTGTTTGCCCTACAAACACATCAGGAAATGTATATATTTGGAAGCATCCAGATCTGGCCTCAAATCCATATTCTTCCACTAATTTCTATATGACTGGGACATTTGAGCAAATCATTTAGCTTGTCTAAAATTTAGCTTCCTATTCTATAAGCCTCAAGGAATCATGTATTAAATACATCAATGGCTATGCCCAATAAATAGTTGCCACTGTCACTAGAGTTATTTCTAGTCATATGTGATTAGATGTTGTGTTCTGAAAAAGGAACTCTTTTTTCCTGTACTAGATAGAAACATTGTACGTGATGCCATCATATCTATCGTTTCTGCATGTTTGCCCCACTCATTTCCCCATGTAGAAAATAGCATCCTGAAGGACAGAGGAGGCCAAATAGCATCCTGAAGGACAGAGGAGGCCACGGTAAGCACTAAGGGTGTACTATTCCTTTTATTGTCATCCCACAGGGGCATCAATTAAACAAACTCCTCAACTCTCAAAGGTTTAAGAAATTCTGAGTCTATGGATCTCTTGCCTGGACCTATAGCAAACACTTCTGAGACATTTGGACGAGTCCTACTTTCAAATTTTGTTTACTGTGAATTCTATGACTAAGGAAATGCGGAAGACTTTACAGAATTCTGAAGGCTTGTGAATGTACATGTTGGCTTGACGTTCAGACCAAGCGGACTCCAGTCAAATTCACCCAATCTTACACTATCAAAGTTGTGATCTCATGCAGGAGTTACCCTTGATCACAGAGATGATCTAAAGCTCAGGCATTTTGGTTTAGCAATTTTTTTTTCTATGTAAGCAAGAAAAAGCAAATGAATCCCCCATAGTTAAAGACAAAAATAAGTTTATGACTAGAAAAGATCATAAAAAGAGACTGCCACTTGAACTACTTTTTTAAAAAAAGAAATTTTTTTAAAAAAAGAAATTTAAAAAGTTAGGCAACTTCTGAATAATTCCATTTGCCTTAAATATGAATTTCAATTAATGTTTCAGTGGCAGAATTCTTATCTTCCATGAGGGAGGCCGGAGTTTGATTCCTAGCCAATGTCTCTAGCATCTAGCCATCACTTCCCTGTCAGTGGGAGTTTGTATGTTGTTATGATGCTGAACAGGTTTCCTCAAAACTTTCCAACTAAGACAGAGTAGGAAGACCTGGTGACTTACATCTGGAAAATCCAACGTGAGAGATAAGAAGCTGTGCACCTGGTGCTGTGAGCCTACTGTGCACTGAGTCACCAGGAGTTGAGGGCTGACTAGAGAGGGCAGCTAACTACAACAATAAACTTGAAAACCTGCCTCTGGTTCCCATTATTAAATTATCTTGTTCTGTTGCTTCCTGCAGAAATGTCACCCCTCAGAAAAGTTGAAGTTCCCGTTTTTAATTTCTGTACTTCTTTTTATTTTTCTTCATGGCATCTACTGTAGCACATAATTGTTGTTGTTATATGCTGTGGCGTCAGATTCAAACAATAGCTGAACTTCCAGAGTGTTTTCATAGGCAGTAAATCGCACAGGAGATTGCTTTCTCCCTTGGAGAAGCTGGGGGATTTGAACCGTGTGCCTTTGAGTTGGCAGTGCAGCCCTTTACTACTAGGCCACCAGGAAATAGAATTACATATTCCATTAATGCTTGTCTCTGTCTCTGGATTAGTGTCCCACTCTAGAAGGAACCTTAACTGTTTTCATCATTGCTGTATCCATAGCACCTAGATCAATACCAACCACATGTTGTTGTTAAGTGCCTTTGAGGTGAGTACAACCCACAGCCACCTTATGAACGACCTGACCCCTGTCCTATCCTGCAACATCCTTATCATCTCCCCAGCCACTGGGTCAATCCATTTCATTGACAATCTTCTTCTCTTTCACTGATCTTTCAGTGTCTAAAACCTCTTCTTTAGAGAGTTTTTAAATTCAAGTAGGATAGACTCAAGGTTGTATTTTGATTCTTGTGGACTTGAAAGATTGAATTTTGTATATTTGAGGATTTATTTACAACAAATATCTCTTTTTTAAGAAATATAGATGGCAACTCTATGCATGGACCTCATCTGATGGTCTGCAGAGGAATCAGACTGACTACATCAGTAGAAAGAATTATTGGAGACTCCCAATATCAGCATTAAATTCCAGGTCAGGTGCTGACAGTGGAACAGACCATTACTCATGTGCAAATTCCAACTGAAGTTGAAAAAGTAGGCACATGGGAGACACTAAATAAGCAGTGGTAGAGGAACTGCAATCTGAAACAGAAGTCTCACAGCAGAGAAAATCCCCAAACCCGTGTGTCCTACTGATTTTCACCTTCTTTCTTGTAAGTGCCTCCTTATTTCTCAGCATTACATCAGGCGTTCACAATCTGACCCAGACACTGATTGCAGCTTTTTCCTAACTATCCACAGCATCATTAGACAGGATGACATTTTCAAGATATTTTTCTACATATGAAGGAAGAACAAAAGAGAAATAATTATAGAAAAATGCACATGATGGAAAAACAGCCAACTTGAAAAATCACACATAATTGGCAAATCATCATACCAATACAGACCTCAGAGGCCCTCCCTGGAAACTAGATGATGATTCCGGTACATTCACAGAGCTAGAGTTATTGTGAGCTTGACTCAAAGTTATTGTGTCTTCACCCCCCTATTTAGTTAGGGTCATCCATATCATGTGATTTCTCCGATGATCCCACATTACTTAGATGCCTCATGCTACTTCTCTGATGATTTCACATTATTTTCAAGATAAAAGGGTGTCTTTTGTCCTCATGCTAATTCTTTGGTTACCATCTCTACTTTTCTTGAGAAAACTACAGTTCAAAATGCCCATCGTTTGCAGGATCTTATAGAGCCAGGGCCACTCTATATTGTCATTTACTTCCAAGTTTTTGTTTCATTATTCTGGGCTGTCATTCTGAATCATAGAAAGCTCATGCAGAAGGTTCAGTCATATCAGAAGTACACAGAAAATCCTAAACATTTATCATTATGCTTAAGACTGGTTTCATTTTTTAGGGTGTTTTTAAATAAAAGTTTTTATTTTATATTGGTTTACTTACAAAGTTAATATACATTGTTTTCCACACCAGATCTTTCCCATTTCCTTTACCCACCCAACCCTCCACCCATCAAATTGTGTGATCCTATGACTACCAACTTCCATCCTTACCTTTCTGTTCCCTCTCCCCTTAGATTCTTGGGCATGTTCTACAAAAATGATCTTCTACAGTATTTGTCCTTATATTTTTTTTTGAATTAAGTTTTTTTAATAAGACTGCATATATAGATGTTTAGTCACACTATTTGATCCACTCTTTAAGAGTAGAACTTTATGTCCAATTACATGCTTCAAACAAGCTTTTCTTATTTGTTACAGTAAGGAAGGCCATGTATCCAAATTTTGACTTGTACACTGAGAGCTTTAAGAAAAACAGGACATGAAGGGAGTTGCCATTTTTTTCTTAGCAGCAATGAAATATCACTAACCCCTTCGTACATACCGAATTCAAGTCACTATCAGAGGTGAGTGTACCACAAAGTCACCAGGTACAAAATTCTAGTTCATTTTTTAAATTAATAACTTGAAGTTACCCCACCCGCCCCACCCTATTACATCCCTTCTTTTAATAAACAGCAAATATTTTGCTATTTTATTCATAGGCTAACAGGCTTGTTTCAATATGAAAGTGCTGATTCATTTACAGATTTTTTTTTAAATCAGTTATGTAGTGCTACAAGAAATGTCCAATAATCTACATAGGAACAATTTCTGATGTATGAAAATGAGAAGACTGAATAAGGCTACCAGATTACCTTACCTTATTTACATGTAAAGAATAGATACCCAATGGTGTAGAAGAGATAGAATTGGACAAATAACTCATAGGTGTAAAAATTACATCTACCTTTGAGCTTATACTGTAAATGAGACATTTTAAATAGTCCTGTAGCCCATGCCTATTTTTTCCTCAGAAAAAGAAAAGCTGCCTTCATGACATTCCCTCTTGCACACAGAATTCCACAGTGTCATTTGAAGCTTCAGA
>NW_006399755.1:2823792-2829364 GCF_000299155.1 Elephantulus edwardii
AATCTATTGATCAATTAGTTTATAGTAGATAACATGAACCAGTTCTGGAACCACTACTAGGAGGAACACAAGCTCTTCACTACAAGCACACAGCAGGAAAGTGATAACTCAATTCATCCCTGGTGCCGGGCCTCCAAAATTGAAAGAACTTGGCACAACTGGAGCACTGAATTTGTATCCTCCATGCTTCTCAATCATTTTGGATTCATGGGCCAAAGTATTTGTCCTTATAATACTGAGTTTGCTCACTTATCATAATGCTCTCCAGTCTCTCCCAAGATAGGCAGTTATTTAGAAAATCATTGTCCCTGCATGCTGCATAGTAATTTATCACGTGAATGTACCATAATTTCTCAATCCATTCCATTGTAGTTGGACATTTGGGCTGTTTCCATGTTCCTGCGATGGTGAATAATGCTGCTATGAACGCTGGTACAAGTTTCCATTTGTGCCTAGGTTCTCATTTTCTCAGTATGTATTCTAAGCAGAGGAATAGCTGGGTCATCTGTAATTTCTATGGTCAGCTTTCTGAGCAAATGCCAAAGTGCCTTCCAGAGTGGTTATACCATTTTACAATCCCACCAAGAGTGTATAAGAGTTCCTAACTTGTCACATCCTCTCCAACATTTAATACTTACTGTTCTGTTAAATGTTGCCATTGCTACTGAAGTGAGATGGTATCTCACTGTGGTTTTAATTTGCATTTCTCTTTTTTATTGTCAGTGATTTTGAGCCTTTCTTCATACATTAAGACTTATTTTTAACCATACCAATTATTGAATAAAAAACAGAGAGGAATGAGAAGGAAACAAAAATTACTATTTTCAAAAGTGCAATCTCTGTAGATGTTCATTGAAATTAATTAAAAAAAGAGGAAAAAAAGTACTATTTTCATGCTATAAACTGTACTACTGCTTTAAATATTGTTATTGTTGTTGTTCTTATGTGTTGTTGAACTGAGTATGATTCATAATGACCCTATCAACAACAGACACAAACCCTGTTCTATCATGTGCTATCCTTATCATTTCTGGCATACTTGAGCCCATTGTTTCAGGAACTGTGTTAATCCATCTGGTTAAGAATCTTTCTGTCTTTTGCCTACTCTCTACTTTTCCAAGGAACAGCCTCTCCTAACAATATGTCCAAAGTATGTGAGATGAAGCTTTGTCATCTTTGTTTCCAAGGACCATTATGGCTGCATTTTCTCTGAAACATAGCTGTTCATTCTTTCGGCAGTCCATTAGCTATTCAGTAACACCACAGCTCAAAGGAATCAATGATTCTTCTGCCATCCTAATTCATTTTCCAGCTCTCAGATGTATAGCAAGTGACTGAAAAGACCACAGACTGAGTCAGGTACACCTTAGTCTTCAAAATGACATTCTTGCTCCTCAGTAATTTGGAGAGATTCCTGAAAGCAAACTTGCCCAATGCTATGTGTCTCCTGGTGTTCTCCTGACTGCTGATATCAAAGGTGTTGATAATGGATTCAAATAAGAAAAAAAAACCCTAACATTTAAAATCTTTTCTCTATCATGATGTTCTTTATCAATCCAGTGGTGAGGATTTTTTACTTCTTGATGTTGTGATGCAATTCATTTGAATGCTCTAGTCTTTGATCTTCTTCAGCAAGTACTTCAAGTCTTCCTCACTTTTAGCAAATGAGGGTTGTGTCATTTGCATAATGTATGTTTTGAGTAAGTTTTCCTCTACTCCTGATGCCACATTCTTCTTCATAGGGTCTAGCTTCTGAACTGATTTATTCAACTTATAGAGTGAATAAGTACGGAAAAAAAATATAAGCCTTACACCTTTCCTGATTTTAAATGCAATATTCTCTTGCTGTGTTTGAATAACAGCTTCTTGGTCTTGATATTGGTTTTGTGTGGGCACAATAAAGTATTTGGGGATTCTCATTCTTCTCATTGTTAGCCATAGTTTGTTATGATCCACACAGTTAAATGCCTTTGCATGTCAACACAACAAAAGTAAACCTTCTTCTGGTATTTTATGCATACAGCCAAGATCCATATGACATTAGTAATGATATCTTTGGTGCCATAGATATCTCACACACACACACACACACACACACACACACACACACATATATATTTCCAGAGAATCTGTAGCTTGATAAATATGGATCCCAAACATTCATATATATTTTTTTTATTTTCAAATATTTCCATACTGTTGCTGGTGGTTGTCCTGTGATACAGAATATCAAAACACTTTACTATCAAGCATGATTTTATTACTGTAGAAAACAAATGGGAATAAATAGAGAGAAAAAATATAATCAGTTAATGGTAAGACAATCTTATTGAGATTGTCTCAATCCACTGGACTGTAACAATCCATAAGATGAATGACAGGAGAAGATACAAAGAATGCATAAGTCTCTGGATGAAGTAATCAGGGTTTAAGTGGTACACAGAATAGGTGACTGACCAGATATTTACCTCTCCAGCTTACCAAAGTGACTTGCACATTTCGCAGTTCACTGAATGGTCTCCAAATACCAAGTTCTGTTTCTAACTGAGACTCATTCCAGATAGGCAGCATAGCACAAAAAATGTTGAAACAATATGATATGAAAAGTGCACAAATTTTAAACTCAAATTTGGGTTCAAGTACACTTTAATCATATAGATACTATGAGAACTTGGGCAAATCCCTGATTCTGATCTGTGAACTATCAAACTGAACAGTAAGACATATTTATAAGGTTGGTATGAAGTCTAAATGAGATGATGTGTGTAAAGTGTCTGGCAGGTCCAATGCCTCTCTAACAGTACGTTCCAAAAACTACTGGCTACTGCTTTCATATTAATTTTGGAGAGTCTCCAGAAGATTTTTTGTTTTTCTTTTCACATAGCAATGGGAGGCATGGGTCCCAGCACTCAGTCATTTCTGGGTAGCCACTATTCCTTTGCTAGCCAGTCCTGGGGCAGTCTGCCTGATTTAAGAAAATTGGAATCCTTGATTTACATGTTTGTCTTATGATATTTTAGGACTTGAACAGAGCTTAGAGTTCTTATCATTTACTCTTAAAAGTCACTTTTTTTGGATGCTTAAAATATGCCTTTGGAATTGTAAAACACAGTGTTCTCAATCATAAAAAAGATGAACTGTGTTACATTTTCTGTTCCCATTTCTGAGTTCTCTTCTTGTCTCTTGGATGAATTTTTCTGTGATGCTTTGCCTTATGTTCTAACTTATCTGAGACATTCATTGTGAAGATTTGGGCAAGATTCCTAGCGCTTCTAAGACTTTCTTATTTGTTCATTCATTGATTTATTGAAGGGCTATCATGTGCCAAATATTTAGTTAGTTTTTGGTATAAAGTGGAGAATCAGACAGACTCAGTTTCTTTATCGTAAGGCGGGAAACAGGACACTTATTTGTTAAGGTTATTGAAGGTAGTAAATGAGACAGCATGTGTAAAATAGAAGAAGAGGCAAAGAGGAGAAGTATACATTTATTTTGCTGAGCCCCCTATTCTGTCCTTGAGAATTGTAGGTGTTTTATGAGCATTATTCATAGTAACCCTGAGAAGGAATTATTTTTATCTCATTTGACAGATGTATAAACTGAAACTCAGAGAAGAAAGTGAAAACCCAAGTCACACAGTAGATTCAGATCTGAGCGTATCTTAATGTGAATGCTTGTATAGGCAGCTACATTACCTCCAGTCGTCTCTGTTACACTTGCTTATCATTAGGTTGTTGTTGTTGTGTACCATTAAGTCAGAACCAACCCATAGCTGATCCTCCAGTGGGTTTTCAGAGGCAATTAATCGCATGAGAGAAGATTGTCTATCCTTCTGCGTAGCAGGTGGTCAATTGGAACCAAGAGCCTTTGGGATTGCAGCATAGCTCCTTCCCACTAGGCTACCAGAGCTCCCTTGTCATTTAGTAAAAATGTTAATTCCCATCACTGATACAATACAATACGATACGATACGATACGATACGATACGGTACGATACGATACGATACAATACATTACAATACAATACATTACAATACAATACAACACAATACAAAACGAAGTATAGGCAGTTGTATTCCTCTTGACACTAATTGATACATCTGATAACCAAATCCATGATTTGGACAGAGTAAGGAATATTTGGATAGAAAGTAAAATCTTATTATCTGGTTCTTTTTCTTTAGGGAACAAGTTGCAAAGATGGTTCCTGCAAGCAGGGAAGGAGGTCATACACATTAAGCTTGTTGTTATGTGCTGCCAAGTCGCCTGAGACTCATAGTAACCCTCTGTACAATTAAGCTTGTAGATTTACATTTTCTGTTGGAATATACAACATCTATCAAAAATTGCAAGTCACCAGGGAAGGATTTTGTGGTCCTCTGGAAGCTAGATTTCAAACTCAGGTGACTATTGGGACATGGACCAATTGGCAAAAGAAACATTCTATTTTCCAAGCTAACTTATTTTTGTCATTATAGTCTTTGAAAATAGACTGCTCAAAACTTGCTATCCTTCTGACCTGAGGCACTCCTCAGGTGAAGGCAGATCCCAACTGCACAAACAGCAAGGCATATTTTTCCACTTTAGATGTTCAGTGTTTATCAAAGGAGGAAAGTGTCTGCCAGGAAATGTTCACTTAAGGCCTGCACATTTTCAAGATGCTGAAAAGCAGAGCAGGAAGTGAAATCACCAGGCTTACAGCTGGCCGGGAGGCTACAATAGCTAAGCAAGCTAGAGCTATACAATCTTTCTACTTCCTTTCCAATCTTTGAATGAATTATGCCAAACACACAAAAAAGATTTATCAGCATATGAGCCACACAAGCATTGTCCACAAGGTTATAACTATGAGCAAACCCTTATTTTGGCATCAAAAGTAAAGACAATGCCGTAGAGTACTTGTTGCAACTGAGGAAACTCATCAACTTCATCAGAATAAAAAAAGATGGATTCAGTGGAAGTAAAGGAGACTCCAACTTTTTAATTTTTTTTTTAAAAGAGCACAACTTTTCCTTGACACGGAAAAATTTCATCCCAAAGAATCCTTTTAATTTTTTTTTTCTTTCTTGGCAATGTAAAAAACATCTTAAAATAGAGTTATAAAACAGAAACAGATTCTATAGAGACAGAAACCAAGCAGAGTGACTTTAGAGATCTTCGTGTCCAAACCTCTCAAGCTAAAGATGATGAAGCTGAAGCCCAAGGAAGACAATGGTTTCACCAAAATCAATGAGTTTGTCATAGGCCCAATGAGTACTGGGACTCAGCTTTGTGTGAGTCTTTTATCTGTCCTCTACTGCCATGCATTCCTTCGTTAACAGGAATAAACCATCTGTAAAAGAAAATCTTACCGATGTCCATGGCATTAGTGGACTCAGCCCTAGAAAGAGCATATAATTTAGCACTTCCAAGGTTTAGAATTGGAAGATCTCTCTCCTAATTAGGGAAAAGGTGATGAGAGGATCTCTGAATTTTTTTTCTTTCTTAAAAGAAGTGCTACATTCCCTTTGCTGTCTTTCTCTAGTCTGGACACTTCCATGCTAATTCTGTCGGTATTATTTCCTTCTCCTAC
>NW_006399755.1:2831304-2841713 GCF_000299155.1 Elephantulus edwardii
CTATGAGTCGCAAATGACTCGAGGGCACATAACAACAACAACAACAACTCCCTACCATCTTCACAATAGGAGTTTTTATTTCTGTTAACATTCCAGCCAATTCTTTTGCGGGGGCAGAAGTCACATAATATGTTAATACAGTTGATGAAGTCTGTATTTTCAAAGATATCGTACTAAAAACAAGAAATAAAGAAAAGGCATTAGCATGTAGTAGGATAATGTGGATTGTAATCAGACAAATCTAAGTTCAAACCATTGTTCCTCAGCCTATTAACCATGTAGACTTGGGAAAGTCAATGGACTTGTCTAACTTCATTTTCCTTACCCCTCAGCCTAAATAAAGTATGTGAGAAAATTAAATGAGAGTATATAAAAAAAAAAAGAAATCAAACTTTGACACCCAGTGTATACACAAAGCATTTAAAAATACTGACAATCTTAATCAATGATTTAAAAACATTTTGTGCACCATCTTCTCTATGCCATATTCTTTGCTAAGTATTGGGAGAGAAATAAGAAAGAACTGGTCCACTCCATTCAGGAATTAAGTTTCTCATGGGGAGACACAGAAGTGAGGAGATTCGAATAGAAGAAGTAGGGTAACATTTATAGAGTTCCTGAATTCAGCTGCCACATTTATTAAGTTGTGCTCTCTTAATTAATCCAAGAAGAGTCTTGATGTTAATAGAAATATATATATAAGTGAATGCAATTTGTCGAGGAAAAGAACAGTTTAACCAGTTTAGGATTGCCTAAATCTTCTATTAGCGATAATTGGAGCTGACACCTGAAGGATGAATAGGAGGAGTTCAAGAGGTTTAGGAGGAAAGGAAGGAGAGACATCATTCGAGTTGAAGGGTTTGGTGTTTGAGCAGCAGAAGAGTATAAAAGAGTTTTGTGCACTTATATGAAACCATAAATAGTATTGCTGGAAAGATGCTAATTTCAGTCTACTTTCTAGACTCTGTTCTCCACCTTCTACTCACAATACCCAAATTGGACTCTTTCCACTACTGTTCTCTACCAATTTTCCTGCTTCCTTGACTTAGTGCATTGCCTACCCCTACCCATGCATCCTAGGTAGGGGTCTCTGAGTACCTGCATAGTCAACTTCTGGAAATCAATTCCATTTCAGCTCTAATTTATAGAACCGACCCTGAGCTTTATTCTTTCTGGATTTGACAGATTCTCACCTGGCACAAACTCCTAACTCTCCAGCTGTGTCTCCTGGCCATATTCCTTCCAGCCAAACTCCTCTGCCAGATAATTAATGATCTGTAAACAAATACTTAATTGCACCAGGGGAGCACATATTTAAAGAAACTTTGTGATAAAGCAAAGGATCCTTTTTTAATAACATGAATAATCTCTCTCTTGCAAACTCTCTCTCTCTCCTTTATAATTTAGTTTGGATTTTCATTTCACATATTAAATATGAAGGTCTTGGAAAACAGATCTGCCAAAATAAAAGCACCAAAACTTGCCCAAGGAATCCAAAACTCAAACCCACTGTTATTAAGTGGATTCCTACTTATAATGCCCTCCAACCTCTACTGGATTCCTAAGACTTGTTTTGTTTTGTTTTGGTTATTGTTTTAAGGGTCCTTAAAGGGGGATGAGATTGCCCATCTTTCTCCAGAGGAGTAGTTGAGATTTGAATTGCTGGGTCTATGCGACCAGAGCTCACAGATGGCACTATCATGACATCCATCCAGGACTCGTGAGAAACATGAGACACCTCTGTTTTCTCTCTAGGTCCAGTCCTTATACACTTACACACTATAAACAAAAAATTTTGCTTTTGCCAAGATGGGAAAAGAAATGCTAATTTATTAAGAATATAATATCGGAATCTTTTATTTACGGTTTCTCATTTTACTCTTTACAACAGTTCCATGAGGTGCTGCTCATTCTATAAATAAAAAAGTTAAGCACTTCGCCCAAGCTCATACTAGCTTGTAAGAAATTAATATTTGTATAGTCAATTGAATATAATGAGAGTATTGTTTCTGAGTACACCCTTTCAGGCTGTTTGGATTATCTAGTTAGCCACACTGCCCTTTCCAAGCACAGATAAAGTCTTTAGTCATGAGGTATGCCTTCTACATAGTCATGCTGAAGAGTAACGGGACACACGGGGGTTGGGGGGATGGATGAGCAAGAAGCCACAATGGGAACTGTGCTGCACTGCTCTCTTGGGGATCCACCCTCATGGTGGGAGCCAGCACTGAGTGCTGGTGTGGGAGGGTCTGATTCAGCCACATAGACCTTTGAGAAAGGAAGCACCTTGGTTTGGATCTGAAATTGAGCTCCCTCTAGGGAGTTAAGAAAAGGTGGGGGGTTTTGCAATTCTTGATGGCCCAGATGTTACAGAAAGCGGAAGGTTAGTAATGTTTTTAGAAGTTTAGTGGGGTGCAACAAAACCAACGGGGTATCAGGAATGTTCCCCTTGATCATGTGCTTCAGAAACAGTATTCACTGAACATCTGATCCTTTTCTGTCTCCAAGGTCCTCTATTTCTGTCTCTTTTGAAGGGCTTCTCCTTACTGTGGGAAGCCTAGTGGCATAGTGCCTAACACATTGCACTACTATTTGAAAGGTCAGCAGTTCAAATCCACCATCTAATCCGTGGAAGAAAGATGAGCCATCTCCTCCTGTGGAAAGTTAAAGCCTCAGAAATGTACTAGAGAGTTGAACTGATTCAATGGCAGTGGGGGTTTTGTTTTGTTTGTTTCTATGCACATCTTTTTCCAGCCTAGAAAAAGAACTACTACTACCACCCTGCTCCTCCATGCCCCTCTCTTCCTTCCTGCCTTTTCTTTTCCTCTTCACAAATAGAACTTTTTGAATGAAAATGTTGTAAAATCAGGTTATTTTCATTCATGTCTCAATACTATTGAAGTCTAATCTCTGTTTCTAGTGACCCTCTCTTCTACGTCACCAATGGTATGTTGGATTTAAGGACAATTTCTTCTTTTGATCTCTAAGGTAGTCATACTATATTTTCCTTCTAAAATATTTCCTTGCCTTCACTTTTGCAGTCCTAATTTTCCCAATACGCCTTTGATAATTCTCATTTTCCAAGGTAAAGCCTTTTCCTCTACCCACATTTAGATGCTCATATTTCTCAGCTTTTGCCTTGAGTTCTGTGGTCTTCTCATTCTATGTCTAGTGTAGACTTATCACTTAAGCTCTGGACACATATGGATCCAAATGCTTACGTGTACACTTAGGATGCAATAGAATCTCACACATTCTAAATCTCTTTTTTAAAATTTTCCTCAAGGCTGCTATTTCTTTAGTATTTTCTATTTTAATAAAGGGTACCACCATCCACACATAAAGGGTCAGAAAACTGTGAGTCATGTCAATATTCTCTTATTCATCAACTCCTATTGATTCTTTCCCAAAAATGTTTTCCAAGCCCATATATTGTTTCTTTTATTTCCTACTACATCCTAGTTCAATTTTAGATTTCTGCTCTCACTCCTGCCTGTACCATTGACTACCATGTGGATTCTGATTCATGCCTAGTCTATGTATGTCAAATTAGAACTGTAATTTCGATTGCTGACTTTTATTTTATTTTTTTTAAGTAACTGTAAATCTTCAGGGCATTCCACTTTAACAAAAAGAAAGCAAAACTCAAAGCACATTTCCTCCTAGGAGGGTAGTGATATAAAAATCCACAAACATCCACTTCACATGTTTAAAAAGATACAATTATTGGGGCTTGGCAAGTTAATATTGAAACAACCCTTAGAGGTATCTCAATGCCTCTCATAGCATTGAGACTGGATTTAAATCCAGCTTGCTGAATAGAGCAGAAGTGCCTATGCTAACATTTCATGTTTAGTTTTAGATCTCAAAGCACTTGGCATTACTCTGAATTCTTTTGACCCAGGGACATGGAATTATACGGTTTCAAGATTTCCCCTTGCCTCCAGCTGGCCCCCTATAATATGCTTTTCTTCATCACAATAATCTACTTAAAGCACAAATCCGGCCATATTACTCTCCTGCTTAAAACCCTTTAGTGGTGTCCCATCACTTTTAACATACAGGCCAGTTTCTTCAAGCTCCAGATCTGGCAAGGGTCCATCTTTCCCCATCATTTTAGCATACAGGCCGGTTTCTTCAGGCTCCAGAACTGGCAGAGGTCCATCTTCTCTCTTGTTTTTTTCTTCTATCCTGCTTTACTACACACATCACACTGTTTTGTGCTTTGCTGGAGCTGTACCTTTTCCTGGAATTTATCTATTATCATCATCATTCTTTGCCTGATTAACACTTTTTTTAAACTACAGGATTCACTTTAGACGTCATGTCCTCCCAAGAACCTTCTCAGAATGCTTTGGTGGGGTTATTTCTCTCTTTGCTTTCTTCCACGTGGCCGCTCTTCTTGTGTACTTGGACACTTCAATGACAATGTCTTATCTGCATGTTTGTACTTCCACAAGTCTAGATTTGTAGAAGACAGGAATTACATCTTAGTTACTCTTCTTCTCCTTCTAGACCTAGCACAAGACCTTCCAAGACCTTGAGATAACTCAAAGTCATTGCCATCGAATTAGAATAGACTCATAACTGATCTTCTATTTGCCTTCCAAGGATGCAAACAACAGGAGATTGTCTACATTCTCCTGTCAGGCCGCTGGTGGATTTGAACTTCTAGAGATGCTTAGCTTTGGGGTTAGCAGTACAACTCCAAGTGAGAGTTAGTTGCAAATACAAAGTAACAAGCTTTATATTTCACGTGTCATGTCCTTTAATCCTCCAGACAGCACTGGGATCACAAGCTTAAAAGTCTTTCTCATCCAAAGTGGTAACTGAGTTTCCCCAAAGAAGCTCCAGTGTTTATGCTTCCAGTGATACTCAGAGATTGTCTCCATACCAGTGATGTCCCTAGGGGGATACAAGGGTGTGAACAGCACCCCGTGACACTCTCAGAGGGAGAGACACAAACATTATCTCAGGATCTGCAGCCTTGGTGGGAAGACCAGAATTGCTGGAGGAGGGGCTACCAGGGCAGTGGCATCACCAGGGTTGGTTTTGTCTAAAATCCAGTATGGTAACCTATTTCCCCATCCATTATGCCTTACTCCCAGTGACCTGCCTGTGAGGGTGCTGGCAGGCAGGCCGGGTAGAAAGGATACTACTGGGAGAGAGAAAGAGCTCCAGGGAGGGAAGTATTTGCCAACCAACCCACCAATGGGAGGGTTGGATGAAGTGGTACCATGAATTTATCTTACAGTGATGCCGCATCTCCACAGCTTATCCAGAGTTGTTGTTGCTAGGTGCTGTCAAATTGAGTATGATGCATAGTGACCCTATGAACTGCAGACCTAAGCTCTGTCCTATCAGAATCCACAATCTCTGAAACACTTGAGCCCAGTGCTGTTGTCACCATGTCAAACCATCACGTTGAGAGTCGTCTTTGCTCTAGCTGACTGTCCACCTTTCCAAGCACAATATGTTTTTCCAAGGAATAGCTTCTCCTAGCACCACATATAAAATATGAGAGCTGAAACTTCATCAACCTTGCCTCCAAGGAGCACTCTAGCTGTACTCTCTCCAAGACAAATCTGTTTGGTTTTTTGGCAGTCCTTCGGATATTCAGTACTCTATTCCAACACCACAACTTGAAGGCATCAATTTATTTTTTTTTTTTATTCTGTCCTCTTTACTCATTGTCCAGCTGTCAGAGGTATAGCAAGTGATTTGAAAAGACCATGGCCTGAATCAGGCACACCTTACTTTTCAAATTGATATCATTTCTTTTCAGTATTTTAGAGAGGTCCTTGACAGCAGAACTGCCCAATGTAATATCAATTTCCTGACTGCTGATAGCAAGGGTTGACTGTGGATCCAAGTAAGACAAAATTATTGTCAGTGTCAGTCCTGTCTCTATCAGGATACTCTCTACTGACCTAGTGGTAAGGACTTTCGCTTTCTTGATGCCATGGTGAATTGCATATTGAAGGCTGTAGTTCTTGATCTTCTGCTGCAACTGTTTTGTTTTAGTACTCTCCGTGACAAGGATGGAAGAGGACTTCCCACCTTATCACATGCACATGGTTAAGGCAATTGCCACTTAGTTTGTGGCATCTAACCACTGCCCTCAGTACTATTCTCCATTTCTTGATTGCTATCCTTTATCTTCATAGTTGGATTTGTCTTTCCATACGACTCCTTCAAGTGCAAGCCAAGCCTGTCTTTCTGCTTCACTTTTACTCTAGACACTGGCTCTCACTATCACCACTAAGCTATGGAGCAACATGCCTCAGTTGCTCTATTTCAGGGAGACCAGCTGAGATTGTACTCTTTGTTCCTGCCTAGCAATCCACTCTAGATCCTTTATTATGTGAGAGGGAAAGTAGACTAAAGTTTGGTGCTGTGTGTCATCAAGTTGGAAATGACCCATAGCTGATCTTTCAGCAGGTTTTCAATCAGTTTCATTGCATAGGAGGAGATTGTTCATCTTTCTCCCACATAACAGCTTGTGGATTCAAACCATGTACTTTTGATAGTTCAGGGCAGCTTCTTACCACTAGGCCACCAGAGCTCCCTATGTAGCTGGTTGTAGTTATTGCTGTTATGTGTCATCAAGTCAGCTATGACTGATAGAGACTCTATGCAAAATAGTTCTGAATCCTGCTCTATTCTGAGCCAATCTCACTGTCTCTGACACACCTACTCTTATACCAGTTATTATGTCACCCCATCTCTTTTGGGGTGTTCCTTTCCTGTGCTGTACCTCCATCCTTCCAACTATTATATCTTCTTCAAAGACTGGTCTCTCTTGGCAACATGCCAAAAGTGTGTGAGACAAGTCTCAAAATCCTTGCCTCCAAGGAGCAGCTTGCCTTCACCCTCTCCAGGATAGGCCTGTTAATTTTCTTGGCAGTCCATGGTATGTTCAATACTTTCCCCCCAGTACCACAACTCAAAGGCATCAATTCTTCTGTCATCCTTGGTCATTGCCCAGCTCTTTAATGCATAGCAGGTAACTGTGAAGACTATGGTGTGGCACAGGTACATCTTAGTCTCTAGACTGACATCCTTGCTCTTCAGCTCTCTGAAGATGTCCTTGACAGAAGATTCCCCTAATGCAATTCATCTTTTGATTTCATGACTGCTGGTTCTAAGAGTATTGTTTGTGGAACCAAGCAAACTAAAATTGTTAACAATCTTTTTTTATTAATTAATTAATTTATTTTTCATTTCAATGAACATCTACAGATATTTTGGAATTCCATTCATTCATTGTTGCACCCTTACAATCTTAATCTCTTTCCATCTATCTTGATGCTGTCCCTGGACCCAGTGGTAAGAATCTCCATCTTCTTGATGATGAGCTTCAATTCATATTGCAAACTGTTGTCCTTTACCCTCTGTGGCAAATGCTTCAGTCCTTCCTCAGTTTCAACAAGTTAGGTTGTGTCATCTGCATAACACAGGTTATTTATTGGAAGATATCTTTCTAAAAAGCAGTGATAGTACTTTGAGGACAAAGAAGCACCTGAACTAAGCAATATTTTCCATCACCTCATATTTATGTGAAAGCTAGGCAATGAATAAGGAAGATCAAGAAAAAAAAATGAGTGTGTCAGCATTATGGTGTTGGCAAAGAAGACTGAATATACTTTGGACTGCCGGAAGCATGAATGAATTTGTCTTGGAAAAAGTGCACCAGAGTACTCCATAGAGACAAGGATGGTGAAATTTCCTTGTACATGTATCAGGAGTATGCAGGTCTTTGAGAAGGATATCATGTTTTTAAGGTAGAAGCTTAAAGAATTGGATCAACACAGTGATCGCAATATTGTGAGGAAGGCACAGTTTGTATTTCTGTTAGATTTCTATCAATGCATTTTTCCAGTTACTTCTGGATTAATCTTCAGCAGGATTTTGCTTGTGTGTGATATTAGTCATATCGTTCTATAATTTCCACAGTCCTTGGAGAAGGACATCATGCTTGGGATGGTGGAGAGAAAGCACAGGAGGGGAATACCCTTGATGAGATGGATTGAATCAGTGACTGGGGTAATAGGGGTAGGTGTATCAGAGGCAATAAGATTGGCACAGGATAGGGCAGGGTTTAGGGCTGTTGTACATAGGGTTGCTATGAGTGGCAGATGACTCGATGGCACACAACAACAACAATGGTTGAATTATCTTTTTTTTTTCTAATCAGCTGGCCAGGTGGTTGTCCTCCATCTGTTTGTTGGAATGTGACAATTAGTATCCCATTAATCCCAGGGGCCTTTTTTTTTTGCCAAGTCCTACAGAGCAGCTTGAACTTCCTCCTTCCTCACTATTTGGCTCTTGAATACATGTTGTTTCATGAAATACTTCTGCATAGGCCAGTGCTTTTGGTATAGTGACTCTGTGTACTCCTTTGACTCTTGCCTTTTTGATGCTTCCTAGATCATTCAATATTCTGCCCATTGTTGTTGCGTTGTTTGTTATGTGCCGTCAAGTCACTTGCAACTCATAGTGACCCTATGCACAAGAGCCCTAAACCCTGCTCTATCCTGTACCAACCACATTGTCTCCGACACATCTACTCCCACTACCCCAATCACTGAATTGATTCATCTCATCGAGGGTCTTCCTCTCCTGCACTATCCCTCTACTCTCCCAAACATGATGTCCCTCTCCAAGGACTGGTCCCACCTTACAACATGCCCAAAGTATGTCAGATGTTGCTTCAGAATCCTTGACTTTACACAGTATCTTTAAATATTGCAACTCAAAGCTTGAATTTTTTCTTCAGTTCCTTCAGTTTAAGAAATGCTGAGTGAGTTCATCCTTTTTTATTTTCCAACCCCAGCTCTCTGCACATTTCATTATAATACTTATCTTTGTCTTCTTATGCTTACCTTTGAAATATTCTGTTCATCTCCTTAACATCTTCATTTCTCCCCTTTGTTATGGCTTCTGAGCACTCTAGTATAACATTCAAAGTCTCTTCAGACATTCATTTCAGTCTTTCTTCCACCTTTGTCTTGTAATGACCTTTTGCATTCTTCACGGATAATATTATTGATATCCTCCCAAAGCTCATCTGGCCTTCACTCATTAATGTTCAAGGCCTCAAATCTGTTGTTGAGATGGTTTCTGAATTCAAGTGGCATAGACTCAGGGTCAAATTTTAGTTCATATGGATTTTATTTACTTTTATTTAGCACCATAACTGGCAGGACTATGCAAATAATATAAATGTGGTATATAACACTTTTTGAGTGGAAGCATGCAAAGCACATATGTACACTACTTCTGAGGGGCTTGGTCGGTTTTGCCACCTGACCAGGCTTCAATTCACCAGCTTTACCAGCAGAAAATGGGAATCTTGCTAGCGACGAATAGAAGAGGGCATCTTGAATCAATCCTTTGGGGTCAGAAGTTCTTGTTCATTAAGGAGACAGATTGAGACAGAAATATAGGAAAAGTAGCAGCCAAATAAGAAGAGGTGACAGAGAACAAGATATCAGTGGAAGCTGAAATGAAAATGCCACCCTCAAAGAACTAAAGCTGAGTTCCTTCACCCTGCTTATCTGAGGGTTGGAGCTACACCAGACTTGGGAAGGCTAAAAGAACTTTCAAACACTGGCCTAGGGACACAAAACTGAAGATCAAAAGGCCTAGAAAAACACTTGAGAATCTGTTATCACAGGAAAATTGTATTCTGTTCTAACCTGGATTGTAAGTTGGTAGCCTAGTGGTAAGGAGTTCAGCTGCTACCCTAAAGGCAAGTGGTTCAAATCTACAAGCTGCTTTGTAAGAGAAAGATGCACAGTCTCCTCCTGTGTGCTTTACAAACTCTGAAAACCCAATGAGGGGTCAGCTATGAGTTGGTTCCAATTACAAAACACAGAACAACAACTTCTTTAATAAATCATGTGATCTTGAGTTTTCGTATTGCCGGAGTTCTATGTAGTCATTGTAACAGATAATGGACCCAGGAGCAGAGCAGTGAGAGTCTTGGGAGGGATAACTGGTGTTAGGATTTGTAGAACTAGATAGACTTGACAGCATAGGGACATGTCTGTCACTATAGATGTTTTTGTTGTTATGTGCCGTCGAGTCACCTGCAACTCATAGCGACCCTATGTACAACAGCCCTAAACCCTACTCTATCCTGTGCCAATCTTATTGTCCCTGATACACCTACCCCAATACCCCAGTCACTGAATCAATCCGTCTCATCGAGGGTCTTCCTCTCCTGAACTGCCCCTCCACACTCCCAAGCTTGCAACATGTTCGAAGTATGAATGACAAAGCTTCAGAATCCTTGCCTTCAAGGAGCAGCCTGGTTTAACACTCTCCAGAATGAACCAGTTCTTTCTCTTTGCAGTCCATCATATGTTCAATACTCTTCTCCAGCACCACAGCTCAAAGGCATA
>NW_006399755.1:2845811-2850028 GCF_000299155.1 Elephantulus edwardii
TTGGAGAGGGACATCATGCTTCGGAGGGTGGAGGGCCGGTGCACGAGAGGAAGGCCCTTTATGAGGTGGATTGATTCAGTGACTGGGATAATTGGGATGGGAGTGTCAGAGACGGTGTGATTGGCACAGGACAGAGTGGAGTTTAGGGCTGTTGTACATAGGGTCGCTATGAGTCGTAGGCTACTTGACGACACACAACAACAACAACAACTGTCTTTGTACCGACCTTTTGCACTCTTTCTGGATGATATTTTGATATCCTCTCACAACTCATCTGATCTTTACTCATTAGTGTTCAAGACCTCAAATCTGTTTTTGAAATGGTTTTGAAATTTAGATGGGGTAGAATCAAGGTCAAATTTGGTTCCTGTGGATTGACTTAATTTTCCTCAGCTTCAGCTTGAGTAACTGGTGATCTGTTCTACCTGGCCTTGTTTTTACAGCTGATATTGACCTTCTCCAGTGATTCTTTCCACAGATGTAATCGATCTGATTCCTATTAATACCATCAGGTGAAATCAAAGTGTATAGCTTGCATTGATGTTTCTTATAAAATGTTTTTGCAATGAATTGATTGTGCAAATTCTATCATTTTATCTCCAGTTTAATTTCTGTCACCAAGTCCATGTTTTCCCAACTACTGATCCTTCTTCTCTATTCTCAACTTTTATATTCTAGTTAGTCAGTATTATTAATGCACCTTGATTACATGTTCAATCGATCTCTGACTACAAAATTCGATAGAAATCTTCTATTTCCTCCTCTTTGGCCCTGGTTGTTGGTGCATATATTTGAATGATAGTGCTATTCACTGGACTTCTTTGTATGTGTATGGATATTATCCTGTCATTCACAATATTGTATTTCAAGATGGCTCTAGAAATTACTTTTTCAACTATGAAAGCAACCCCATTTTTTCTCACATTTTCATCTCCAGCAAAGTAGATCATATGATCACCTGGCTCAAAATGTCCCATGCCAGTCCATCTCATCTTGCCAATACCTAGTATGTCAGTACTTATGCGTTTCATTTCTTCCTTAACAATATCAAATTTTCCTACATTCATGGTTTTCACATCCCATGTTACAATCACTAGTGTCTGCTTACAACTTTTCCTTCTTCTTTGTGTGTCCATAGTTGAGGGCTCCACCTCAATTGTCCTATCTGCTAGTCTACGTGTGTTCTATTGTATAAAGGGTTTTCAGAGGACTGCTATTTCAGAAGTGGATGGCCAATCCTTCTTCCTAGTCTGTCTTAATCTAAATGCTCAGATTTAGAATAGTATCTGACAGAGAAGCATTTTATAGAAAAGAGCAGATGAAAGATGCTTTCCCAATTGTAGAAATAACCAATAGTTTTAGTGTTGCCTCTACCCTTGACTCGTGTGTCTTGACCTTTGCATATTGTTGATGGGGACTGTTTTTCTAGTGGAGTTACTAGAGGGCAGACAACATGGCCACTTCAACACATCCCACATTGCCTTTATATTTTTGTTACTACTGAAGCAAACCTATGAAGTTCACTTTATTGTCAACTATTCCTTGTAATTGATCCTGAAACCCTCTGCAATGATATGTACCCTCAACATCTTAAAGAAAGTAAGAATATTAGTTTACACAAACAAACAAAAAAACCAAAAAACCCTCAAACTGTATCAAATCAGGACTGCTTAATAACTGATCTCCCAGCAGGTTTGCTGAGAGGAAGGTTTGCAATCACATGGGAGGAGATTGCCCATTCCCCACCCCATATTCTCCTCTCCCTGGAGCTTCTGATGAATTCAGATTGCCAGAAAGTCACCTCCTTTGGGTTAGTCAAAAGAGGTCCTCCCTACAAGAAAGGAACTATGAAATTCTGGGGGAAATGCCTGTTTATACTTTGTCCCTAAGGAGCTCTGGTGGCATAATGTGCTACCAAAAATTTGGCAATTTGAATCCACCAGCCAGCCAATCCATGGGAAAAAGATTGGCAGCTTCCTCCCATTAAACAGACTCAGAAACCAGATGGAGGGTCATCACGAGTTGAAAGACACTAAAGAGCAGTGAGTTGGGCTTAGGTTTACTGTATCCAGAGTGTTCAGAGAATATTAAGCTCTGTGTGAACTATTCTGTGAGATAAAACTGGGATTAAGTCCTGGCTCTGCTACCTTTCAGAGATTTTTATAAGCTGTAAATCACATAGGAAAAGATTACCTATTTTTCTCCCTTGGATCAGCTGGTGGTTTGGAACTGCCACAGAGGCACCACCTTTGGGGTATCAGTGCAACTCTCTACCCACTAGGCCTTGAGAAAATAAGAAACTGGGAAATCATCATGTTTTACCTTTTCTTGTACTCACCCCAGCCAATCTATCAACACTATCTGCCAATTTAATATTCTAAATGGTTCTTCTCCAATCTCTCTTCCAACTGTCTGCTAATTAAGTACTCAAGTTTTGGAATGAGACTGTCTGGACTTGAATACAAATATTCTTATTTATATGGTGCCCTGGGTAATTTACTTAGCTTCTCAAAGCCTCAGCTCTGTCATTTATAAAATAAAATCACTTTCCTCCAGTTAATTCAGACTTATAGAGACCCCACATTGAGTTTCTGGGCTTGTAAATCTTTTAAAAAAGGAGACTTTAGCCTGAGATATAATCAATCCATCTCATCGAGGGTCTTCCTCTCCTGTGTCATCCAACACATTTGTATATCTGTCATATACAAAATGGGGATTAAAATTAGCACTATTTCATTGGACTATTGGTGGGATTCAATGAAATGACCCTACAGAAAGTGCTTGGCCAAGAGTACATTGTCATTATTTCTTGTTACCTCCTTCATTCACCAATGGTAATAATTATGGAATAAGTTCAAGCAGCACTGAAGGCATTGGAAAAAAAATAAAAAAGGCACGAGGAACTGATGGAATACCAAGTGACATGTTTCAACAACAGATGTATTTCTAGACATGCTTCATAGTTTATGGCAAAAAATTTGGAAGACAACTACACGGACAACTGATTAGAAGAGATCCATATTTGTCCCCATTCTCCAAAAGAGATGACTCAATAGAATTTGAACCATTGTCACGTAGTATTATTGATATTAATGGAAATAAAACTGTGCTGATGATTACTTAAGAACGTACTGTACATTGATAGGGAACTATTTGAACTTCAATCTGATTCAGAAGAGGTTTTGGCATAAAGGATATTATTGTTGATGTCAGATGAGGTTTGGCTGAAAACAAAGAATATCAGAAATCTTTATTTTTGTTTTATTGATCATGCAAAGGCATTTAATTATGCAGATCATAGCTAATCATGGCTAACATAACAAAGAATGCAAATCCCAGCACAATTATGAACATATGAGGAAATGTGTGCAGCAGAGTCCTTTTTTTCCATAGCTATTTAATCTGTATGCTGAGAAATAAATTCGAGAAGCTGGACTATACAGAGAATGCATCATCAGGATCAGAGGAAGCCTCATCAACAACCTGCATTATATAGATTAAATCATTTTGCCTGCTGAGGATGAAGAGGCCTTGAAATACTTGCTTTAGGAGAGCAAAGTCTGCAGCTTTCAACAGAGATGACATGTCAACATCAAGAAAACAAAAATCATCACCACTCTGCCTATAAGAAAAATCATGACAGATGGGGGAAAGATTGAAATGAACAATGATTTCATTTCACTTGCATCTACAATAAACACCCACAACCACAGCAGTCAAGAAATCAAAAGATGTGTTGCATTGGGAAAATCTGCTGTCAAGGACTTCTCTGCAGTACTAAAAAACAATGAAGTCAGTTTAAAAACTAAGGTGCACCTGAGCTACGCAACAGTATTTTCAAAGGTTTCTTATGCATGTGAAGTTGGATTAAGATGACAGAAGAAGAACTGAAGTTTTGAATTGTGGTGTTGGAGAAGAGTACTGAATGAATGGACTGTCCAAAGAACAAAAAAGTCTTCATTGAAAGAAGTGCAACCGAGGTGCTCTTTAGAGGCAACAACGGTGAAACTTCTCACAAACTTTGGACATTCTGTCATAAGAGGCCAATCTGTAGAAAACGACTGGAACAGCACATCAACAGAGAACTACCAGAAGTCCAGGCTGGTTTCAGAAGGGGCCGTGGTACTAGAGATATTGTAGTTGATGTTAGATGGATCTTGGCTGAAAGCAGGGAATACCAGAGGAATGTCTATCTGTGTTTCATTGACTATGCAAAG
>NW_006399755.1:2851174-2852585 GCF_000299155.1 Elephantulus edwardii
GTGACAATCTTTGTTTTCTTGATATTGAGCTTCAATCCATATTGAAGGCTGCAGCCCTTGATCTTCTGCAGCAAGTGCTTCAGGTCCTCCTCCGTTTCAGCAAGCAGGTTTGTGTCATCTGCATAACGCAGATTGTTGATGAGTCTTCCTCCAATCCTGATGCCATATTTCTTCTCATAGCACCCAGCCTCCCAGATAATCTAATCTGTACATAGATTGAAAAGGCATGGAGATAGGACACATGCCTGGCATATACTCCTCCCAAGTTTTAACCATTCAGGACAGTGTTCCCTTGATCTGTTCTGACACCTGCCTCCCGATCCCAGTACAGGTTTTGCATAAGCACAATCAAATATTCTGCGATTCCCATTCTTCTGAAAGTCAGCCACAGTTTGTTGTGGTCCACACCGTGAACTGCCTTTGCATAATCAATACAACACAAATAGACATTCCTCTGGTACTCTCTGCTTTCAGCCAAGATCCACTGAACATTAGCTAAATTAACCCTACTACCATGGCCTCTTCTAAACCCAGCCTGCACGTCTGGCAATTCTCTGTTGATGTGCTGTTCCAGTCATTTTTGGATAATCTTCAGCAGAATCTTGCTTGCATGTGATATTAATGATATTGTTCGATTATTTCCACACTGTGTGGGATCATCTTTCTTTGGAATGGGAACAAATATAGATCTCTTCCAGTCGGTAGGCCAGGTGGTTGTCCTCCAGATTTCTTGGCATAACTTTGGAAGCACATCTAGGGCATCTGTTTGCTGAAATATATCAATTGGTATGCCATCAATTCCTTGAAAATGCCACTTCTTTCAGAGCAGCTTGAACTTCTTCCTTCATCACCACAGGTTCTTGCTTATACGTTGTTTAATGAAATTCTTCTGTGCCTGCCAATTCATTCTGGCACAATGACTCTCTATCCTCTTTCCATCTTCTTTTAATACTTCCTGGATCATTTAATATTCTGTTCAAAGCATCCTTAAGAATTGCAACTCGAGGCTTGAATTTGTTCTTCAGTTCCTTGAGCTTAAGAATGCTGAGCGAGTTAGCCCCTTTTATTTTTTTACTCCAGCTCTTTGCACATTTCATTATAATACTTCACTTTGTCTTCTCAAGCAGACCTTTGAAATCTGTTCAGCTCCTTAATATCTTGATTTCTTCTCTTTGCTTTGGTTTTTCAGCGCTCTAGTGCAATACTCAAGAGCCTCTTCTCTTCTGACACATTCTGACATATCTATATGCATACAAGGAAGTCCAGTGAATACCACTATCATTCAAATATATGCACCAACAACCAGAGCCAAGGAAAAGGAGATAGAAGATTTTTACCAACTTTTACAATCGGAGATTGATCGAACATGCAATCAAGATGCATTGATAATAATGGGTGACTGGAATGCAAA
>NW_006399755.1:2861675-2870170 GCF_000299155.1 Elephantulus edwardii
ATTCAGTGACTGGGATAATTGGGATGGGAGTGTCAGAGACAGTGCGATTGGCACAGGACAGAGCGGAGTTTAGGGCTGTTGTACGTAGGGTCGCTATGAGTCGCAGGCGACTCGATAGCACATAACAACAACAACAACAACAACAGCACTGTCGTTTCACCGGAAAAGATGGGGAGTCAGTGAAACAGGAAGACTCTCAACATCATGGACTGGCACAGTGACCGTGCCATCTCTGGACTCAAGCCTATCAGTGACCATGAGGATGACAGAGGGTAGGGTCAGTTTCTGATCTGTTGTTCATAGGGTTGCTGTGAGGCATAGTCACTTAGCTGACACCTACGAACAACAATAACCTTCCTTTAAGTCCCTCTCACCTGTTACCTATTTGCCCCCAGCCTTGAAACATTTTGGTGAGGACTTCTGCTAGACTTCTCTTCCAGAGTCTCTTTCCAAAACGTTGTCCTGTAGTCAGGATACTCTCTCTAAAAGGTAATTTTGAGTATGCGAGTTTTCTATTGAGAAACCTTGTAAGGATCCTCCATTGCTTGTAAGAAAAAGCATGAATTTCTTGGCTTGGCAGAAAAAGTTCTAGGTTGCTGGGGTTCTTGCTTATAGTCCAACAATATTCAGAAGGAGTTCTGACTCTCAGTTTTTCTTTCTAAGACAGATTTGGTAGATTTACCAAGGTTCTATTCATTGGTGAATTTGGAATTTATATACAAGGCTCTCCGCATTCACAGCCTGTTCTCTGTTTACTGGTTCACATGACATCTCCCGATCCCAATCATTCATGAACTGATCATAAGAGGCATGTCTGATCAGCAGGAAAGAAATCAGGCAGCATGATAAGAATCAACGTACTGGGAGGGTAAGGGGCTCCAATGACTGGTGAAGTTTTTATGGTGAGTTCCAGTACCTTGAAGGAAAAAAGTAAGGAGACTTATACTAAAGAACTATTGAAATTGGGATTTCAGAATGGTCTAAGGAAATGAAATGAGATGAGATTAAAAGTCTGAGTTGAAACATATGCTTTAGTTGATGTTCTCTTCTGTCCAGACCTGGCAAATTCACAGGGAGTTCAGAGGTTTTTTCCAGATTTCAGTTACTATTTAATAGAGTTGGAAGCTAAATATCAGAGTTCACCAGATAGTCTTTGATAAACATAGTTCAACAAAATTTAAGTTAAGGAAGGAAATAAGAGACTTTCCCTTTGAAGTCCTACTCACATGGTCTTACGAAACAACTTTATAGTGACACCCAAAAAAATATACACCCATTTGGTCAATAAGCTTTCCTTGATACCCTCTGGTATCATGCTAGAGATAGTAGAGGTGGTTCTTGACTACCAGGTTCTGAGGATTTAGAAAGGAGAACATTCCATATATAATTGCAATACTACATGAAACCTGCTCTTAGGTCTGGGATAAGGAGATCTCAAGGAAGTGCTCTCAGAGATTAGTTTTAAAAGTTCCAAGTAAGATTTAATTTTTAAAGAGCGTAACTCAGGTTCATTTCAAAAGGCACGATTGCAAATCTCTTCTCTTGATGACATGGTGCATTTAGGTTGTGCATAGTCCCTGGTCTAAGGAACCTAAACTGTTGGTACACACTTCATTTAAATATATCCTCAATTATAGACACAAAATATTATATTTCCTTCTCTGCCAAGGACCTCTGCAGAGTATTGAAGTGCAATGATGTTAGTCTGGAGACTAAGGTGTGTCTGATCCAGGCTATAGTCTTAGTAATTACTTTTCCATGCATCAGAAAGCTGGACAATGACTAGGAATGATAGAAAGAGAATTGATGCCTTTGAGCTGCGATGCTGGAGAAGAATCTTGAATATACCATGAACTGCCAGGAGAACAAACAGATTCATCCTAGATAGGGTGAAACCAGGTTGCTCCTTAGAGGCAAGGATTCTGAATCTTTGTCTGACATACTTTGGGAATATTGCAAGGAGGGACCAGTCCTTGGAGAGGGACCTCATGCTTGGAAGGGTGGATGGACAGCGTAAGAGAGGGAGACCCTTAAGGAGATGGATTGATTTAGTGACTGGGATAAAGAGGATAGACATGTCAGAGACAGCATAGAGCCCGGTTCAGGGCTGTTTTACATTGGGTCACTATGAGTAGTAGCAAGTAACTCATTGGTACATAACAACAAACAAGATTTTGTAGCTAAAATCAATGGTAGACATCTTGCAAGTTCAATAACAAACTCTGGCTAATTCTGAGAAGAGTAAGAATCTCAGAACATTTGATTATGCTTATATGAAAGCTATGCTTGGAGCAGGAAGTAGTCATCAGAACAGATCAAGGAAACACTGCATCATTCAAAATCAGGAAAGGTAAATTCCAGGAATATGTCCGGTCTCCATAGTTTTTCAATCTATATGTAGAACAGATCATCTGGGAGGCTTGGTTCTAAGAGGAGAAATATGGCATCAGGATTGGAGGAAGACTCATCAACAACCTGTATTATGCAGATGACATAACCTTGTTTACTGAAATGGAGGAAGAACTGAAGTATTTGCTGCAGGAGGTCATGGACTCCAACCTTCAATATGGATTGAAGCTTAATATCAGGAAAGCAAAAGATTCTCACTACTGTGCCAATTGGCAGCTTCATGAAAGATCATGAAGAGATTGAGATTATTAACAGCTTTGGCTTGCTTAGCTCCACAATTAACCCTCTTGGTACCAGTAGCCAGGATATCAAAAGATTAATTGCATTGGGAAGATCTGTCAGGGACCTCTCCAGCATACTGAAGAACAATTATGTCAGTCTTGAAACTAAGGTTTGCCAGAATTAGGCCATGGTCTTTAAAATTACTTGCTATGCATAAGAGAGCTAGACAATGAATAAGGATGACAGAAGAATCAATGCCTTTGAGTTGTGGTGCTGGAGAAGAGTATTAAATATACCAGGGACTGCTAGGAGAACAATCAGATTTAGCCTGGAGAGGATGAAACCAGGTTGCTTCTTGGAAGCAAGGACTTTGAAGCTCCATCCGACACACTCTGCACATGTTGCAAGGAGGGACTGGTTCTTGAAGAGGGACCTCCTACTTGCAAGTGTGAAGGTACAGTGCAAGAGAGGAAGACCTTGGATGAGAAGGATTGACTCAAAGACTGGGTTAATGCGGATAGTTGTGTCAGAGACGATGAAATTGGCTCAGGATGGAGCAGGGTTCAGTGCTGTGGTGTATAGTGTCACTATGAGTTAGAGCCAACTTGATGGCACATAACAACAACAACAACAACACTTCTTGGGGAGCTCTCTTGGTCTAGTGGTAAAAAGCTGGACTGCAATCCCTAAGGCATGTGGCTCAAATCCACCAGCTGCTTCGGGGAAGAAAGAAGGGCAGTCTCCTCCTGTGCAATTAATTGCCTTTCAAAACCCACCTAAGGATCACCCATGGTTTGGTTCTAACTCGAGGGTACTCAACAACAACAACAACAACAACAACAACAACAACAACAACAACACATCTTAAGGCTATATTTAGGGGATAGGGAAGAAATGATAAAGAATAGTGTCTCACAAATCAGGTAGTTCTGCTACTGACCCTCTGTGTGACTCTGGACAAGTTGATCAATCATATTGAACCTCATTTTTCTTCTCTGTCAAGTGGGACAATATTAGTTTACTAGATTACTAAACAGTAGCTACATGCCCCAAGTCTCCCATTCTCTCGCTTTGTGTTTCCCTCCATAAGCCTATTCCCCCATCTGTGAACAGGAGGGAGATGATGAGGTTCTAAACAGAGAAAGACTCAGAGAATATTCTCTAAGGGCTGTTTAGCTTTGACATCCCATGCATAAAACAACAGCCAGATTGGACTGTTGCTTAATCCTATCCAAACTGCCAGATAGGCATTTGAATATGTAATCTAATACATACATTTTTATTCTATTCAATATTCAGGTCGTCTCCTGGCTAGAATGAGTATTCAGAATGATGATTGCTTAGAAACATACCATTGCAAATACGAATGAGAATATTTTTGCAATATTCAGTCAGCAAGGATGGGGAGGTACAAGATTAAGTTCTGCAAATAATCACATCTTTCACATCTTGGACTCCAATATACACACTTACGACATACTTTTCTTTATAACCTTGGAAATGCAAATTGTTAGACTCCCAGAGACTTGAACTTGTCTTTTGTGCTAAGTTCATTTTCTACGAAGGCTGACAAAAAAAGGGCAAAAGATAGGACATAAGTGTCTAAGACCTTGCTACAAAATCCTCCCAATCCCCACGTAAACCCAGTGCCCTTACATTCTAGCAGGAACAAGGGGTTTTATTACTTAGTGGAGCTGATATCATCAACAGGCTCTTTGAAGGACAGCCCCTGACATAAATAAATTTCTTGACTTCTGGTGTTCTTGCAAGGATCCATAGTGGCATTTTGATTAAAGAATTCAGTTGCTAACCAAAGGGTTAGTCGTTCAAACCCACTCCACATGAAGAAGCTGAGGCAGTTTGCTTCTATAAAGGTTTATAAAGCCCCAGAAATCCTATAGAAATTAAGAATTGGAATGGACTAAATGGTAGTGGATGTTTTGGGTGTTTTTACTTATCTGTAATGCTAAGTATTTTGTCCTAGGATATTCCTGCAACCATTGAAGCAATGGTGTCACTTTTTATCAGCCCCATAAGAATAAATACTGCTAAAACTATTACTGCAGAATGAATATGAGGATCCAAGGTTGGGGGGAGGATGGAAGCAGAGGAGTGAGGATGTGTGTGGAGAGATTAATCATGGGGTGACACAATTTGATGGGTGGGGGTGAGGGAAATGGGAAGGAACTGGTGTGGAAAACAATGTATTCAAATTTTGTAAATACACCTCTGTGTGTGTGTGTGTGTGTGTGTGTGTGTGTGTGTGTGTGCGCGCGCGCGCACGTGTATGTGTGTGTGTGTACACACCCAAGCCCTCATCTCTTCTTGAAGGTTTTTATTTGTTTATTTTAAATTTTAGCCATGCTGGATGGGTAGAATGGTATTATAGCTTTTATTTGCATCTCTCTGATGTCTAATGATGCTGAAAATCTTTTCATGTGATTGGTGGCTATTTGGTGAAATAGCTAGTCAAGATTTTTTTGCCTATTTTATGCCTGGGTTATTTGTCTTCATGCCTTCTTAAGTTGTCCTTGTTCTATTAATGCATTTATTTGATATCTATTTTCAGATAAGAATGTATCCAAAGGTTTGGATAAAATTTCTCAAGATACTTTCCTAGATGATAGCTTGTCTTTTCACATTTTTAATAAAGTTTTCCAATGAATAAAATTGGATATATTACTTTCTTATTAAGAAGATAAAAAAAAGTTCAAAATATCATGTAAAGCAGCTGATGCTGAGAAAACTTATCAAGAACCAGGAATGCCACTGAGAAAGGAAGATCCTTTAGATTGCAGAAGTAGAAACAGAATTAACAAAAAAAACTTTTTCCGCCCAGCATTTCACCTGTCTTAAAATGTTTGTGGCACATGCATGTGAGAGTGTGTGCATTTATATGTGGAGATATGTGTATATGCATATGTAGACATGTGTGCATGTGAGTGTGTGTCTGTTCATGTATATGTGTGAGAGGACAAATGCATGCCTATGCATAACCATCTTCTCTCACGTATGTAACAGTTATCTTGGTGGCAATTATATAGGCAAAGCTTTCATTTGGCCAACTGCTAGCTGTCTTCAGGATTCACCTTCATGTCATCCAGGAAACATTTACTGCCACTCCACCTTTATCTTACGCAACATCACACCTCCTGAAAGCCTCTTGCGGTATTTGCCTATATGATCTGTTTCCTTGTCTGTCTTCCCCATTAGACAGTGACATCTTCTTAAAGATTTTTGACTATGTCTGATTTATCCCACTACCTGATGCCTAACAGAAGTGTTGGTGCTCTGTACACCTTGGCTGCATAAACCCATTTGAGGAAAGGTACCTAGCATTAGGACTTCAGCTGCTATGCTTCCCTTTTCCTTATGTAGAAATGGTTGAAGTGATACAGATTAGGTGGGAAGAGCATAATTCCCTGAAGGTTCTAAGAGTTGAGGACATCTGTAGGCAGATACGTCAAATAGGGAGATCGTATCACTAGGTCTACAACTGTACAAGCCTCCTTGTGAGGGCTGGAATTGAAGTGGCTAGCACCATTTCTTTCTGTATACCCCCTGTGCCTTAGTCTGGCTGTGATCTGCATTCTTTCCTGCCTGGGCCCTAAGGAGTATCCATTCCTCCAGAACTGACATTCACATTTTCCTTCTTTGGAGCCAAGTCACATCATTTGGAAGCTCCCCATGCAGATGTGTAAAATTCCTGCTCACATCTGTGTATCAGGAGGGGCAGGAGAAGCTCCTTGGCAGAGGCCCTGGCTCAGCAGGAGTGCTCCACTGGCAACTCGCCTGTTGTGAAAAGATCTCTCCCTTGACTGTTCTTGGGCAAGGAACTTGGTCAGGGACTGAACTGGTTGGAATCTGGGCTTTGTCTTAACAGGGAAGCTGGGAATGAAGTAACTATAGCAAATTAGTCTCTTCTGGAAACTAAAAAAGCTCATTATCGCCAATTTGATTCTAGCTCACAGCAACATGTCAGGTTGTTGAGGCTGTAAATTACAACAGGAGGAGACTGCCCATCTAGGCAGTCAGTGTCTGTCTTAGACTCACCAGTGGATTCAAAACACCAGTGATCTCAGCATTTGGGTGAGCAACACAGCTCCATATGGACTGAAGCACCAGGCTGAGAAAAACAAGTGGGCAAGTCTGACATATAAGTTGGCTGACAGTACAAAAGCAAGAGATGAAAATATATTCATGTACTTGTCAATACTCTCAGTCCCAGTGGTCAGGAGATCTAGAGATGAAAAGAATTGAAAAAGTCTGCTGTCAGGGAGCCCTCCAAAGTTCTGAAGAGCAATTATGCCGGTTTAAATACTAATGTGTCCCTGATTCAAGCCATAGTCTCTCCAATCACCTGCTATGCATCTGAGGGCTGAACAATGAAGAAGGATGGCAGGAGAAGAACCAATGCCTCTGAACTGCAGTGATGGAAAAGGTTGTTGACTATCCTTTGGACTGTCAAAAAAATAAAAAAGGTTTGCCTTGGAGAAATTACATCTAGAGTGCTTCCTGGAGGCAAAGATGGTGAAGCCTTTGTCTCACATATTTTGAGCATGTTGTTAGGAGAGGGCATTCTTTGGAGAAGGACATCATTCTTGGAAAGGAGGAGGGTCAATGGAGGAGAGGAAGACTGTCACCAAGATGGACTGATACAAGGTTTGTGCCAGTGGGCTTAGGTGTGTCGAGGATGATAAGGATAGTACATGGTTGGTATCTGTTGTTCACAGGATTGTTATGAGTCAGACTAGACTTGTGTCTAGTACAACTCCATGATACTTAACAACAAGGATATCAATATAACAAGATAATTCTAATTTATAGAGGATCTGTTTTTCTCTGAGCAGTATAAACAATAAGTCATTAAATATGAAGACAATTCATTTCTGAGATCTCTTACTTCCAGAGTCTGAGATCTGGGATAAATTCTTTTCATCTATTTTGGTATTAGTTTTCATGTTTGTGAAACAGAATGATAATTGTACCTGTCTCACAGGGGTGAGATAAGGATTACACGAGATAAGTCTCATAACACAATAAGAAGAGCATGTGGAAGTTTTTCGCAAACATTGGTTTTGAATACTCTTTACCATACTATTATTATGTGTTACGAATCATCTTGGCCTCCTTAAATATTTTCTTTCACTTATTTCCTACTATACTTATTTCACCTCACTTATTTTGCCTCACACACTTTGGGCATGTTGCTAGGAAAGGCTATTCCTCAGAGAGAGACACAATGCTTGGAAAGGAAGACCAGTGAAGGAGAGGAAGATTCTCAACCAGGTGGACTGACACCGTGAGTGCCGCAATGGGCTCTAGAGTGTCAGGAAGTGTGAGGATGGCACAGGATAGGACAGGGTTCAGATTTGTTTCCCATAGTTTCGCTATGGGTGTACTTGACTCAGAGGCATCAAACAATAGCACCATTTCCCACAATAAGCTTCCAACCTGAGTACTAATATCTGCTATATAGGCAACTTAAACAGGATCAGAGAGAGATGTTAGGATACCTCCTCAAACTGCACAGCATAAGACTTTGCCTGTCAGATCTGACTTTCAGGGCATCATAAGCCAGCTGCAAATGTAAATCAGGAGTTGAAGAGTTTCAAATCAAAGATGGCCTAAGCCTACATAAGAAAGGGGGAAACTTCCTTCTCTTAGAAGGCAATTTCTTTCAGAGTGGCAGTATCAATGCTGGAAAAATGTACTGGGTTGTCAGATCTAACGAATAAAGCATGAAAAGGAAAAGAAGAATTGTCAATACAAGCTCCCAGGAAGAGGTCAAGGATGTTGTTGTTGTTATGTGCCGTCGTCGCTTGAGATTCATAGCAACCCTATGTACAACAGCCCTAAACTCC
>NW_006399755.1:2870851-2882591 GCF_000299155.1 Elephantulus edwardii
TCTGCATAACGCAGGTTGTTGATAAATCGTCCACCAATCTTGACCCCACATTTCTCCTCATAGAGCCCAGCCTCCCTGATAATCTGTTCTGCATATAGGTTGAAAAGGTATGGAGATAGGATGCATCCCTAGCGTACGCCCTTCCCAACAATTCCCAGTTGTTATGTACAACTGAAAGGTCAAGGATAGGGAGTAAATATACTGAAGAAGGGTAACCTTAGAATAGGTGTTTCCCATTCCTGAACCTGTGAAAAACAAAAAGATGCAAGCTCACTGCTGTTGAGTCAGTGCCCACTTGCAGCGACCCTCTATCAGGTTTCTGAGGCTGTGAGTCATAATGAGCAGAGACTATATGTCTTCTCACAGAGCTATGAGTACAGTCAAACTGTTGGAGATGTACAATCTTTCTTTCGTTTAGCCACAAAATCAGGGAATAATAATACCTGGACCATAGGATTGAGGAGAGGGTCATATGAAAAATCCCTTTACCAGTGTCTGAAGTATTCAAAATTATCGTTGTTGAATTGATTCTAACTAATAATAGCCCTATGAGAAAGTAAAATTATCTCATAGAGTTTCCAAAGCTGTAATTCTTTAGGAATTAGACTGTCTCATTTTCCTTCTGAGGAGTGGCTAGTGAATTTTCACCAGAGGACACCACAGCATTTAATCTACTGGGCCATCTGGGCTCCTGTTCGGAGTATAGAAGGTGACCAATAAATGCAGTAGAGAAAGATAACCAGTCTCGTGCTTGACAATGTTGTTATTGTTGTTATGTGCTGTCGAGTTGCTTGTTACTAACAGCAACCCTATGTACAACAGCTCTGAACCCTACTCTATTCTGAGCCAACCTTATTGTCTCTGATACACCTACACCCATTAACCCAGTCACTGAGTCAATCCATCTCATCAAGGGTCTTCCTTTTATGCATGATGCCCCTCTCCAAGGATTGATCCCTCCTTGCTGCATCCTCCTTCTATCATTTCTATTCCTTGTACAAATTTCTGATGCATAGCATATAACTGTGAAGACCAGGTATGGATCAGGTGCACCTTACTCTCTAGACCAACATCATTGCTCTTCAGTACTCTGGAGAGGTACCTGACAGCCGATTTTGCCAATGTAATTAATCTTTAATTTCCTGACTGGTGCCATGGGTGTTGATTATGGAGCCAAACACACTAAAACTGTTAACAAGCTCAATCTCTTCACTTTCTATCATGATGCTGCCAATTGGCCCAGTGGTGAGAATATTTGATGTTGAGCTTCAATCCGTATTTGTTTAGACAATATGATTTTCAAAAGAAGTAAATGGTGATTATATTCATCTTGTTTATACATTCTAGATGGTCAAAGATTGTTGGGGTAGGCTGCATCCTTGGTAAGGTCACTCTATTTCTCCTGGAAATCACTGGGTCCCAGGTGCAGGACCACTCAGTCACAGAAAGCAGGGAAATCCACAGGACTGAACAGGAAAGCAGCAACTTGGTAGACTACATGTGGATGCAGATTGCATCCTGTGAGTTCACATGAAATGTCATTTGGAGGCTGGCAGAAATAACTGAATGAGATTTTTAGGTAGGTGACACTGTTGCATTAGTAAGTGGGGCATAGTCTAGCAAATCACAAGTGACACTGAAGCTCCATTTGTGTCCACCGGCTGGTGTGGTCAGAGGAAACACCAGTTAGAACACTCTCTGTTTATACTACAAATCACTCCTAAGGGTTTAAGGTAGTTTCTGAAGATAGATATCCTTATAATTCTCATATATTTCTTCATTACCTTTAATATCCTGTTGGTCAATAAGCCCTTTGATTCCAGCCTTACAACAATACTTCAAATTCCCTTTATCTACCTCTTTCACCTTATTTCTAGCCTCAATGTTCGAGGAACAAGGTCCATTTCTCAGTGATTAAGGAAGATAATAAGTGCTGCTCAATGACTGCTATTGTGTTAAATGAAGAAATACGAGGAACTATTAGCAATTTTATACTCAAAACTCTGTTAATGAATGAACTAATTTCATTAATCATTTACTCATTCATTTAGTCAGCCAACCAGTTAACAAATAAATATTTTCTGAGTGCTTCAAAAGGTTTGATGCTGGTCATTGGAGATCACTGGCCCCTCTACTGAGTGCTAAGGTCTACTATACCATAGAGGGCTGTGTACTGAGTAGTCTCCTCTGCTAGCAATGCCAAGATCAAAGAACAATATCTATCATTTATTTTTTACATATTATTATCTATATGTGTGTGTGTACAGTTAAATCAGATCTGACTGGTACAGAAGGAAACTGTCCCTCCTTCTCCAGCAGAATATCTGTTGGATTTGAACTGTGCACCTCTGGGATTGCAATGCAGCTTCTTGCCACTAGGTCACCAGAGCTTGCCAATAGCTATCATTTCAGTAAAAAAGACATTCTCAGAGCTAGTTACCTGATTTCTTTTTCCTTACTTCTTCCCTGGAAAGTATGCCTGAATGAGGTGAGGGAGAAGGTACACTCTTTATTTTCCCCTTTGAAAATCAGTGTAGCATAAGGAAAGCGAGCACAGGCTTTGGTGCTGAAGTCCTTTGGGCTTCAACTCCAGTTCAATTTCAGTTAATTGTATAACTTTAGTCAATTCACTTCTTCCCTCTGAGCCTCTATTTCCTCAAGTGTAAAGTGAACAGAAGAGTCCTGGGAATGCAACAGATACTCAGGAAACAGAAGTCATTACTATTATTTTATTCTAAATTTCATGTTCAACCAAATTTGTTCATGTGCAACAAACAAATGGATTTTACTGTGACCAGCTACCTACATAGTGGCGTTTAACTGGTCCAATAGTCTAGACTCTATAATGACTAACACAAAAAGACCAAAATATGGCCTTCTCATGATCACTCACCTGAGGAAAACAGCTCAGAGCTGCTTGCTCAGTTTATTTTGTTTTTCTTTTCAATTCCAAGCTTTTAATTTGACCTTTGGAGATTGTTACTTGGTCAAAGGCCCAAGTTTCCCCACATGCTAGTTGTCTGCTGTGCCTGGGCACAGTTCCTACATATGGAGTGGGACAACAACCCTTCAGGGGGCCTCGCTTTCTCCCACGCCCATCTCCTAGCATTCTGAAAAGCACGAAGAATAAACAAGAGCACATAACAGCAGGAGGACTCCTCTCCGGGACGTGTTTCCCACAGATGGGACCCGATAGGTGATTCCGCCTAGGTCTTGATCCTTAACAGTTTGATGGTGAAGAATGGGGTACAATAACTGGAGACCCAAGATGAAGAGACAATCAAAATTTTCAGGTCACATCCAATCTGAGAGATGAGAAGAATTTCCAAGATCACTCAACACAGGCATATATATTTTTGGGCAATTGGGGACAAGAGTCGCCCACAGGCATGCAGCTTTCTAGTAAGAAAACTAAGATTAGACTCAGATCTCTTGAATCTCATTCTGATAATTTCTCCATATTCACAGACAACTTTGTTCAAGCATCTACAGTGGTTCCCTATTGCAAAACAGTACCAAGTTCAAATGTTCTGGTCTGTCAGTTGCAATACATGCAATGTCTAGTGGTCTTTTCCTGTCAGACTGATCTTCCTTCGTCTATTCCAACACAGGAATTATCTATTCATTTTTTTCTGGTCTCCCTTCAACCCCTTCTCGCACAGCCCTTCCTGCCACCTAGCCTGTAACAATTCTATTTTTATAACAGAGGACTTATGGAGTATTTTACCTTTTGTGACTGAGATATTTCATTCAGTGTACTGTCTTCTAGAGCTTATGTGTATTGCAGTTAACAATCTAGAGTAGGATATACACTATGGTTTAAGTGGGCTTGTGTAGGGGAAGAAGAAAAAATATTTTAAAATTATTATAATTAGGGATTTTGGATATGATTGATATTTTATAAAACCAACACACTTGCAGAATCAATGATTAACTGTTCAAATTATTGCGTGTAAGCCTCACTTTATAAAATCTTACTGTGTTGTGTGTGTGTGTGCATGTATGTTCTTTTTCCTTCTTTTTAAAATAAAAATTTTCCTTTCTTGCTTGTTTACTTATAAAGTCTATATACATTGCTTTTCACACTGGATAGTTCCAATTTCCTTTACCCACCCTTTGTCTACCTATCAAATTGTGTGACTCTATGATTAACCCCTTCCCATTCTCATCCCTCTTCTTCTACCCTCCCCCCTGGGATTCTCATACATGTTTAACTAGTATCTTTCTATTTCTACAATAATGATCTTATGCAGTATTTGTCCTTATGGGACTAAGTTAGTTCAGTTAGCATAATGCTCTCCAGTTTTTACTGTGTTTTAAAATGTGTCTTTCTAATATGTATTATATTTATTAGAGAGGAAACATATTTTCTGGTGATATACACTATAGGTTTAATAATATGTTAAGAATGGATTTTAATTTATAAACTTATAGACATTTTGGGAGCTCTGGTGGCCTAGTGGCAAGAAGTTGCACTGCAATCCTAGAGGTATACGGTTCGAATCCACCAGATGCTCTGCTGGAGAAAGAGGGGCAATTTCTTACTGTACCTGTCAGATCTGATTTGACAGTACACACACACACACACACACAAAATAATAAATTTAAAAAATTATAGACATTTATTACAAAACTTAGAATTTTAAAAACTCCACAAATATTTTGTCATTCAGAGTCTAAAAGCTCTGCACCTCACACCCTTTACACTACTTTTATAGCCTTATTTCAAACTCAGCAGGCAACTTAGACTGGAATTTCTTGCTTTCAAAATTCTGATCTTACTTTCTTCTAGTTTCCTCTCCCCAGTTCTTTTTAAAATCTCCTTCTTTGATTCCTGCTCTGGGACCCCTGTTTCCTAGCTGAGCATGTCTTCTTGATTTTTCCCTGTTGGATTACTCCTGGTTCTGGCCGCAGTCCAGCTTCCTCTATTTTGGGACTTATCTATGAATGACATGATGCCGGATGAAGCAGTTGGGGAGTGAGTGATCTGATGTTAGAGCCTCCCTCTAGGGGAGATGACCCAGCAGTGTCCAGGGCATGACTGTCTCTGATCACAGCCTGGTAGGGAGTCATCAAGAGTGTCTGAGATAAAAGATGAGAAGCCGTTGAGCAAAGCATTGCACAGAAATCAAGTAACTGTGGGAGGTAACTTAGAAAGCAGAAAGGCAAATTTAGGAAGGTCTGTCGGGAAGGAGGGTTAAAGAAGTGATGAGAGAATATCACTTAAGGCTGAGACAGATAATAGCTGAGTATCTGTGGTCATTTTGTACAGCTGGACTTTATAGGTGAAGAGATACCTCTGGGGTCATCAAAGTAGACAGAACTTCCCAGAGGATACGTAAGGTAAGGAGGAGAATTTCCCAAGGCTAGAAGTTGCCTAGAAGAAGCTATAAAGTTGGAGTCAAAAGAATATCTGAGCTCTTTACGTGAAAATGAATGTGCATGGTGCCATGTGTAAGGGGGCTGGTATGATTTTACAATTAAAAATAATTTTGATGGCTATAGTCATGAACAAAAAAGAGTCAGTTGGGAGGAGATCTATCTTAATTCACATTAAGGGCTCTAGAACAGATATTGCCCGAAGAATGAACAGGGCTAAATAACAGTCTTGCTTTTGTTGTTAGGTGTTTCCAATTTAAGGAAGACTCATAGTGACATTATGAAGAACGGATCTGCACTGTGACTTGTTCTGTGCCATCCTCATCATCTCTGACACACCTGAGCCCATTATTGCAGTCATGTCAATACATTTTGATGAGGATCTTCCTCTCTTTTGCTGACCCTTTACCTTTCCAACCATGACATCCCTTTCCAAGGAATAGTTTCTCCTAGCAACATGCCCAAAGTGTGTGAAAGAAGCTTCAGCATCCTTTCCTCCAAGGAACATACTGGCCACATTTTTCCAAGACATACATATTTGTTCTTCTGACAGTCTATGGCATATCTGATACTCTTCTCCAGCACCACAGTTCAAAGGCATCAATTCTTCTTTCGCCATCCTTACTCATTGCCTAGCTCTCAGATGCATAGTAAATGATTGAAAAGATTATGGCCTGAATCAAGTGCATCTTAGTATTTAAACTGACATCATTGCTCCTCAGTAATTTGGAGAGGTCCCTGACAGCAGACTTTCCCAATGTAATACACCTCTTGATCTCATGACAGCCGGTATCTAAGCTATTGAATGTGGATTCAAGGAAGATGATAATTGAGAATTACTAGTTTTTCTCATCTATCATGATGTTTATTGGTCCAGTGGTGAGGACTTTAGTCTTCTTGATATTGAGCTGTAATCCATATTTAAGGCTGTAGTCTTTGAACTTCTGCAGCAAGCACTTCAATTCTCCTCACTTTCAGTGAGCAAGGCTATGTCATTTGCATAACACAAGTTGTTGATGAGTCTTCCTCCTATCCTCATACCACATTCTTCTTCATAGAGCCCAGCTTCTGGAATGATTTGTTCAACATGCAGATTGAATAAGCATGGAGAAAAGACACAACCCTGATGTACACCTTCCCTGACTTTAAACCACAGAGTGTTCCCTTGCTTTGTTTTGATAACAGCGTCTTAGTCTATGTATAGATTTTGTACGGACATAATGAAATGTTTTGGGATCCCTCTTCTCAATGTTATTCACAGTTTATTATTATCCAAACAGTAAAATGCTTTTGCATAGTCAATAAAACACACCTAGACATTCTTCTGGTATTTGCTGCTTTCAGCTAGGATCTATCTGACATCAGCAATGATATCCCCAGTGCCATGGCCTCTTCTAAATTCAGTTTGATTCTAGCAGTTTTCTGTCAATGAACTTTTTCAGCCATTTTTTAATACTCTTCAGCACTATCTTGCTTGCATATGATATTGTTCAATAACTTCCACATTCTGTTGGATTGCCCTTCTTGGGAATGGGAACAAATATGATATCTTCCAGTCAGTTGCCCAAGTAGCTATCCTCCGAATGTTCATAGATGGATGAACATATTCAGGGCTGCATCTCATCTGTTATTTGAAGCATGCCAACTGGTATCCCATCAATTCCTGGGGTCTTATTTTTTTCCAATGCCTTCAGTGCAGCTTGAACTTCTTCCTTCATTACCACTGGTTTTTGTTTACATGGTACTTTCTGAAATTTTTCATTGTCAGCCAATTATTTTTGATACAATGATTCTGTATATTTCTTCTATCACTTGTAGGGAACATCAAAGAAGCTACATGTTTCTATAGCTTATGGAGATTCAGTTTGTTTGGTTTCACAATCAACACTCTTGGCACCAGCAGTGAGAATATCAAAAGACAAACTGCATTGGGGAAGTCGGCTTTCAGGGACCTCGTCAAAGTGCTAAAAAGTAATGATGTCATTCTAGAGACTAAGGTGCACCTAATTCATGCCATGATCTTCACAATTATTTGCTATGTATCAGAGGGCTGGACAATGACTAAGAATGACAGAAGGATCAATGCCTTTGAATTGTTGTGCTGGAGAAAACTGTTAAATACACTGTGGACTTCGAGGAGAACAAATAGGTCTGTCCTGGAGAGAGTGAAACCAGGCTGCTTCTTGCAGGCAAGGGTTTTGAGGCTTCATATCACACACTTTGGGCACATGGCCAGGAGCACCAGTCTTTGGAGGGGTCATCATGGTTGAATGGTGGAAAGACAATGCAGGAGAGGAAAATCCAGGATGAGATGGATTGACTCAGTGACTAGAGCAATGGGATGAGGTCTGTCAGAGGCGAGATTTGCTCAGGATAGGGCAGGTTTCGAAGCTCATGTACATAGGGTCACTATGAATCACAGGCTACTCTATGGCACATAACAACAAAAGGGAGAGTAAGGAGGGGCCCTGGTGGTGTGGTGGTTAAGTGAACTACTGAAAACAACAAAAGAATAATGTTAAGAATCCATCAAATGCTCTGTGAGAGAAAGACTTGTCAGTCTGCTACTGAAAATCATACTGTGTAGGAAAACTTATGGAGCCATTTTACTCTTTTTTATAAGGTTACTGTGAATTGGAATAATTTTGGTGACAATTGATTTGGGGTTGATCTGATACTGCACTGACCTGGTCAAATTCAGCCATTCCTTAACTTATTCATCAAACACTCTCTGGAACCTATTTTGTGCCAGAGTCTGTGGGCCACTATAGTTTCTGGCTAAGGTTCAGAGAAAAAGAGATGAATTAGATAATTTCCTTCCTATAATGATTTCATTTTTTTGAGGAGTAACATTCCTGCAAATTAAAAAATAACATGCAGTGCTGTGAGAGGGGCAAATTGAAGGGGTTGTCGAAACCCAGAGAAGGCACTCAATGCATCCTCACTGCCATTGTGGGGAGGAGAAGGGGGTGGATCAGGAAAGGTTTCCTGAAGAAGGCAATGCCTGCTAAGGGGAAAAATGGAATTAAATATGCAAAGAAAGGACAGTGCCACATCATTTTAGAAAGTGACACAGGCTGGATCAGGAGATAAACTGGCACAAAACTCATCTAACATGCAGAGTTCAGCAAGAGAAAATCAATTCCTAGATGTCCAGATTAACAATGAATTTAAGAGAAAAGCGACAAAACAACTATGAGATATCATCTCACCCCAGTAAGAATAGCAAAAGTTAACAGAACAGTAAGCAACAAATGCTGGCCAGGTTCGGGAGAAACCGGAACCCTTATTCACTGTTGGTGGGAGAGTAAAATGATGCAACCACTGTGGAAGGCGGTATGGCGCTTTCTCAAAAAGTTGCAGATAGAGATACCATTTGACCCAGCAATTCCACTACTGGGAATATACTCCAAAGAGACCACAACTGACACCAAAGCAGATATATGCACACCCATGTTTACTGTGGCTTTGTTCACGATTGCAAGGAGCTGGGAACAACCTAAGTGCCCATCAACAAACAAATAGCTAGAGAAGCTCTGGTATATTCACACAATAGGACACTACTCTGCATTGAAAAACAAGGAACTCATGCAATATTATTCAAAATGGGTGACCCTAGAGGACATTATGCTGAGTGAAACATCTCACTCACAAAGGGACAAATACTGCATAGTGCCACTGTTGTAAAACAGGACTGACATCAGGGTTGGGGGGAGACTGAGAAAGATGGGATAAATAATGTATATTGCTATTGTGAACAAAGCAAGGAGTTGGAAACAACCTAAGTGTCCATCAACAAACGAATGAATAGAGAAGCTGTAGTATATTCACACAAAGGAATACTACGCTGCATTGAAAAACAAGGAACTCATGAAATATTATTCAAAATGGGTGACCCTGGGGGACATTATGCTGAGTGAAATATCTCAGTCACAAAAGGACAAATATTATTTGGTGCCACTGTTGTAGAATGAGGCTGACATTGGAGTGTGGGTAAGACTAAGAAAAACTGGATAAATTATGTTTACTGCATTGAAGCCGATGAGGGAGAGAACAGTTTAAAATTAATATATTTTAGGGCATTATGATTATCATAAGAGTCCAGGATGAGGGTTTCAGAGAGAAGTATACTTGGGATGGGGTTGTGGATGAGGGTGTGCGGTGAGGATCGTGTATCAATGAAGGAGTTTTTCTTTTGCTTTTCAAGGAGAGGAGCAAACTGGAGTTGGGGATGGGGGGGCAGGGAGAAAAGTGCAACAATGAATGAATGTGGAATTCCAAAATCTCTGTAGATGTTCATTGAAATTAATAAAAAAAATAATGTATATTGCATTGAAACAGATGAGGGAGAAAACGGTTTAAAAGGGGTATGTGATTAGGTATTATTGTCATGACAGAAGTCTAGAACAAAGGCTGCAGAGTGGAGTGGACCTGGGGGGAGGGATTGTAAAACAATGTGGGAACTTTTCTTTTACTTTTCAAAGAAAAGAGTGCTGGGGGGGCGGGGGGGCAGGGAGAAAAGTGCAACAATGAATGAACGAAACCAACAACAACAACAAAAAGAAATAAACCTCCAGAGACAATATAAGCACAAAAAAAGAGAGAGAAAAGAGAAGCAATTCTAGGCCTCAAGGAGAATGGTGATTCTAGAGCGGACCTGGACTTGATGAAAGACGTTTCATCTATTACCTTACGTTACTCTTTATCATATTCACAACCTAGTTACTACAACTCTCCGCACTAGGGTTTGAGCCCTAAGTTTTAGCAAGAATAAAGTTTGGATTTGCTTAGTTTAGGTCAGACTTTCGGCACTTTGGCAGATAAGGATAATTGATTACAGAGCAGCATTTAACATTCAAATTCTTCTCTTCCTTGTGTGTTTTCTTTGCTCCTTTTCTGATGCGAACAATTCGGGTGGGTGTGTTCTTGAAGTCAAGACTCAGATTAATGCATTAGGGAAAATTATGGCTGTTTTGCTTCCAAACAAGTTTTGACCTTAGGATAAAAAAAATAATCCTCATTTATTTTAGCTCTGTTCAACAGAGTCAACACTAAGATTTGGAAGCAAAGTCCTAAAGTGTGACAACTAACTATTCCCTTGTGAATGTATTTGTCTCAAGGAACTACCAGGTAGAGTCAGCTGAGATAAAGTTGTATGGCGGCATTTTTGAGGGGTCCATGGTCCAAATATCATATTATGTCTGCAACAACTTCAGGAATATTACTGTCCACTGGTCTTAGACTGAAGAGAATCTGTCCCCTAGTTCCCAGCCAACCTACTCCAGAGGACCTAGAAACTGTTCTGCATTTGATACCCAATCAAGGGTCCAGACATCTGAGCTTACATGTGTTTGCTAGTTTGCACATCTGTGAAGTACCTGCTTGATTTCTCCATCACTACGTTTTGCTTACTAGCTATTTTTGTTGGAACTCTAGGTACCATTTTAAGGGATTCTGTCAGGTGATTTCTCAAACAGCCAGGTTTGAGCCAAGTGATTTCTCAGACAGCTAGATTTCTCAAACAGTGCTTGGCCTGGTCTACAATATTTTTACATTTCCTATCATTTTTTACTAGTGGACAGGATTCTATGAGTTGAGTCACAGTTAAGCAGACTGTGCATTTTAGCACAGTTAATATCAATGTTATTGTCCATCAAATGTATTACAACTCATACTGAATCTATGAACAATAGATCTGAGACTTGGCCTATCATGCGCCATTCTCACAATCTCCATCACGCTCCAGTCGACCTGACAGTCTCCACATCAATCCATCTTGTTGAAGATCTTCCTCTCTATTGTCAACTCTCTACCTTTCCCAGCATATTATCTTTCTCTAAGAACTGATTCCTACCAAAAGCAAGTGATTATGTAAATAACTAGGGTAACATCAACATTCTTGTGTGCAGTAACATCAAGAATGGCCAAAAAATACTAGGGGAAAAATGCTCACTTGAGTCAGAAGGAATGCAATTTGAATCTATGCTCAGTCACTTACAAATTAAGTGATTTTCAACAAGCTATACCTGTATCATCGATCCAGGAAGTATTAAAAGAAGATGGAAAGAATATACTGAGTCACTGTATCAAAAGGAACGGGCCGACACAGAAGAATTTAATTAAATCACATATAAGCAAGAGCCTATGGTGATGAAAGAAGAAGTTCAAGCTGCTTTGAAGGAAATAGCAAAAAAAATAAAGCCCCAGGAATAGATGGTATACCAATTGACATATTTCAGCTCACAGATGTTGCCCTGGATGTGCTCATCAAGTTGTGCCAAGAAATCTGGAGAACAACCACTTGGCCAGCTGACTGGAAGAGGTCTATATTTGTTCCCATTCCAAAGAAGGGTGACCCAAC
>NW_006399755.1:2886250-2909903 GCF_000299155.1 Elephantulus edwardii
ACTCCTTGGAGGCAAGGATTCTGGGGCTTCATCTGACATACTTTGGACATGTTGCCAGGAGGGACGGGTCCTTGGAGAGGGACATCATGCTTGGGAAGGTTGAGGGACAACGCAGGAGGGGAAGACCCTCTATGAGATGGATTGATTCGGTGACTGGGGTAATCGGGACAGGTGTGTCAGAGGCGGCGCTGTTGGCGCAGGATAGAGCAGGGTTTAGGGCTGTTGTGCATAGGGTCGCTATGAGTCGGAAACGGCTCGACGGCACATAACAACAACAAACAACAACATAAGGTCGCTATGAGTCGCAAACGACTTGATGGCGCATAGCAACAACAACATACCTATATCATCACATATAAAAGTAGAGTTGATAATTCATATCAGATAATAGTTTCAAGATAAATAAACTATACTCATTTCCTTAAGGTTGAATAGTACGATATATTCTTCCTTAAATACTGCTGCTGTTGTTATTGTTGTTATGTGCTGTTGAGTTGGTCCTGATTCATAACGGACCCTCTAGCAGGTTTTTAGAGGTTGTACTTTGCATGAGATTTCAGAGGTTGTAAATTTCACAGGAGAACACTGCCCATCTTTCTCCCATGGAGCAGCCGGTGAATCGGAACCTCCTGCCTTTGAGTTGGTAGCACAGCTCCTCATCTACTATATCACCAAAGCTTCTCTGCATTGTTGTTGTAGGTACCTACAATTTCCTGGCATCTAATAGGTGGGCAGTAAATAATATCAATTACTTAGGGAGCTCTGGTGAGTTGTTGTTGTTAAGTATCTTTGAATTGCAATATACTCGTATTTGAACCTCCACTGGATTTTCAGAGGCAGTTTAATGACAGAGGAGGTGGCTCAATGGTAAGGAATTGTGCTGCCTAGTCAAAATCACACAGTTCAAACCCATCAATTACTCCACAGGAGAAAGATGGCCACTCTCCTCCAATGCAATTAAACTGCCTCTGAAAACCAGCTGGAGGAAAAGCAGCGGGTCAGTTCTGACTTGACAGTACACAACAAACAACAATGAAACACAATTCCTGGGATATTGTTGTTGATATGTGCCATCGAGTTGCCTGTAACACACAGCAACCCTATGGACAACAGCTCTGAGTCAGTCTCACTGATTCTGACACACCTACCCTCATTACCCCAGTTATATTACCAATCCATATCATCTGGAATCTTCCTTTCCTGTAATGTCCCTTCATATTTCTGAGCATGATGTCCTCCTCCAAGGATCAATCTCTCCTGCCCACAAGCCCAAAGTATATGAGATGGAGCTTCAAAATCCTAGCCTTTAAGGAGAAACTTGTCTCTCCAAGACAGCCATACTTGTTTTCTTGGCAGTCCATTGCATGTTCAAGACTCTTCTCCAGCACTACAACTTGAAGATATCAATTCTTCTTCTGTTATCCTTAGTAATTGTCCAGCTCTCTGATGCATAGCAAGTAATTGTAAAGACCATGGCCTAAATCAAGTGCACCTTAGTCTCTAGACTGACATCATTGCTTCTCAGTACTTTGGAGAGATCCCTGATAGCAGATTTTCCCAGTGAAATTTATCTTCTGATTTCCTGACTGATGGTCCCAAGAGTGCTGATTGTGGAATCGAGCAAGCTGTATTGGAAACAACTTCAATCTCTTCTCCATCTATCATGGTGCTGCCAATTGGCCCAGTGACGAAAATCTTTGGTGTGTTAGTTGTAAGGAATTGCACTGCCGACCTAAAGGTGTATAGTTTGCACCCATCAGTGGTGTGAAAGAAAGTTAAGCAATCTCTTCCCATGAGACATACTGCCTCTAAAAACCTACTGAAGTGTCCCCTATTGGTCAGTTCTGACTTGATGAAACACAACAAAAACAACAACAATTATTTGAAAAAGTATGTATTCTATGCATCCAACCAGATCAAGAAAGGGAGAAAAGAAAGGAATGAAATAGTCTTGTTCTTCTCTGCATGGATCTAGAATCAAGGAGACAGCAGGGTAGAGAGTTCAAGTTAGTTCTAATTACAACACTAATATTATTAGCTGTTAATCATCTGCCTGTTTCTATCATCTCAGCTCAGAGTCAGATATGTTGTCTTTCAGAAATCAAACCTTGATTCTCTAAAACACTTTTAATGCAATTAACTATAATTTTTAATATTACATTTGTTCCAGTACTAGCAGCTCAAATTAAATAAAATATGGGCACATTAGACTGCTTATTTAAGTACTGTCATTAGTAGAAGTGTAGAGAAAGAGAAAAGGGGAGGGTAAGTGTAAGAGAGAGAAAGAAGGTGTTAGAAGGTAAGCAGGAGACAAAGGGAAAAGAGAAGTCAAAGAGAGTTGGAGAGGTAAAAGGGGGATCCATCTGGCTAGTTTTCTTGATTTGTCAAATTTGCTACACGGAGTTAAATACTATGTGAAGTTAGTGACAGGTTTGAGAAAGATTGTATGGAAGTTGAACAATTGAGCCCACTTTTAAAATAGTTGTATTATTGTTTTAATGTTTCTGTAGCAGGTGGTATAAATGGAGTTTTAAGCAGATTTTACCTAGTAGCCCGATCAGGGAGGAAACTGATCTTGAGAAAGGACATGGGCCCTTGCTGGTTTTTAATCTCAAGACTCATAGTCCAGATTACTTTATTAGTAGAGTATGAAAGTCTAGGCCTCTATAATCAATACTTCCTCCTGTGTGCATGAGGCCTACAATATGATAAAGGACAAAGATACTATGCATTTTTTTCTGTACAAGGACAGAGTTTGTGCAAACCATTTTGGAAACATAACAGACGTGGGTGGCTACATCTACTGGGAGAAGGTGGGGTTTAGGGAATGCCCTCAGAGATGATTAAAATGAAGATTAGCCATAAGAGCAAGTGTGAGAGAAGGTATTCAAGGACAAAGAACTAACATATACAAAAGCTGGAATAGTGTGAACACAAAGAGAAAAGTGGTGGCAGTGGTAAAAAAATTAGACTGGAGGGCTATTTATCTATGTGTTTTATGGGAACAAGAGGGGAGAGCACCTTTTCCCTTAACACATATATGACATTTTGAATGGCATTGTTCCCTTCTCCTGGGGAATCCTTAATCATCTAAGGATGTGTCCACTTAAAAGAGCTTGTTGCTGCCTTCACTGCCCTCCAGAATGAATTAAGATAGTGAATACAAAGAACTTAACACGAATAGTCAATCTCTTCATGTATGATTTACAGCCTTGAAACCCAATGAAGGCTCAGTTATGAATTGGTTCTGATTCAACAGCAATGGGAAGGAGTCATTTTTGGAATTAGAAGACTTGATTTCTGACTAGTTTTGCCATTTGGGGCTTTGTGAACTTGGGGAAGCATTTAAATGTCCCAAAAAGAGCCCTAGAGTTCTAGAGGGTATGATGTTGCCTGAAAGGTTGATGGCTCAAACTTACAAGCTGCTCCACAGAAAAAAGATGTGGCAATCGGCTTGCAGAATGATTTTCAGCCCTGGAAACACCATGAGTTTCCTACTCTGTCCTATGGGCTCACTGTAAGCTAGAATAGACACAAAAGCAATTAAAAAAAAAACAACAAACTTTAGTGTTTTGTTTTTTTAAAAAATCAAATGGGTACGATTAGGGAAAAGAATCCATGAAATAATGCACTATAGCTATTTGTAAATTGAAGCATGCCACCTAAGAGAGTGAATTTATCAGTGTTAATTGGGATTTTTTTCTTTGTCCACTGGGTTCTGGTTCTCTATGGCATTTATATCTGTGTGAACCAAGTTTTCCTCATTACCACACTAAGGAGCTTACTGTTGTGTGCTGTGGAGTCAGAATTGATCTTCCAGAGAGTTTTCAGAGGCAGTTAATCACACAGGAGGAGACTGTCCAACCTTCTCCACTGGAGCAGCTGATGTCTTTGAACTGCATGTCTTTGGGATTGCAGCATGGGTTCTTACCACTAGGATACTGAAGCGCTTGGTTTCTCTCGAAGGCTGTGGTCAACAAGAATGCCAGGTGATCATACAGACTAGCTCTCTGCTGCCCCCACCTGTGTGGAGCTAGATCCTGCACCAGCTGCAGGCAGGCAGTCCAGTTGGTCTCACTCCAACAGCTCTTGTTATAGCATAATCAGAGTGCAGCACCCCGAGCCAACCCTCAGCAGATAATCTTTCTCAGTGTGCGCTTATGTGTGTTTGCAGAGGCATCTGGGAAAGGCAGGTCCATTTTGGGTGGGTGGTGGACAATGTCTGGTCGGCAGTCAAGAGGTCAAGACATTCTCTTTTTGTCACCTTGGCAACTTGGTGAGCACCTGATAGCCTGCAGCCACACCAGGAATGTTCTCGGGATAAGGCCAAAATTAAATTTGAGACAGAAATTTGGAAAAGGCCACCATCCTCCTCGGAAGCAAATGATTTCACCAGCTCCATCTTCCAGCTGTGTAAATTGGTTAATTACAAGGTCTGTAATTTGCAATCAATATTATCTCCTTGGCATCTACTTCACTGGAGGCAAATATTTATGGTCACATTTGAAAAGGCCACATTGGCTTAATCAGAAGCTATACATGACATACTGGGCTAAGTGACTCTCAGGGCACTGATGTCAGCTTTTTACTTTATTTATTTATTTTTTGATCTGAGAGATTTGGGGAAGAAAACATGGGCAGATGCTGGATCAAGGCCTTTATTTTCACAAGATAGAAGCAACCACTGGCACTGATCCCAAGGAACAAATCCTAAATACAGAGAAAAGCTTTATGCTCAAAGACATTTGCCACAGAATTTTGTTTACATTGGTGAGGAAGTATTAACATAAATGTTCAATAGAAAAGGGGTAAATACATTAATTTGTATTTACTCAATGGGATGTTATCTATAAAAATAATGGTTATAAAAAGCTACACACTAACATGCAAAAGTTTTCCTGGGTTGTAAAAGTAAAAACCAAACAGAATAAGACAGGTACTCAGCATCTTATTAAGAATATGTACAGAAAAAAAAATAACCTGGAGGAGAATAAAATATTCTTTATTCATATGAAGGTAGTCTTTGTGCATTTTTGTCTGTTCTTCCCTATATTTTTCTTGAAGGGACATGTATTAATTTTACAGTGAAAAATATTATTTAAAAAACTCAAGAGAAGAAATTACAAGCGGTACTGTGGCTTAATAGTCATTACCCTCCATGGGCTGAAGTTAAGAAGCTCAGGTGTATCACAGAAACATACTTCCATCTAGTCAGGAGACAAATACTAAGAATTCATATCTCGCCAGACCCTACCACGAAATGTTTGCTTCTGTGTTCAAGAGTTTATGGAATAGGGCTGGCTCAGTATAAGGAGTTGATAACTCGGTTTTCTGAGAGCATAAAATAGGCCCCCAAACCAGTCTGAGTGGTCAGTGAGTGCTTCCTAGACATTTGAGTTAGATTTGAAAAAGACTTTGAATGATGAGGAGGCATGAGGCAGATAAAGAGCTGTTGTTGGTTGTTGTTATGTAACAACAAATCGTCTGTCACTCAAAGTCACTCATATTGCACTTTGTGTTAGTTAGAGTGTCTGTGGAAACAATTTATTCAGAGCCCTACATTTTGAACTGGACTTAAAAGGAAATTCCTAGGTGCTAGAAAGTACTGAGAATCATAGCATGCTAGAATCAGAAGAATCTAAGGATTTTGCTGTTGTTGTTATGTGCCGTCGAGTCGCCTGCGACTCATAGCGACCCTATGTACAAAAGCCCTAAACTCTGCTCTGTCCTGTGCCAATCGCACTGTCTCCGACACTCCCATCCCAATTATCCCAGTCACTGAATCAATCTACCTCATAGAGGGCCTTCCTCTCCTGCGCCGTCCCTCCACCCTCCCAAGCATGATGTCCCTCTCCAAGGACTGGTCTCTCCTCACTACATGTCCAAAGTAAGTTAGAGGGAGCCTCAGAATCCTTGCCTCCAAGGAGCCACCCGGTTTAACCCTCTCTAGGACAAATCTATTTGTTTTCCTAGCAGTCCATGGTATTCTCAGTACTCTTCTCCAGCACCACAGCTCAAAGGCATCAGTTCTCCTTCTATCCTCCTTGGTCATTGTCCAACTCTCTGATGCATAACAGGTGATTGCGAAGACCATGGCCTGTATCAGATGCACCTTAGTCTCCAGAGAGACACCACTGCTCTTCAGCACTTTGGAGAGGTCCCTAACAGCAGACTTTCCCATGGCAATGCACCTTTTAATTTCCTGGCTGCTGGTGCCAAGATTGTTGACTATGGAGCCAAGCAAACTAAAGCTGTGTACAATCTCAATCTCTTCACCATCCATCCTGATGCTGCCAATTGGTCCAGTGGTGAGAATCTTTGTCTTCTTGACATTGAGCCTCAATCCACACTGAAGGCTGCAGTCAATGACCCTCTGCAGCAAGCATTTCAGATCTTCCTCAGTTTCAGCAAGCAGGGTTGTGTCATCTGCATAATGCAGATTGTTACTAGATCATCCACCAATCCTGACCCCACACTTCTCATAGAGCTCAGCCTCTCAGATAATCTGTTCTGCATGCAGGTTGTAAAGGTATGGAGATAGGACACATCCCTGGCATACACCTTTCCCAATCTTGAACCATGCATTGTTTCCCTGCTCTGTTCTGACGACTGCCTCTTGGTCCAAGTATAGGTTTTGCATTAGAATGATCAAGTATTTTGGGATTCCCATTCTTCTCAGAGTCAGCCACAGTTTGTTATGGTCCACACAATCAAATGCCTTTGCATAATCAATGAAACACAGATAGATATTCTTCTGGTATTTTCTGCTTTCAGCTAAGATCCATCTAACATCAGCTACAATATCCCTAGTACCACAACCCCTTCTAAACCCAGCCTGGACTTCTGGCAGTTCCAAAATGGATGTCAGAAGAAACTCTGAAGATTGCCCTGTAGAGCAGAGAAGCCAAAGCACAAGGAAGAATTCAAGATACTAAAGAGGTGAAAAGAAGATTCCAAAAGGCAGCACGGGATGACAAAGCAAAATATTGCAATGAAATGTGCCAGGAGCTGAATTCAGAAAATCAAAAGAGCTGATCTCGTTCAGTATTTCTTTTTTTAAAATTTTATTTTATTAATTTAATGAACATTTACAGAGATTTTGGATTTCCAGTCATTTATTGTTGCACTATTTTCTCTACCCCACCCCAGTACATTCCTCTCTCTTTTTTTCCCCCTTGAAAGTCTGTTTTAATTGTCCCATTGCCATAGTGCTTGTCAAAACCAGTTCTGATTAATCTCCTTTGTCAGTGTGTCCTTTGCCCTTCCCTGAGAGAGATTTCACCCTGATTCATAAGGAAAAGGGGGTGGCGTATTATCTTAGCTACTTCCTGTCATTCAACATTTCTTAAGCTCAACGAACTGAAGAACAAATTCAAACCTCAAGTTGCTATAATCAAGGATACCTTATTAAATGATCCAGGAAGTATTAAAAGAAGATGGGAAGAATATACTGAGTCACTATATCAAAAGGAATTGGAAGATGCAGAAGAATTTAACGAAATAACATATGAGCAAGAGCCTATGGTGATGAAGAAAGAAGTTCACATTTCTTTAAAGGAAATAACAAAAAAATAAGGCCCCAGGAATAGATAATATAGCAATTGATGTATTTTGGCTAACAGATGCTGCCCTGGATGTGCTCACCAAGTTGTGCCAAGAAATATGGAGAATAACCACTTGGCCAACTGACTGGAAGATATCTATATTTGTTCATATTCTAAGAAAGGGTGATCCAACAGAGTGTGGAAACTATAGAAAAATATAGTTGATTTCACATGCAAGCAAGATTCTACTGAAGGTTATCCAAAAATGACTGGAACAGCACATCAGCAGAGAACTTCCAGAAGTCCAGACTGGGTTTAGAAGGGTGATCTTTTAGTAGGAATATTTTAAAGAAATCATAGACACCACAGGCAGGTAGACTTATGAAGGATCTTGCAAGAAGCTCTAGTAAACTGGGTTTCTAGAAATTATAAAGTGCTTTTAGAGCTACTTTTCCTCCATTGTCAAATTATGGTATTGAACAAAATGCTTTCTGAGGGCTTTTGTAAATCTAGCATTGCTTAGTTCATAATACGTCGTTCATAGAAAATCTTTTGTAGTCCCCAAAATGACATCTTGTACCTTCAATGTCTATTTGAAAGCCTCTCACTGAAAGAGGTTGCTTTAGGTAGGCATTCAAGATCTTCAGAAAATGGTTCAAGACACTCTTCTATCACTAATTTCACCCACATGTTTATTGACATGTTTTCTTTTCTTAGACTACAGGTATATGTGTGTAGGATTCAGTGAGACAGGCTCAGAATAGGGCAGAGTTCAGAGCTTTTGTGCATAGCTTTGAATCATTGCTTAAGTATAGGGAAATCTAGAAATTTTTTTCCTATAATCAGGCCTCTATGAGTACAGTCTTTGACCACATTTGAGTATTTTGATACCCACATTGCTTTACTCGTACCAAAGTTGACCATATCAAGGACGTATAGAAGTTGAGTGCAGGCATACATCATATAGCCCCAGTACAGGACCCTTTTGCTCCATCACACTGTACCAAAACACATCAGGGTCATCTGAGAAAGAAAAACCCAAAACGTCCCTTATTATCAGCATCAGTTCTTTCAGTACCAGATCTTCCAAAATTCTAGAGGGGCAAATGATTGGTTTGTGAATGTTGTTGTTTGCTGTTGATTGTCGAGCACAACTCATTGCAACCCTATGAACAAATGAGCTGAAGCCTTTCTGTAACTATTATCATTACTCAAATTTCATAGTTTCCAAAGGGACATTATTTAGGAAGTGGATGCCACTCCTGCTTCCAAATCTGTCTTAAACTGGGAGCTCCACCAAACACTGTTCACCATGGGTAACCGTCATGGCATTTGACCCCAATGGCACAAGGTTCAGCACCATGGCAAGCCCAGGTTACCTCAGCATGGTAAACTGGTAAATAGAAGAGTACTATACCACTTAGAAAAATGTTCCTCCAAAATATAATAACAACTGACTTTGAAATACAAAGGCCCCCCATGAGGTCTCAATGACTCTAAACAAGAGGATTAAATAAAAAACAACTAACATAATCTGTTGATGTTGTTATGTGCCCTTGAGTTGCCTGTGACTTGTAGTGACCCTATGTTAGTGATTCATTACATGATTATCCTTTGACAGAGCAAAGTTTTGCTTCTTTTTTGATAATGTGTTTTTCAATAGGCAAACTTAAGAAAGAATCTGTTTTCCCATCATTGCATATTACCCTTAATCCTTTCTGTTATGTCTGACCCTGATCAGTAGACTGGAACACAGTGCCAAATAATTAACCAACCTCCTCTGCTAAGTGCACTAGCTAGCCCACTCAGAATGAAGACCAGTGCACACTGCAAGACTGGCTAGACAGGCACCCGGGCAAAGGCCAGCCACCCTCTGTGGGTTCTAAGTGCAGGTCCCCACTTCTCATCTTTCCTGATCCTTCATGCACTCCCTCAAGCTCGTTCTCAGAGGCTTCTGCTTAGAATGTCCAACCTCCTTCATGTTTGCCTGACATGTTCCAACTCTTTTTTCAGTGCCTACCTCTAATGCCTCCTGCTTAAGGCAATTATCCTTGGTGTTTCTGTGGTTCCTTGCACGTATTTCTACCTGAGCATGAGTATTGCAGTTCTTCACTTCTCCTTTTCTTCTTTTGGACTTGCTATAGGTCAAGAGCCAAGTCTGATCTTTCTAGACAAATTATGCAAGACACATGAACTGGATGAATAAATCAGTGATGAATAATTTAGATCTCAGCTATCCTTAGTTCATCTATGAACCCCAGCACCATTGCTACATGTTAGTTTTTTGACTGCTAGTTTAATGACATATCAAGGACTACATGAGATAAATAAGATGAGGGGCAGGGGCTACATGATACTAGAGAAGGGCTGAGTGTGTGCATGAAAACATGGCCCATAGTCATCGGCGTGGTTAGCTCAATGAGTCAAGATGTGTCAAGACTCCAAGCATTCCAAGGCACACATGATTCCTTGAAGCCTTCCTTACTACCCTCTCTTTCTTCCTGTTTCCAATGGACAATTAATTCATACTAGGCATTATTGCTGAAGTGAAAGAAAAGTTGGATTTTTTTTTCTTTTAAGGAGGAACAGATACACTATGGCAATCAAAGTACAGTGGGCTAAGTTTTGCATCCCAGATAACAAGAACAACACAGGGACCGCTTGAGCGCGGAGGAAGGGTAGATACCACAGCCCTTATGGTGAGATCTGGCTTCTCATAGGATGGCCTGTTAGCTAATTAAAGACTATTCTAGAGATAGAGGTAAAAAATGGTAGAAGACTAAAGATTAAAGGTAATGGAGGATACTTAAAAAGTGCAGACATTAGAGTGTTTAAGGAATTAGCTGCAAATGAGGAGATAGTATTTGGGTTAAAATACAAGACTAAAGAGGAAAGAAAGAACAAGTCATATAGTGAGATGTTGTCCTTTACCCTGACATAAATTAAGTGTTGTATACTGAGTCTACTTCTTATAGTATCATATATAGACTTTCTCCCTACAGGAGTGAAACAGAAACACAATGGGAGAAGGACAACCGAAGGGAGAAGAGCTCTGGACTTGTAATGCTTGGAGTAAATATTAAAGGCTGAGGATTTTGGACTGGAGAAGAGAGAACTTGGAGGCAGGCCAGGTTGCTGTCTTCAAATGTGAGGAACTGCTGGGGGAGAAGAAACAGATGTGTTTTGCATGCTATAGAGTGCAGTGCTCAGACCAATAGTTGTGGTTGACTGGCCTGGAATCTCAGCTCTGCCACTTACTACCTGTATCAATCTGATGAATTACTTGTCTCATTGAGCCTTGGTTTCCCTATTTGTAAAACCAGATATGTAACACTGACTTTAGCACAATGATGTAAGGAATGAACGTAAAGATGTACATCAAGTGGCCACCACATGCTTGGCATGTGGGAGACTCTCATGTTAGGTTCCTCTTGACTCTAACTAAACATAAGTTCTGAGATGTGGTGAGAAGCGTGTTGGCAGGGGGAGCAAAGAGGGAGGAGGGACACAAGAATAATTCCAACTTTGAATACCAGTGCAATCCCATTTGCTTTCTATTTTGGGATTTGCTGCAGAGGCCAAGAGGGAAGGAAAGATTTCCATTTTAGTGCAGTCTGCCTGCACAATGGAGGTGTAACTTCCAGTATTCTAAACTACTCTTGAAATTAGGTTTATAGAAGATCTGGACTTTCAACTAGCCTTATAGGCCTCCTGTTGTTGTTGTTAGGTGTCATCAAATCAATTACGACTCATAGTGAACCTATGAACAAAAGATCTAAATCCTGTTCTATTCTGTGCCATCATCACACTTCCTGACACAAATGAATCCACTGTGGCAGTTACTGTGACAATTCACCTGGTTGAGGATCTTCCTCTCCTTTGCCAACCCTCCACCCTTCCCAGCATCACATCCCTCTCCAAGGAATAGCCCCCCAGCAACATGCCCAAAGTATGTGAGGCAAAGCCTCATCATTCTTACCTCCAAAGAGCACTGTGATTGTACCTTTCCAAGATATATCTGCTTGTTCTCTTGGCCATGCACGGGATGTTCAGTGCTCTTCTCCAACACTCAGCTTAAAGTCATCAATTCTGTTTCTGTCATTCATTGTCCAGCTCTCAAATGCAAACTAAGTGATCAGAAAGACTACAGCTTGAATCAGATGCACCTTAGTCCTCAAACTAACATCATTACTCCTCAATAATTTAGAGGTTCCTAACTGCAGATTTTTCCAGTGCAATGCATCACCTTATTTCCTGACTGCTCAGACAAAGGGTGTTAATTGTGGATTAAAGCAAGATGAAGCTGCTGACAGTTTCAACTTCCTCTCCATCCATCATGATGTTGCCTATCTGTCCAGTAGTAAGAATCTTCCTCTTTTTTTTGTGAGTGTGAATAAGTCATAGCTTTATTTTTCACAAGTAAAAATGACCAATGACTTGTCTCTGGCAAAGACATTAAGGAATATCAAGGTAATTATGCTAGCTATCTCAGTCAGGAAATCAAAAAGCGTATCACGATGGGAAAGTCTGCTGTTAGGAACCTCTCTAAAGTACTCAGGAACAACGGTGTCTCTCTGGAGACTAAGGTGCACCTGATACAGGCCATGGTATTTGCAATCGCTTGTTATGCATCAGAGAGTTGGACAATGACTAGGGAGGACAGAAGGAGAGTGGATGCTTTTGAGCTGTGGTGCTGGAGAAGGGTACTGAATGTACCATGGACTGCCAGGAAAACAAACAGATTCATCTTGGAGAGGATTAAACCAAGCTACTCCTTGGAGGCAAGGATTCTGGGGCTTCGTCTGACATACTTTGGACATGTTGCCAGGACGGACGGGTCCTTGGAGAGGGACATCATGCTTGGGAAGGTTGAGGGACAACGCAGGAGGGGAAGACCCTCTATGAGATGGATTGATTCGGTGACTGGGGTAATAGGGATGGGTGTGTCAGAGGCGGTGCGGTTGGCGCAGGATAGAGCAGGGTTTAGGGCTGTTGTGCACAGGTGGCTATGAGTTGAAAATGACTCGACGGCACATAACAACAACAACAACATCTCACAGAGATAGTAGCTTTAGAGAAACTTTTATTATCATCTGGCTCTTAAAGAAAGTTCTATTAAATAAACATCAGAACAATGTTTTAAACTAAAAAATGATAAAATGATGATTCAATAGCAAAAACTTCATAGAACACGAAAGTGACATGTAAGAAATTAGAAGATGAACTACAATAAGATGCAATCCATACCGAAGGCTGCATTCCTTGATCTTCTACAATAACCATTTCAAGGCCTCCTCACTCTGAGCAAGCAAGGTTTTGTCATCTGCATAATGCAAGTTATTGATGAGACTCCCTCCAATCGTGATGCCACACTCCTCTTAATACAGTTAAGCTTCTTGGATAATTTGCTCAGCATACAGATTGAGCAGGTATGGTAATGTGTTCCCCTGCTCTGTTCACACAATAGCCTCCTGGTCCAGGTATAGATTCTGCATGAACAGAATTGTTCTCAATGTCAGCCACACTTTAATATCATTGCTGATGTCAGATGGATCCTAGCTGAAAGCAAGGAATATTAGAAGAATGTCTATTTGTGCTTTATTGACTATGCAAAAGCATTTGACTGTGTGGATCATAGCAATTTTTGGCTGACAGGCCATCTACAAGGTTCAAATATCATTCCTGAGAACACCCTTCCTCAGAGAAGCACTTACTGATGCTTCAACCTATCTAAAACTCTTTCGTGTAGTATTTCACGGCACCATTTATTTTTTCCATTACCACTAATTATTTTGTACTTATCTGTCTGTATGATTGTTTAATTCTTTTCCCTTCCCTATGAGATGCCTTTTGTAATATTCCTCTACAGTATTCCCAAGGAGCTCTGGTGGTCTAGTGGTAAGGAAATATGCTGCCAACTCAAAGGTAGGTGATTCAAATTTATCAACTGCTCCATGGGAGAAAGATGGGCAGTCTCCTCCTGTGCAATTATTTGACTCTGAAAACCTGCTGGAGATTCAGCTGGGGCTAAGTTAATACTTAACAGTACACAACAACATTATATTTCTAGTTCTTTTAACAGTCCTTGGAACATAGTAGGCATTTCATACATTGATTGATTAAATGAATAAATGCACGAATAAATGAATATGTGGGAATCAAGGAATCAAGAAGAATGGAAATCCCAGAACATTTAACCGCGCTAATGCGAAACCTATACTTGGACCAGGAGGCAGTCGTCATAACAGAGCAAGGAAACACTGCATGGTTCAAAATTGGGAAGGGCGTATACACCAGAGATGCATCCTATCTCCATACCTTTTCAACCTATATGCAGAACAGATTATCCAGGAGGCTGGGCTTTATGAGGAGAAATGTGGGGTCAAGATTGGTGGATGATTTATCAACAATCTGCTTTATGCAGATGACACAACCCTGCTTGCTGAAATGGAAGAGGACCTGAAGCACCTGCTGCAGAGCGTCAAGGACTGCAACCTCCAATATGGATTGAGGCTCAATGTCAAGAAGACAAAGATTCTCACCACTGGACCAGTTGGCAGCATCAGGATGGATGGTGAAGAGATTGAGATTGTACACAGCTTTAGTTTGCTTGGCTCCACAGTCAACAGTCTTGGCACCAGCAGCCAGGAAATTAAAAGGTGCACTGCCATGGGAAAGTCTGCTGTTAGGGACCTCTCCAGAGTACTGAAGAGCAATGGTGTCTCTCTGGAGACTAAGGTGCATCTGATACAGGCTTTGGTCTTCCCAATCACTTGTTATGCATCAGAGAGTTGGACAATGACCAAGGAGGACAGAAGAAGAATTGATGCATTTGAGCTGTGGTGCTGGAGAAGAGTATTGAGAATACCATGGACTGCTAGGAAAACAAACAGATTCATCCTTAAAAGGGTTAAACTCGGTGGCTCCTTGGAGGGAAGGATTCTGACGCTCCGTCTAACATACTTTGGACATGTTGCCGGGAGGGACGGGTCCTTGGAGAAGGACATCATGCTTGGGAGGGTGTAGGGACAGCGCAGGAGGGAAACGCCCTCTATGAGGTGGATTGATTCAGTGACTGAAATAATTGGGATGGGAGTGTCAGGGACAGTGCGATTGGCACAGGACAGAGCAGAGTTTAGGGCTGTTGTCCATAGGGTCACAAGCGACTCGAAGGCACAGAACAACAACAACAGGAATCAAGGAAAAAGGGAAATTTTAGTAGAGAAAACAGTTTTTTCAAAAGCATAAATATGGCAAAATGCAACATCTATACAGGTAGAAGACTAGACTTAGTGTATCTAATGGCTAAAGGTGCAAATCTTTCGGGGCTACAGTATTCGAAGTTATGAATGTCCTGCTAAGAACTCACACCAAGTAATAGTTGCCCAAACAGAACAAGGGATCACTGTATGATTTAAAAATCAGGAAAAATATACATCAGGGTTGTATCCTTTCTCCATATATATTCATAACTATTATTTTTGGTGTAAATAATTTGAGCAGCTGGACTATATGAAAAAGAATGTGGTGTCAGGATTGGAGAAAAACTCATCACCAATTTGCTTTTTGCTGATGACACAACCTTGCTTGCAGGAAGTAAAGAAGACTTGGAGCTCTTGCAAAAAACAAACAAAAAATAAAACAAACCAGAAAAAACCAAAAAACCACAACACCCTATTGCCTTCAGTTGGATTACCTCTCAATATCAAGAAGACAACAATTCTCATAATTGGATCAGTGAGCAACATCATGATAAATAGAGAAAAGATTCACTTTTACTTGGTCCATAATCCACACTCATGGTAGCAGCAATCAAGAAATCAAAAGATGCTATTTCTTTTCTCTATCATCGTGTTTCATGTGGCCTTATTTTATCTTCACTATGTCTTTTCATAAGATTTTCAGTATTACAAGACTCCTGACAAGAACCAAAAGCAGAACCATCCCATTCCTCAATGTATTAGAATGAAAATTGGCAATAAAATCAGCTACAACTCTAAGGGAAGACACTGCAGAAGAACCAAGAGGGATCTTTAAGGAGTAGAAAAAGAAACAGTAAAAATGGGAACAGTAAAATCTGGCCTGACGATAATAATACATAATGTGAACAGACTAAATACATCAATCAAGAGAAAAAAAAAGTAGTAGAATGGGTAAAAAACTCAAAGCCCATACATATGTTGCCTACAAGAGACACATCTCAAAAAAGAAGAGAAAGATAACAAACCAAAGGCTGGGAAAAAAATATACCAAGCAAATGGCATTCAAAAGTAAAGCAGGAGTGGCAATACTGATCTCTGATAAAATAGACTTCAGAATGAAAACCACCAAAAAAAAAAAAAAAGATAAGGAAAAGCATTACATACTGATTAAAGGCACAATAGATCAAGAAGACATAACTTTGGTCAACATTTATGTGCCAAATGATAGACTTGCCAAATACATAAAACAGTGGTTAACAGAATTGAAGAAAGAAATAGACAGCATCACAGAAGTGATAGGAGACTTCAACACACCACTATCACCAAAAGATAGGTCAACCCCAAAAAAACTCAACAAAGATGAAAGAAGATCTAAACAACATAATCAGCCAACTTGACTTTGTAGATGTATTCATGGTACTATACCCAACTAAGCCTCAATTCACTTTCTTCTCAAGTGCACAAAGTACATTCTTCAGAATTTATCATGTATCAGGACACAAAGCAAGCCTCAAAAAATTTAAAAAATATTGAAATAATACAAAATATCTTCTCAGACCACAATGCCATAAAACTAGAAATTTATAATGTGAAGATAAAGCTTACAAAACCATCCATGTGGAAACTAAATAACTCTCTGTTAGAACATGTTAGGTTATAAAAGAAATAATGAAATTAAAAAGTTCCTTGAAACAAATGAAAATATAACATACCAAAACCTCTGGGATGCAGCTAAGGCAGTGCTGAGGGGGAAGTTCATAGCAATATGCATACAAACAAAAAAAGGAAGGAAAAAAAAAACCTCAATGATCTAACTCAACAACTTTATCAAATAGAGAAAGAGCAACAATTTAATTCTACAGCCTCTAGAAAAATAGAAATTATAAGGACAAGAGCTAAAATCAATGAGATAGAAACAATAAAAACAATTGAAACCACAATAAGACCAGGAGCTGGTTTATCTAAAGGATCAATAAAATAGACAAACCACTGGTAAGCTTAACAAAAGGGGAAAAGAGAAGATACTGATAACTCTATTAAGAAATGATAGAGGTGACTTCACAGAACCAGATGAAATTAATCAATAATATTGTAAGACTATGAAAAACTATACTCTGACAAATTTTAAAACCTAGAGGAAATGCACAAATTCCTTGACACTTATGCCCTACCCAGACTGGCAAAGACAGAGAACAATTCACCAGATCCATCACAAAGAATAAATTGAATAGGTCATAAAAATACTACCTGGACCAGATGGCTTCAAAGCGGAATTCTATCAAGCATTCAGAGTGGATCTATCACCAATTTTACTTAAATTATTAAAAAAAATAGATAAAGGAGGAACACCACTAGAGTTATTCTATGAAGCAAGCATAACCTTAATACCAATATCTCTCATGAATATAGATGTGAAAGTCCATAATAAAATCCTAGTAAATAGAATAAAAAAGCACATAAAAATCATCATGACCAAGTGGGGTTCATAACAGGTATGCAAAGATGGTTTAACATAAGAAAAACGACCAACATAATTCACCATATTAACAAAGCAACAAGAACCATATGATCTTAGCAATTGATGCAGAAAAGGCATTTGAAAAAATCCACACCCCGTCCTGATAAAGACACTCAGCAAAAATTGTAATAGAAGTGAATTTCCTCAATCTTGTGAAAGTCTATATGCAAAACCAAGGGTCAATATCATTCTCAATGGAAAAAAACTAAAAGCATTTTCCTTGCAAACAGGGACCAGATGAGGATTCCCCACGGTCACCACTTCTATTCAGTATTGTACTGGACATGCTTGCTAGGGCAATACAATAAGAGAAGGAATAAAAGTCATTGAGATTGGCAAAGAGATGAATAAATTATCACTATATGCAGATGATATGATAATGTACACAAAAAACAACAAGGACTGAACAACAACAAAAAAGTGTTAGAGCTAGTAGATCAATTTAGTAGAGTGGCAAGATGTAAGACCAATATCCAAAAATCAGTGGGATGTATGAGACCTTCTAAAAATTGAATTTTCTGTCTGCATCAAAACCACTTTCCATCAAGGGAGCTCCGGTGACCTAGTGGCAAGAAGCTGCACTGCAATCCCAGAGGTACACAGTTCAAATCCACCAAATGCTCTGCTGGGGAAGGAGGGGCAATCTCCTCTTATACCAGTCAGATCCGATTTGACGGTACAGACACAAAAAAAAATGACATTTAAAAAAATCTTTATTAAAAAACAACCCCACCAAAAAAACCCCACCATTTTCAAATGGAATGAAAAGGAAACCTACTTACTGGGGAAAAAACATTTGGCAATACCATTTCAGACAAGGGTCTCACATCAAAAATTTATAGAATCCTACAGGGCCTCCAGAAGAAAAATACTGATAACCCAATTACAAAATGTGTAAAAGACTTTGAAATACTTTTTGCAGAGGAAGATATTAGGATGGCCAAGAGACACAAGAAGAAATTCTCAAAATCACTGGCAATAGGAGAGATGCAAAACAAACCACAATGAGTTATCATTTTACTCCAGTAGCAACGGCAAAGTTTAACAGGACAACAAATAATAAATGTTGGAGAGGATGTGGTGAGATAGGAACTCTTTTACATTAGTGGGATTATAAAACAGTATACCCACTCGGGAAAGCAGTTTGACGTTTCCTTAAAAAGCTGACCATAGAAATTTCATATGACCCAGCTATTCCACTGTTTGGAATACACCCTGAGAAAATAAGAACTGAGTAACAAAGACTTGTACACCTATGTTCATAGCAGCATTATTCACCATCACAAGAACATAAAATCAGCCCAAATGTCAAAACAGAATTGAATGGTTTGAGAAATCACATGATGGAGTACTATGCAGCACGCAGGAGCAATGGTTTTGTAAATTACTACCTAACTTGGGAGAGCCTGGAGAGCATTATGCTGAGTGAACTGACTCAGTCCCATAAGGACAAACCCTGTATACGACCATTATTGTGGAACAAGTATGAGGATTCAAGGGGGGGGGAGAGAACAGAGGGGTCAGGATAGGCAAGTGGAGGAAGGGTGCTTAATCATGGGGTCACGCAATTTGGTGGGTGGAAGGAGGGGTGGGTGAAACAAATGGGAAAGATCCAGCGTGAAAAACAACGTATTCAGACTTTGTAAATGAATGAGTATATTGCAAAAAATACAATAAAGAGGGGAAAGCAGAAAATTAATTTTTACTGAGTATAACATGATACACCATACACTCTATAGATAGTAGCTTTATAATCCTTGCTCGTTCTGACTTGTTAAACAATACACCTTTAAATACAATTGGTAATTGTACAACAATGAATTAATCGGGGGGGAAAATAAATGCACTACTTGGTATTCCCTGTGCTACGCTGCAGAAAGATCCTAAAAGCTCATTGTGAGGGAAAGCTGTATACTTTCTTTATACTGTCTACAATCTCTATTCTGCTCTTATCTCCCTGGTTCTCATGTTGTTTGTTTCCGTGTCCTGTTTCTTGATAACTTTTCAATAAAATTATCAATTTCAACAAAAAGCAAAATAACCAAACCAACAAACAAGCAAAAAACCTCACACCCTACTTCTTAAATAACCACAAGTCCAGATTCTCACTTTAGGCATGAATTAAGTAACAGACAGCCTTAATTGTACATAATTAAGATAGATGGGCTATAGAAATATAGAAGTTGTGAATCAGCAGAAGTTTGAACTGCTAGTTTGCTTTGAAGCTGAGGTTCATCTCCAAAAGGGCTCCCTAATGCTGAAGAAGGATGCCTTGGTGGCACAGTACAAAGGGAGTTGCACTCCTAACATAAAGGCAGCACCTCTTTGGCAGTTCAAATGCATTGGCCAAGCTGGAGAAGAAAGATAGAAAACCTTATAATTTGTGATTTACAGGCTCCGCAATCCAACAGAGGGTCAGTTATGACTCAACAACAGTGAGAGAATGAGAGCGAGCTAAAACATATGCTTTCTATTCTATGTCTCTATGTCTCGACTTAAATTTTTCTCTTTATGATAATCAAGGTAGATTTTATTCACTGGTATGGCATGCATTCTCGGGCAGATTCTATACGCGGCTAGTGGCACATTGCTGTCTCGCCTACTTATTGTCCTAGGCTCCCAGGTCAACTAACTACAAGATAGCATCAATCAATGGGATATATGGACTGGTAGAAGACAGAAGTCTCACCTGACAGACCAATTTCTATTAGCATCACATTTCCCCTCCCTCCTATGGCGTTGTCTACCACAGTGACCAAATCTCCTCCAAGGCTCCAGCTCCTGCTGGACAGGTCACTTGGGCTTTAGTTTGTTCTGAGTAACAACTCCTGAAATCCATTTAACCTTGCAGCATTAGGGTGGTAAAGTTTTCCTGCTGTTGCTAACCTCTGAATTTGTACACTATTCCCTCTTTAGCTTATTGATTTGTAGCAAATCCAAGCAATCACTCATTTAAAAACAAAAACAAAACAAACCTGGAGTAATTTTTTAATGGATACTCTAAAATTTAGATCAAGAAAAAAGAATTATGGAAATGATGCATGATAAAAATTTGGGGCTATCACAACAATTAACTGTGCAACAGTAATATTTTCACACAAGTGGTGCCACAGCTACTTTTAGACTGTCAGTTACAGTCTAAAGCTTCATTAACTCTAGTTATAACTCCATTTTCTTTTCATTTCAGAAAAAAATATGAGTTGCATTATTACCTTTCCTGGTATAAAAATCAATACTTTGCAAACATTAAACCTTATTTTCACAATAGTTAGTAATTGTTAGTAATGTCTTCCCCCCTCCCCTATCCCCCACACCCGTGATACTTGTTCAACCATTGTCCTTTACTATCTGGCCTTCTAAAATAAAGAGTTGGCAGGATAGCAAACCTGGGATGTGGAGCAGGAAGATTCAAGTTAAAATGGAACCACTGACAGATCACACATTTCGTTTTTAAGACTTTAGGCCTGCCATTATCATCATCATCATAATCATCACCACCACCATCATTCTCAATACCACGAGAACTAAACACAAGCACTTGCTATATGTCAGGTATTGTGGTTTTTGTGTTTGACATATGAACTGGGGGCAGGGGGGGGAAGTCTTACAAGGAAACTGAATCTAAGAGAAATCGAAGAACTTGACCATGATCATAGCTAATAAGAGACAGAGATAAGAAAACAACCCCAGAGCCATCTGGGTCTAGTGCCCAGAGTCCAAACTGTTTGTCATGTTAGATGTTCATCACTATGTCCTAGTGCCTTTTCATGATCTACTCCTCCCCTGCTAGACTCATTTCTATTTTTATTGTTATGTACTGTCAAATCACCTGCAATTCATAGTGACCCTATGTACAACAGCTCTGAATCCTGCCCTGTCCTGAACTAGTCCCACTGACTTTGACACACCTACCCCCATTGTCCTAGTTACTGTATCACTCCATCTCATCTGGGATCTTCCTCACCTGCGCTGTCCCTCCACTCTTCTGAGCATGATGTCCTTCTCCAAGGATCGGTCCTTCCTGGTCACATGCCCATAGTAGGTAAGATGGATTTTCAAAATCCTAGCCTCCAAGGATAAACCTGGTTTCACCCTCTCCAAGACAGACCTATTTGTTTTCTTGGTGGTTTAATACCCTTCTCTAGTACAACTCAAAGGCATCAATTCTTCTTCTGTTATCCTTACTCATTGTCCAGCTCTCTGATGCATAGCTAATATTTGTGAGGATCATGGCCTGGATCAAATACAGCAGATTTACTTAATGCAATTACTCTTTTGATTTCCTGACTGTTAGTGCTAAGCGTGTTGATTGTGGAGCCAAGCAAGCTGTAACTGTTAAAAACTTCAATCTGTTCTCCACCGTCATGGTGCTTCAATTGGACCAGTGGTGAGAATGCTTATCTTCTTGATGTTCAGCTTCAATCCATATTGAAGACCACAGTCCTTGATCTTCTGCAGCAAATGCTACAGGTATCACAATTTTTCCCTACCCTTACAGGAATGTGTAAATTCCTTGATCATTGCATTGGAAAATGCTACGTTCTGATCTATGGACTGGAAGAGGGGGCTCAAAGAATCTTTTGTCCCACATATTTCCTATTCATTTTCAAATGTAAAATAGTCAGAGGCTGAAATATCCCTAAGGGAAGAGTCTGAGGAACAGAAAATGGGATATTTAAAAGAAGTTCCTTTCCAGGAGTTAAATCACCTTAGAATAGAAAGCAGCAGAAGAAAATAAACACCCCCCAAAATTATTTTCCTTTTTTTAACCTTAAAGTTATGGAAATTGTTTCTGACAGCAAATTGCTCCTAATTAATTTCTCAGCTTTGCTGGGGAAACGTACTATTCTGTTGATTTCTAAATTTCATCAGCTTAACTAACAAAAGACCTTTTTACTCCCCTTCTAAAACTATGAATATGGGTTTTCTATGAAGGGTTTGTTAGCCACATTGTGAAAGACAAGGAAAGAGTGGAAAAAGTAGGGTTGGGTGGACAGCAGGAGAGATTCTGACTTAGAACAACCCAAGGCTAGATTCCTGAGTTCTGAAGTCTAGGTGATGGGGAGCTCTGGTGGCATAGTGGTAAGGAACTGCACTGGCACCTCAAAGGTAAGTGGTTCAAATTCACCAGCTGCTTTGTGGGAGGAAAAGGAACATTCTCTTTCCATGTGGTTTACTGCCTCTTTAAACTTTGACAGGTCAGCTATAAGTCCATTTCCACTCAACAGTACACAATAATAAATATGTATTAATTGTCAGAGTCCAGAAAAGAACCAAGGCAGATATGTTCACGATAAGAAAGGAGGAGGTCTTAGCCCAGCACCTACACTTGGTTAATCTGCCTTCCTTTACATTTAGAAGGAGAGTTTCTTGAGTCCAGAGAATTAAGTCCTATTTGGCACCGTATCCATAATATTTGGTAAATAAATGAATAAACAGTTTAGATTCTTAATGGAATATTGGAAAGATTTAAATCTGGAATAATTTAATTAAGTTTGTGTAGTTCAAGAAAACATACTCTGTTAACATTATCTAAATAGCATCTGCTATTGTGACACTCTTCCCATTCTCCTAAATGTTATCCAAATATATTATGATCCACACAGTCTAATGCCTTTGCATAGTCAAGAAAGCACAGACATTCTTCTGGTATGCCTTGCTTTCAATCAGAATACATCTGACATCAGCAATGATATTCCCAGTGCCATAGCCTCTTCTAAATCTAGCTTGAATGTCTGGCAGTTTATGCACTACTCTTTGTACTGTTCAACAGTCTATGTACTGCTCTAGTGATTTTGAAATGATCTTCAGCAGTATTTTTCTTGAATCTGATATTAATGATATTGTTCTATAATTTCCATATCCTGTTGGATCACCTTTTTGGAGAATAGGAACAAATATGAACCTCTTCTAGTTGGTTTGCCAGGCAGCTGTCCTCAAAATTACTGGCATAGAATTGTGAGCATGTCCTGTGCTTCTAAATATTTCAATTCAATTCTGTCATCTAAAACATTTCAATTAGTATCCCACCGACTCCTGGGGCCACTTTTCACCCAATGCCTTCAGTACAGCTGGAACTTCTTCTCAATATTATTGGCGCTTGTTGTTTGTTGTTGTTATGTACCATCGAGTCATTTGCGACTCATAGCAACCCTATTACAAGAGCCCTAAAGGCCGTTCTATTCTGTGCCAACCTTGCTGTCTCAAACACATTCATTCCCACCACTCCACTCACAGAATCGATCCACTTCATTGAGGGTCTTCCTCTCGTGTGCCATCCCTTCACTCCGCCAAACATGATGTCCCTCTCCAAGGACCAGTCCCTCCTTGCAACATGCCCAAAGTATGTCAGATGAAGCTTCAGAATCCTTGACTCCAGGGAACATTCT
>NW_006399755.1:2915213-2953623 GCF_000299155.1 Elephantulus edwardii
TCTCCTTTGCCGTCCCTCCACTCTCCCAAACATGATGTCCCTCTCCAAGGACCAGTCCCTCCTTGCAACATGCCCAAAGTATGTCGGACAAAGCTTCAGAATCCTTGACTCCAAGGAGCATTCTGGCTTCACCCTGTCCAGGACAAACCTGTTTGTTCTCCTAGCAGTCCATAGTATATCCAACATTCTTCTCCAACATCACAACTCAAAGGCATCAATTCTCTTTCTATCATCCCTATTCACTCTCCAACTCTCCGATGCATAGCACGTAATTGCAAAGACTACAGCCTGGATCAGGCACAACTTAGTCTACAGCCTGACATCATTGCTCTTCAGTATTCTCGAGAGGTTCCTCACAGCTGACTTTCCCAAGTAATTCATCTCCTGATTTCCTGGCTGCTGTTACCAAGAGTGTTGACTGTGGAGTCAAGTAAACTAAAACTTAACTATCTCAATCTCTTCACTATCCATACTGATGCTGCCAGTTGGCCCAGTGGTGAGAATCTTTGTTTTCTTGATGTTGAGCTTCAATCCATATTGAAGACTGCAGTCCCTGACCTTCTGCAGCAAGCACTTCAGGTCCTCCTCAGTTTCAGCGAGAAGGGTTGTGTCATCTGTACAATGCAGGTTGTTGACGATTCTTCCACCAATCCTGATGCTACATTCCTTCTGGTACAGCCCAGCGTCTTGGATGATCTATTCTGCATACAGATTGAAAAGGTATGGAGACAAAATATATCCCTGATGGACCCTTTTCTTGATTTTGATCCATCCAGTGTCTCCCTGCTCTGTTCTGATGACTGCCTCTTGGTCCAAGTATAGGTTTTGCATTTGTGGGCAAATAATTTTGTCTTCCTGGTCTCTTGGATTGGTGCAGAAAAGTCTATTGTTCTTCCTGCATTCTGGGATCTCCTCTCTGCCATGGGGCTCAGACCAAAGTGTGTGTGTGTGTGTGTGTGTGTGTGTATGAGGGAGAGAGATTGAGATTCATATTACCAACACATTTTGCAAAACTGCTCCACAGATGTTAGATATAAATTAATTTCATCCTCTTCTAACGTCATCAATCTCACAATTTGTGTCCTTTCTGAAGTCTACTTTTACTTCTTGAAGAAGGATTGCTCTTGGGTTTCTTATATCTTTACACCCTTGTGCTGTAGCATGGTTGTATTTAAAGAGTTTTTTTTTTCAATTTCTTGAGGCAAAACCCAACATTTCAACTATTTTTAAGTTCATAGACATGAACAAAAGGTTCATATGCCTAATGTATGGTGATAATTCAATGTGGAATGGCTGAATTTCCTTTAAATGATGACTGAACAAGATTTAACTATGAGTTGAGTAATGCATTTAGTGAAATTCAAATCTATTCTTTTATACATAGTTGTTGTATAACCTTCAAGACAGAAATGACCCATAGGTGACCATCATCCAGTGTGTTTTCAGAGGCAGTTTAATTACACAGGAGCTTTCCCAACTTCCTCCATCAGAGCAGTTGGTGGATTCAAACTGTGTGCCTTTAGTATTGCAGCACAGCTCCTTACCACTAGGTCATCTAGCAGCCATACAACAAAAACTCATTGAATGCTACATGTTCAAAACAGTCCTAATAACAGATACCAAATTCATTTTTTCAAGGAGATTGAAAGGGAAATTGTCAAGTTTATTTGGAAAGAAAAATACTCCAAATAAGCAAAGCACTTCTGAAAAACAAAATGAAGAGGGAGGCATAGCACTCCCTGACCTGGAAAACTACTACCCAGTGGTAGTAACCAAAACAGCATGGCACTGGCACAATGACAGGCACAAAAACCAATGGAAGAGAACTGAGAACCTAGAAATGGATTCATCTATTTATAGTATTCAACAAAGAAATAAAACCAATCAAATGGGGAAATGATAACCTCTTTAACAAATGGTACTGACATAACTGGACTGCTTCCTGCAGAAGTTGGGACAGGATCCACATCTCATATAGTATACAAAAATCAACTCAAAGTGGATCGGAGACCTAGGACTAAAGCCCAAAACCATAAAGCTCATCAGAGACAAATTGGGATCAAACTAGATGACCTAGTCTATTGTATAAAAAGACTGCCAAATACAGCTATAAATACACCATCTGGAGAGGATAAAACTTATCAACAGGAGTTTTAAAGATTAAACCCCTGTGGGCATAAAAAACTTTTTCCAACAGAGTGAATAGAAAACCTACTGATTGGGAAAAAATCATTTAGAAATACTATTTCAGACAAGTGTCTCAATACCAAAAGTGTACAGGCTTTTACAGGATCTCCACAAGAAAAAGAGTAATAACACAATTACAGTATATGCAAAAGACATGGAAAGACTTTTTGCAGAGGAAGACTGCCAAAAGACACATGAAATGTTCAAAATCAATGACAATAGAAGAGACACAAATCAAAACCACAATGAAATACCATCTCACTCCAGTAGCAGAGACGAAGTTTCACAGGATAACAAATAATAAATGTTGGAGAGGATGTGGAGAGATAGGAACTCTTATACACTGTTGGTGGGATTGTAAAATGGCATAACCACTCTGGAAGGCAGTTTGGGATAATATCAGAAAGCTGAACCTAGAAATTCCATATTGTTGTTGTTATGTGCTGTCGAGTCACCTACGATCCATTGTGACTCTATGTACAGCAGCTCTATACCCTGCCCTGTCCTGAGCCAATCCCCCCTATTTCGACACACCAACCTCCATTGTCCCAGTTACTGTATCAGTTCATCTCATCTGGGGTCTTCCTCTCCTGCTCTGTCACTCCATGCTTCCAAGCATGATATTCTTTCCCAAGAACCAGTCTCTCCCAGCCACATGCCCAAAGTATGTGAGACAGAGCTTCAAAATCTTCGATTCCAAGGAGAAACTTGGTTTCACCCTCTCTAAGACAGACAAACTTATTTTCTTGGCAGTCCATGGTATGTTCAAGATTATTTTCCAGCATCACAATTTGAAGGCATTTATTCTTCTTGCTATCCTTAGTCATTTTCCTACTTTCTGATGCATGTCAAGTAATTGTGAAAGCCATGGTCTGAATCAGATGCACCTTAATCTCTAGATTGACATTGTTGCTTTTCAGTATTCAGTGGAGAAGTTCCTGACAGCAGATTTACCTAATGCAATCTGTCTTTTGATTTCCTGACTGCTGGTGCTAAGAGGGTTGATTGTGGAGCCAAGCAAGTGGTAATTGATAACAACCTCAGTCAATTCTCCATTTATCATGGTGCTGCCCATTGGTCCAGAAATGAGAATATTTCTCTTCTTGATGCCATATTGAAGACTACAGTTTGTGACCTTCTGCGGCATGCACTTCAGGTCATCTTAAGTTTCATAAAGCAAGGTTGTGTCACCTACATAAGGTAGGTTGTTGATGCATCTTCCTTCATTCCCGATGGCACATTCCTCCTCATAAAACCTTGCTTCCCGAATGATCTGTTCTGCATATAGATTGAAAACATATGGAGACAGGATGAATCGAGAAAACAAAGATTCTCACCATTGGCCAATTTGTTTCATCAAGATAGATGGTGAAGAGATTGAGATTGTTAACAGCTTCAGTTTGCTTGGTTCCACAATCAACACTCTTGGTACCAGAAGCCAGGAAATGAAGAATTGCATTGGGAAAGTCTGCTGTTAGGGACCTCTCCAAAATACTGCTCTTTATTGTTGAAGAGCAATGATTTTAGTCTGGAGACTAAGTTGTACCTGACCGAGGCCATGGAGTTTGGAATTACTTGCTATGCATCAGAAATCTGGAAAATGACTAGGGATGATGGAAAGTGAATTTATGCCTTTGAGCTGCGGTGCTGGAGAAGAGTATTGAATAGAAAACTGACTGCTGAGAGGACTAAGAGGTTTTTCCTAAAGAGGGTGAAACCAGGCAGCTCCTTGGAGGCAAGGATTCTGAAGTTTCGTCTGAAACCCTTTGGGCATGTTGAAAGGAGGGACCAGTTCTTGGAGAGAGACATCATGCTTGGGACCATGGAGGAAAAGCACAAGAGAGGAAGACCCTCAATGAGATGGATTGATTCAGTGACTGGGTAATGGGGGTGGACGTTTTAAAGACAAGAAGGTTAGCACAGGATAGAGCAGTGTTCAGAGCTGTTGTATTAGGTTCGCTATAAGTTGCAAGTGACTCGAAGGCACATAACAACATGTGGTGAAAGTGGTATCTTTTTTGATGTGTAAGGATTATACTATGTATGCAAGAAAGATGCTTTGTTATGATGGGGCTTAGACCTAGCAATAAGTGAATGCAGATTGAGGACTAGTAGGTAAATGTGAGAAAAGTTTGTGTTTGCTAAATACCTTTTATGTGCCAGGCACTATATTAGGCTAACCACCAAATCATTATCCCAGAAGATTTTCAAAACAACCTTGAGGGTGAGTTATATGATCCCATTTTATAAAAAAAGAAAATGTGTCAGAGACTTTAATGCATTGCCTCTAAGCTTAAAGTAAGAGGAGAATATTGGTACAAAAAAAAAGTAGGAATTTTGATATTATTATTCTTGTTCCCCAGATCTCTTGGTACAGGGAGTGATAGAACTCCTGTAAGAGGGTTTAAATGAGCTCTGGAAGATGCCGGTTTTCCTCTCCTGTAAATAGATCAGCTCACAGACTCTTAAATGAGGAGATAGTTGCTGTTCTCTGAAGGCACTTATATAGATATACCATCATACAAATAAATCTTCATGTTTTAGCAAGTAATGTGAATTCTGCACAATGCAGATACCATCTCAGATAACATAGCTTTCTCAACATGTTTTCTCTGTTCTAATGGCACCAATTATTTCTCTTTTATATAGTTGCTACCAAGTTTCCTATTAAATTATGAGAGCTCAGGATTGGTATATGTTCTAGGTTGAACAATATCCAAAGCTTATTGTGCACCTAGAATTGTGAATGTGACTTTATCTAGAACCAGGATCTTTGTACATTTGTTAGGGATAAGACATGACCTAAATTTAACAGGACTTATGTCTTTCTTTATACTACTCTCATTAGATGCCATTGACTGGGATATGCCTCATTGAAGTTCTATGAACAACAGATTGAAGATACAATACTGAGTGAAAAAAGTCAGTAAATAAAGGGCAAATATTTTAGATCATACTTACATGAAAAAAAATCTAAATTGGAAAGTATAGAGAAGCCAAATTGTATTAATGTTTATCAGGGATGAAGGAAGGAAGAGAGAAGGAAAGAAGAACTCAATGTTAGGAGACATTGAAAGTTTGTTAAGACTGAAGTGAAAATTAGGGAATGAGTATGTAACATGATGAATACAAGTTAATGCCACTAAATATTACAGGTATTACCACACACACACACAAAAAAAAAAATAAGCGGAGAGAGATATTTGGTTAGAGAAACAATAGAAGACCAGAAATGAAGGCCATATGACAGCAGAGGCAGAGGTAGGAGAATTACAGTTGCAAGCCAAAGAAGGAAATGGGTTACTGGCATTCATCATTAGCTAATAAGTAACATGGGAGAATTTTCTCCTAGAACCTTTAGAGAGAATGTGGCTCTGCCAACACATTGATTTTGAATGCCCAGCCTGCAGAACTATGAGAAAAGAAATTAATTGTACAAGACACAATGTGTGGAAATGATTATATTAAACACAATGTGAATGGAGGAAATACCCCAAAATTTAAAAAAAAATATGCTGTTTTAAGTCATCCAATTTTGGTACTTTGCTATGGCACTCGACTGGTCCAACAAAGACTTTAAATATTTCAAATAAAAGTTTCAAATAAATGCTGTATCTCAAATGAAAATGCCTGCCAGTCATTGACCTTGGAGTTCCTCTGTGAATGATGAGTCATTATAACTGTTAAATATTCAAAAACTTTAAGTTCAAAAAGTTTCTCAGAAACACAATCCTATAAGCATTATTCTAAGGAGACCTGGTGGTGTAGCTTAAATCAAGTAGATTCCAACCAAAAGATTAGCAGTTCAAACTCACCAGCTCCTCCACGAGAAAAAAAGATGTGGAGTCTGTTTCTGTAAATATTTTCACCCTTACAAACTCTGTAGGGAAGTTCTACTCTGTTCTATGTTGTTATTGTTGTTGTTATATGCCATTGTGTCTCCTGCAATGCATAGTGACCCTTGTACAGTATCTCTGAACCCTGCCCTATCCTGAGTCAATCTCCACTCCAGCATGACTGACTTCATCACATCTACCCTAATTACCTAGTTACTGTGTTAATCCATCTCATTCAAGGTCTTCTCCTCTGCTGTACCTACCTGCTTCCACATATGATGTTCTTCTACAAGGACTGGTCCCTCCTGGCCCCATAGCCAAAATACATGACATGGAACTTCAAAATCCTTGCCTCTAAGGAGAAACTTAGTTTCACCTTCTCCAAGACAGATCTGTCCATGATATGCTCAATACTCTTCTCCAGCGCCACAACTCAAAGGCATCAATTCTTCCGTCATCCTTTGTCATTGTCCAGCTCTCTTATACATAGCAAGTACTTGTGAAGACCATGGCCTGGAGTAGGCGCACCATAGTTCCTAGCCTGATGTTATTACTCTTTAGCACGTTAGAGAGGTCCCTGAAAGCAGAATTCCCCAATACAATTTGTTGGGTTTTTGTTTTAATTTTTTGACCACTGATGTCAAAGTTTGGAAGCAGGCATGGCATCCACTTCATAAATAACATGCAAGGGTTGATTGTTCTGCTCTATAGGGATGCTAATATTCAGAACTATTTCTATGACAATGGATTTCAGAAATAGTATTTTGGGTTACTGAAAGAGAACTTGGGTGGCCTAATGGGTAAGGGGTTGTGCTGCCAGCCCAAAGGCAAGAGATTAGTATCTACCAGCTGCTCTTACCGAGAAAGATGAGCAATCTCTTCTGTGATTTACAGTCCTTATAAACTTGCTGCAAGGTCAGATATTAGTCAGCTCTGACTTGACAACAATGAATTTGAACTTTCTTTAAAAGGACTCAACTTTGTGAGGATTCGTCTGTAAGAATTGTGTGAGGTTGAGGAGAAGGGAGTAATTTTGCCTTTTCCATAGTCTCTGTCTCAACAATGTAGGATGTGAAAATGACACAATTTTGCTTGTAGAATAAGAGGACTTGAAACACTACTTACCAACATAGATCAAAGTCTATATCCTTCAGTATAGATTCCATCTCAACATCAAGAAAATTAAAATCCTCACAAATTGACCAATAAGCATTATCAAAATAAATGGAACTAAAATTGAAATTGTCAAGGATTTCTTCTTACTTGGATCCATTATCATCATTCATTGAAGCCACAATCAAGAAAGCAAATAACACATTACATTGAGAAAGCCTGTTGCTAAGCACTTATTTAAAGTGCTAAAGGTCAACTTTTTAAATAAAAGTACACCTGACCCAAGGTATTTTCAGTTGTTTCATAAGCATGTGAAAGTTGGACAACAACCAACTGAGACTAAAGAATTAACACCTTTGAATTGTGGCCTTGACAAGAAATACTGAATATTCTACAGAATGCCCACAATAGACAACATCATGATAGATGGAGAAAATATTGAAATTGTCAAGGATTTCCTTTTACTTGGATCCACAATCAGCACTCATGAAAGTATTGTTGTTGTTGTTGTTGTTTGATGCTGTCGAGTCGTAAATGACTCATAGCGACCCTATGAACGAATGGCCTGAGCACGAGGCAAGCCATTTCGGAAGTGGATACCGCTCCTGCTTCCAGACTTGTTTTAGTCGGGAAGCTCCAGCCAACACTGTCCACCATGTGTATCCATTACCACGACTGGCACATCACTGTCACAGTCTTCAGCATCACAGCAACCACGAGTTACCTCTGTACAGCAATGCACAGACCAGTGCTATACCACCTAGAAGAATGTTTGACAGGAAGACAATTTAAACCTGGCCGAGGGCCACAGAGGAAAATCACCCACCTTCGGCTTGGTAGCATAGCTTCCTTTCCACTGGGTCAACGTAGCTCTCTCTTGGTCGTTGTCACTGTTATTCATGAAAGCATTAGTCAAGAAATAAAAATGCACGTTGTACTGGGCAAATCTGATATCCAGAACTTCATTAAAGTGTTACAAATTACATCAATGAATGAATAAGAAAGACTAAAAAATAATTTCTTTGAATTATGTTGGTATGAAGAGTATCAAATATCCCATTGTTGTTGCTATTGTAAGGTGCTGTTGAAACAATATGACTCATACTGATTCTATGAATAGCAGTTTTGAAACCTGCCCTATCCTGTGCTGTTCTTATCATCTCTGATACACCGAAGTCCATTGCTGAAGTCATTGTTTCAACCCATCTCATTGGGGGTGTTCTCCTTTACTGACTTTCCATCCTTCTAAGCATGATATTACTTTCAGAGGAATAGCTTCACCTAGTTACATGTCCCAAAGTATACGAGACATACGTTCACCATCTTTGCCTCCAACGAATACTCTGGCTACATTTTCTCCAAGACATATCTTTGTTCTTTTGACAGTCTATGGGTTATGCAGTACTCTTCTCCAGCAACACAATTCAAAGACTGCCAAAACCCCAAGCAAGTATTCTTGGAAGAATAGCAACTAGAACGTTTCTTAGAGTCAAGGATGATGAAACTTGGTCACATACGCTTGAAGCATGTTGTCAAGGGGTGACTAGGAAAAGTAGAGAGTCAACAAAAGATTGTTGTTATGTGTAGTCAAGTTGCCTGTGACTCATAGTGGCCCTATGTACAACATCCCTAACCCTGCTCTAACCTGGGCCAATCCTATTGTCTCTGACACACCTACTCTCATTACCCCAGTCCATCTCATCGAGGGTCTTCCTCTCCTGCCCTGTCCCTCCACCCTCCCAAGCAAAATACCCCTCTCCAAGAACTGATTTCTTTTAAAACATGTACAAATTATGACAGGTAAAGCTTTGGAATCCTGGCCTCCAAGGAGCAGCCTGGCCTCACCCTCTCCAGGAGGAACCTGTTTCTTCTATTAGCAGTCCATGGCATGTTCAACACTCTGCTCCAGCTCAAAGGCATCAATTCTCCTTTTATCATCCCTAATCACCATCCAGCTCTCTAATGCATGGCAAGAGATTGCAAAGACCATGGCATATATCAGGACACCTTAGTCTCCAGACTGACATCATTGCTCTTCAGTACTTTGGAAAGGTCTCTGACAGCAGACTTTCCCAACACAATACGTCTTTTAATTTCTTGGCTGCTGATGCCAAGAGTGTTGATTGTGGAGCCAAGCAAGCTAAAGCTGTTTACAATCTTAATCTCTTCACCATCCATCATGATGCTGTCCATCAGCTCAGTGGTGAGAATCTTTGTTTTCTTGATGTTGAGCTTCAATCCATATTGAAGGCTACAGTCCTTTACCTGTTGATATATTTCAACAAACAGCTGCTGCCCTAGATGTGATCACAAAGTTGTGCCAAGAAATCTGGAGGACAGCCCCTCCCCCTCCCCGAACTGCTGGAAGAGATCTATATTTGTTCCTATTCCAAGCAAAGTGATCCAACAGAGCATGGAAATTATTGAACAATATCATTAATATGACATGCAAGCAAGATTCTACTGAAGATTATCTGAAACGACTGGAACAGCACATCAGCAGAGAACTGCCAGAAGTCAAGTCTGGGTTTAGAAGGGGTCATGGTACTAGGAATATTGTAGCTAATGTTAGATGGATCTTAGCTGAAAGCAGGGAGTATCAGAGGAATGTCCATCTGTGTTTTATTGACTATGCAAAGATGTTTGACTGTATGTACCACAAAAAAACTGGCTAACTCTGAGAAGAATAAGAATCCAAGAACACTTGATCATGCTTATGCAAAACCTATATTTGGATAAGTAGACAGTCTTCAGAGCAGAGTAAGGTAACACTGCATGGTTCAAAACTGGGAAGGTTGTAAAGGGATGTGTCCTATCTCCATACCTTTTTTTTTTGTTCATAAAGTGTTTATTAGATACCAGATCCTATGGTAGACATTGGGGAGCAGAAAAATGATATAAGTTTTTTTTATCAACTCTTTAAAAATTCCCTTAAACTTTTTTTTTTAATTTAGGTTGTTTATTTTTCATTTCAATGAACATCTCCATACCTTTTCAATCTATACGCAGAACAGATTATCCGGAAGGCTGGGCTCTATGACGATAAATGTAGCATCAAGATTAGAGGAAGACTCATTAACAATTTGTGTTATATAGGTGATAGAATCTTGCTTGCTGAAACTGTGGAGGACCTGAAGTGTTTGCTGCAGAGGTCAAGGAACAAAAGATTATGGGTGCCTTAATGAAATGGACTGATAGATTGACTGTAACAATGGTCTTGAATGAACATGGTGGAGATTGTGAAGAAGGCACAGGATAGGGAAAGTTTTTGATCTGTTGTTCACAGTTTTGCTATGAACCCTAGTCAATTTAATGGTATCTAGAAACAACATTAATTAAAAAGTAACAAATGTGTCATGAAGTAAGTGCAACCAGGTTGCTCCTTTAATGCAAGGATGCTGAAACCTTCTCTCACATACTTTGGGCATATTATGAAGAAGGATCACCATGGAAGGATCCATGAAACGGACATCATATTTGGAAAAGTAGAGGGTCAGGGAAAGAAAGGAAGACTCTCAATTAAATTGAAATAGTGACTATAACAATGGGTTTAAGCAAAATGGAGATTGTGGGATGCTTCAGAATTCAGGCAGAGTTTTGTTCTGTGAGTTGGAGTTGATTCAAGGCATCTACCAACAACATCCAAAATATCAAAACATTGTAGAACTCCAATGAGGTGAAAACCTATGAAGTTTATTCATATTAAAGTGCCAGATATTGAAAGCAAATAGTAAGCATAACGAGATACAAATTCTGCCCTCATAGGGGTCAGGCTAGTGGAAGAGATAAATATCTCTCCCAATAAGCTTATATAATAATCTTCAAATAATCTTACAAATACAGGTAAAATTGCATTTTGAGTTAAGTGCTGTGAAAGAAATAACAAGGCTCTATAAGTGCATACAGCAAAGTTATCTGACTGACATTATTGATACAAGGAAGCTTTTCCAAAGATGTAAATAAACTTACTTTGAGTAGGTGGTTCCTAGATGGAAAGACCACAAAACCAAATCAGTTGCTCCTGAATTACCTCTGATTCATGATGGTTGATCCATATATGTCAAGGTAGAAATGCATTTCACAGAGTTTTCAATGGCTATGATCTTTTGACAGTTGATCACCAGGCTTTCCTTCAAAAGTGCCTCCGAACATACTTGAAATGGCCACGTTTCAATTAGCAGTAGACTGCTTAATTGTTCATGCCACTCAAGGATCCCATCTGAAAATTTGTCACCATTGAAAACCCTGCAGAGTTACCTGAAAACAATTTTCCCTTTTACTATAGAACAAAAAGTAAAATAAAAAAGAGAATCTATCTAAAAAGGTGTGGCAAACTAATTTTGCCACAAACAAATCATGCTCAAACATGATTAAGAAAATCATGGTACAGAAATTATCACATGTTGCTGTTAAGTGCTATTGAGTTGACTGTGACTCATAATGACCCTGTGAACAACAGACGGGAGTCTTTTCCTATCTTGCACCCATGGTGACGATCTCTGCACAATCAAAACCGTAGTTGTGGTCAATCCATTTCTTTAATTATCTTCTTCTCTATTGATCACCCTCCACCTTTTCCAGCACGATGTCTTTTTCCCAAAGACTTTCTGTTTGAAAAGTGTGTCTAAGGAGACACTAGGGGAGCTCAGGTGGTCTAGTGGTAAGAAGTTGCACTGCAAACCCAAAGGGACACTGTTTGAATCCACCAGTTGTTCTAGAAGAGAAAGACAAGCAATCTCCTTCTGTGTTATATACTATTGCTTCTGAAAACTCACTGGAGGGCCAGATATGGGTTGGTTCTGAGTAGACAGCACTTAATAACAACACAACTAGTTATGATGGCATGCTATCTTGGTAGGGTGTTGGAAATGGTGATAAAGAAAGGTGAAAGAATTTAAGAAACAACAGAAGGATAAAGAGTATAGGCAAGAAACTCAGATGTATTTCCTGTTTATGTTATAAATGTATTTTTAACATTGCACAAATCCCTTTCTGGAGCCTCAATATCCCTCTCACTCACCATGGAAGCCTCTAAAGCCCAATCAAAAAATGGCAGGAATTCACAGACTCTAGGATTAGATAATATTTCAGAATTATGTCTGTGTTGACATTTTGTGGTTCAATAATTTTGTGATTGTAATCTTTTCTCTCCAAATGCCTAAACCTACTCTTCTAAAAAACATACTTGCTGGAATGATACCCATGCCTGTAGCTTGATGATAAATGATTGTGACATCTTGAATCAGGGCTAGGAACCAGTCATCACCAGGTGCCTACTGCACAAAGGAAGAAAAAAGTAATTCCACATTGGAAGCTTTCCCTAGGGGAAACATTAGGAAGAAAATATCAGTGTCAGATGGGGAAATGCTTTGGGTGATGATAATGGTGATGACGCTCATAATAATTTCTTAACTTCATTCTGTGTTATCTCATTCGACTCAACAACCAGTGGGGTAAGCAGGGTAAAGATTACGATGCCAGTTCATAGAGCAAAATACACCCGGGGAGAAGGGAAGACATGACTGCACTTACAGAAACTTCTGTGCCAATTTAGAGGAATTGTGGTGGCACAGTGTTTAAGCAATTGGCTGCTTAAAAAAAAGGTCAGCTGTTTACTCTTTGGGACAAAAGATGAAACAGTCTGCTGCCTTTATAAAAATTTACAGCTTTGGAAATCCTACACTGAAGTTCAACTCTGTCTTCTTCAGCTGCAGCATTGTCTGTGCATGTACCCCAGTGCCCCGCCCTGCCATGCAACCATGTACCTCAGCTGTGGTCTGAAAATGTTGTCTTATGCCATGATATTTGTCTGTCTGGCTGTGTTTACAGTTTGCTTTTAGAGGTAACATACCTATGTATTCATTCAGTTATTGGAGAATGATCTGCATGTTGTCCAGTCCTTAGATTATCTTAAATGTGTAGGTTATTGTTATGTGCCATTGAATCGACTCCAACTTATAGCAATCTTATGAACAACAGCTCTGAACCCTGCTCTATCATGAGCCAATTTCACAACTTCTGATATACCCAATCCCTTCACCCCAGTCAGTGGACCAATCCATCTCATTCAAAGTCTTCCTCTCTTGCACTGTTCCACCACCCTTTCAAGCATGATATCCCTCTCCAACTACTGGTACCTCCTTGTAACATGCCCAAAGTGCAGATAACTGTCCTCCAAATTTCCAGGTGCAGACTGCATTCAAGGCTGCATCTGTTAACAGAAACAACTGATGGTATCTCATCAGTTCTTGAGCCCTTTTTTTCCCCCAATGTCTTCACTGCAGCTTCCATTTCTTCCTTCATTTCCATTAGCCTGCTCTTTTAGTATTTCCCCAAATTTTTCAATATCAATCAGTTCTTTTTGGTACAGTGAATTTGAATTTGTGTATTCCCTCAAACTTCTAAAGGTGCTTTCTAGGCCATTCAATATATTACCCATAGCATCTTTCAATATTGCCTCTTATACGACAAGAACAAATGATAACAAAGGATGAAGTTTAAGCCACACTAAAGGCATGGGGTGAGGGAGGCAGGAATTGAGAGAATACTAATTGCCATGTTTCAACTAACAGATGCAGCTCTGTATATAAATTTGGAGGACTTGGCCAACTGACTGAAAGAGATCTATATTTATCCCCATTCCTAAGAAAGGTGATCCATTAGAATGTGGAAATTGTCAAACAATATCATTAATAGTTCATGCAATGAAAAAATTGAAGATAATTTTAAAAATGCCTACAGTATTACATTGATAGTGGACTACCAGAAGTTCAAGGTGGCTTTAGAAGAGGCTGCAGCATGAGGGATATCATTCCTGATGTTGAATAGATCCTGACTGAAAGCAAAGTATACCAGAAGAATGTCTATTTGTGCTTTATTAACTAGGCAAAGGCATTTGACTGTGTGGATTATAATGAATTATGGCCAACATTAGCAATAATGGGAATCCCAGAATACCTAATTGTGCTAATACAAAATATATCCCTAGACCAATAAACTGTTGTCCAAATGGAACAGGGGAAAACTGCATGGTTTAAAATCAGAAAGGCTGTGTGTCTCGGTTGTATCCTTTATCCACATCTATTCTATTTGTATGCTGAGCAGATAATTTGAGAAGCCAGACTCCACAAGGAAGACTACGGCATCAGTTCTGCAGGAAGATTCATCATCAACAAACTGCATTAGGTGGATGATACAACTTTGCTTGCTGAAAATGAGAAGGGTTTTAAATATGCAGAAGATCAAGGACTGAAGCCTTTCATACAGATTACATATCACTGTCAAGAAAACAAAGATCCTCACCACAGTCAACATTATGATACATAAAGAAAGGATTGAAATTGTCAATAATTTCATCTCACTTGGATCAACAATTAACACCACTGGTACTAAAAGTCAGGAAACCAGGAGTTGTACTGCACTGGGCAAGTCTGCTGTCAGGGATCACTTCAGAATGCTGAAGATCACTGACGTCAGTATGAAAACTAAGGTACGCCTAATTCAGGCCATGGTCTTCTCAATCGTGTGCTACACATAAGAGAGCTGACAATGAGCAAGGATGATAGAAGAATTGATGTCTTTGAGTTGTGGTGTTGGAGAAGAGTACTGAATATCTCATGGACTGACAAAAGAATAAACAGGTATGTCTTAGAGAAAGTATATCTAGAGTGTTCCTTGCTCTGGTGGCTTAGTGGTAAGGAGCTGCACTGGTAATCCCTAAGCACGCACTTCAAATCTACCAGCTGTTTCATGGGATAAACAGGTGCAACCACCTCCAGTGTGATTTACCATCTCTGAAAACCAGCCAAAGGGTCAGCTGTTACAGTGTTCCTAATTGACAGTACATAAAAAGAACAATAGGGAGCTGGAATTAAATTTGATGGCGGTGAGTTTGTTTTATATTTTTGTATATCAATTTATTTATAAAAGATTAATTGAATCCCTACTATATGTCACAGGAAAGGTCTCTAGTCTCTTAGGAGTCAAAATACATAAACTAATAGCTTTTGTTTGCAGTAAGCTCTATGAAGAAAAACTAATAGGGTAATGAGCTAGAGTACAAATTGAGAAATGCAATTTTCAATGGAATACTTAGAAAATCTTTCTTTGTTAAGTGGCATTACCAATAAAAGCAAACAAACAAGAAGAACTAGAAAAACAATAACCACACTAACAGGCTTAATTTATTTGAAAACCAAATGTAGGATAATGTTGGGGAGGGGGCGAAGGAGGGAAGGTGGGAGGGGGAGGGAAGTGTGAGAGTGAGAGAGAGAGAGCACACACTTGACATTAAGAGAAACTTTGAATGATACAACAACCAAAATCAAAAAAGTGTTATGAGCCATGTGAAGGTGTGTGAATTGTAAGTGGTAAGATGTTATTAAAGAACTTTAATTAGGGAGATTATAAGATCTGAAGAAAGTTCCAAAAAATCACTCTGGCCACAATGTGCTGCATATACTCTAGGAAGGCATTCAGATGGATTTTAATAGCCCAGGCGAAAAGAAGGATCAGTTAGAAGAAAAGGATGATACTAGAGATGAAGAGTAATGGAGAAGTTCAAGACAGACTTCAAGAGATAGGGATGAATTCTCATGCTGGTTGAAGAAATATTTTCTAACTCTTCATTTTTCAATTTGAAAAAGGAAGATGAAGCTTAAGAAATAATAAAATTTGAAACCAGGATTTCTGGGTCAAAACATAGTAGTAATTTTCCAAGGTCACTGTTGGTCTGCTTAAAGTCAGAAGCCTACCTACCACAAAGAGTTGTTACTGTTGTATGCCATTGAGTCAGAATCGGCCCTAGATGGCTTTCAGAGGCAGTACATTAAATAGGAAGAGAGTCAAGGAGAGGAGCAAATGGGGGGGGGGAGGAGTTTGTTCGGGGAGAAGGGTGCAACAATGAATGAATGGAATCCCAAAATCTTTGTAGATGTTCATTGAAATGAAAAATAAGCAAACTAAAAAAAATAAATAAACAAACTAAATTTAAAAAAAATAAAAGTTCTACATAGAGATTGAAAAGATACGGAGATAGGATACATCCCTGGCATACACCGTTCCCAATTTTGAACCATGCAGTGTTTCCTTGCTCTGTTCTGATGACTACCTCCTGGTCCAAGTGTAGGTTTCGCATTAGCTCAATCAAGTGTTCTGGGATTCCCATTCTTCTCAGAGTTAGCCACAGTCTGTTGTGATCCACACAGTCAAATGTCTTTGCATAATCAATGAAACACAGATAGACATTCCTCTGGTGCTCTCTGCTTTCAGCCAAGATCCATCTAATGTTGTTGTTGGTAAGTGTCGCTGAGTTGTAGTCTATCTAATATTAGCTATGATATCCCTAGTACCATAATTTCTACTAAACCCAGCCTGCACATCTGTTAAGTCTTTATTGAAGTGCTGTTCGATATTTTTTGATAATTTTCAGCAGAATCTTGCTTGCATGTGACACTGATATTGTCCACTAATTTCTGCATTCTGTTGGGTTACCATTCTTTGAAATGGGAATAAATATGGATCTCTTCCAGTCAGTTGGCCAGGTTGTTGTGGCTAGACTGTATAAAACAACAATAACAGATCAAGGTCAAGTCAGAAAAGTGGACATGGTTTCCACTCCTGCTGTGAGCATATGGCTGTTCTCTGCTGACTCGGTGGACAGAAGTAGACAGATGGTGAGTTTGTTTTGTGGCTTCCTGACTTAACAGAGGACAGAGTAAATCTGACGATTTGATGTCATTAAAGTTCAGATTCCTTTACAGGTTTAATATTATCTATAGAGAGAGCATGGTGCTATTTGCAGGGGTGTTGTGGCAGTTTTAGGATGAGAAGGACTACTCTGCCTCCAGGAGCCAGGCAAGCCAGACTTGGCCTAGGGTTTAAGGCAGCAGAGGGCTTCAAGCCCAAAAGTGCCCGAGGGCCAGTCTTTCATTGTTTTTGTTCAGACATTCCTCTAGGTCATATAACCCTGGTGTACAAGTTGCCGTACTGTGGTCACTTTTGGTTACTGTGAGGCTGACCACTGTGACACTGATGTGTCAAATGCATTAATGGTTGGCTACCCAGTTTGGACAGAGAGTGGGGTGGAGCTCCTGGATTAAAACAAGCTTGGAAGGAGGAGTGGCATCCACTTCTGTAATAGCTTGCCCCTGGAAACCCTAGCGTCGAGGACTCTCCTTCATGGGGTCGCTATACGTTGCCTGTGACTCAACAGCACTTAACAACAATAGGCTCTTCATTTTCTAATCTTCAGAAAGATATTTAGAAACAATAGCCACCTCTCTTCTATCATTTCTTGCCTAAGTCACCTTCCATGTGTTCATATTCTTAACTGCACTCTAAGGCTAGAGACTTTATATGTGCCCAATACCTGGGAAAGCAACAGTTATGTCCTGTTTAGTAGGAATTGACCCATAACTAGACTAGTGCATTTCCAGAGGCAGTAAATCACATGAGAGGAGATTGCTCAACTTTCTCTCAGTGATGTGTATGGATATCCAATGAGGGAATGGGAGGAGGAAGAAATGTTGGGGGTAGAAATCACAAGATTGCAGAGTTTGGTGGGTAGAGAGAATGGACAAAAAGCTCCCCTAATCAATGTACAGGAACAAAACAATGTAAACAAATTATTGAATTCAAACCAACAAAAAAATTTAAAAATTCAAATCAACTTCAGTCAAGGTTATGGTATGAAGAATATCTTTGCTGATGTCATCAGGCTCTCAGGTGAAAGAAAATTATGCAGTATATTTACCTATGGGTTGTTTTTGTCTGTTTTGGGGTTTGGGGGAGGTTTTGTTTTTTTAAATATGTGTGGTTTAAAACCTCTGAAAATTCAATATATGGCAAGCTTCGAGTTGGTTCAACTTGATGATTGTTGTTATGTTCCATCAAGCTGTCTGCAATTCACAGCGACCTTATGAACAATAGCTCTGAAGTCTGCCCTTTTTGAAGCCAGTCTCACTAACTCTAACACACTCACCCCCATTAACCCTATTACTGTGTAAATCAATCTCATCCAGGGCCTTCCTCTCCTGCACTGTCCCTTCATGCTTCCAAGTATGATGTCCTTCTCTAAGGTCTAGTACCTCTTGATCATGTGTTCAAAGGATGTGAGACAGAGGTTCATAAACCTTGCCTCCAAGGAGAAACTTGTTTTTTCACCTTCTCCAAGACAGTCCTGTTTGTTCTCTTGGCAATGTTTTCCTTCTACAGCAAGCACTTCAGTTCTTCCTGTTTCAGCAAGCAAGGTTGTGTCATCTGCCTATCTCAGGTTGTTAATGAATCTTCTTCAAATCCAAATGCTACATTTCTCCTTTTAAAGCCCAGCCTCCCAAATTATCTGTTTCACATATAGATTGAAAAAGTCTAGAGACAGGATGCATCCCTGACGCACTCCTTGTCTGATTTTGAACCATGCAGTGTTTCCTTGCTCTGTTCTGAGGACTGTTACTTGGTCTGAGTACAGGTAACAAATGAGCACAATCAAGTATTCTGGAATTCCCATTCTCCTCAAGGTTATTCACAATTTTTATTTATTTATTTTGTAATCCATACCGTCAAATGCCTTTGCAGAGTCAGTGAAAAACAAATAATGTCCCTGTGGTACTCTTTGCTTTTGGCCAAGATCCATCTGAAATGGGTTATTTCTAAATCCACCTTGAAATACAATGTTGTGAGCCACAGGATAATATCCATACACATAAAACGAAGTGATGAAAATCACAATCATTCAAATATATGTGTCATCCAGCTCATTATCATTGTCTAGTGAACAGAAAATGGGACATGGTGGCTCAGGACCATGAGCATCTCTCTGACAGGTCCAGAGTGAGTGAGAAGAGCATAGCTCCTCAACGGCCCAGAGCAGAAAGCAGAAAAAGAACCCACAGCCCAGCACCATGATGGGTCTGGAGCCACACCAGCTTCAAGAAGTTCGTTAAGTCATTGCCGACTCATGGACTTTATTCACAATTGTGTGTTGTGATACTGAGAATGAGGTTTATTAGGGAAAATATTTGGGAAGTGGGACAGGCAAACAACATCTAACAATGTAAGTCCAGGTTTAATCCAGAAGTTCCAAGGCACAATTCTTTAATTAGTCAAGGTTCTGGTTTCATTACAGCAATATGAATTCAAGAAGTTTCTGGTTTCCTCAATCATCCAGCAAGGTTTGCCTCAGAGCAGTTTTAAGTCAGCTTCTTCAAGCATCCAGCAAGAACAGCAAAACCCTTAACTGTGGCCTTTATCGCAAGGCTCTTCTGGTTAAACTGTCACAATTTCTCTACACCAAGACCACAGTCTTGCCACCAGGGTCTCACTCTCATCAGGGTCTTGCTTCAGTCTTCCTCAAGTCTTGTTTGCTTCAAGTCTTGCTCCCTTGTGGAGGAATCATATGCTCTTATCTTAGTTCCACAGCTGTTGATAATTTTCAAGACCGTGAGTCATCCATTAAGGTAGCTGAGAAGAGAGGGAACTAACCTAATGGCTTAAAAAGCCAACTTTTAGGCTAACACCATAATAATCTAATCCTTTTTTATTTACAACTTTCACATTCCAATCATCAGTAATTATCAATGCACCTTTATTGAGTGTTTGACCAATTTCAGACAGTAAACGTTGGTAAAACTCTTTAATTTCATCATCTTTTGCATGGTGATTAGTGCATAAATCTGGTATCACTATCATTCAAATATATGCACCAACAACTAGATCCAAAGAGGATGAAATAGATGATTTCTACCAACTTTTGCAGTCAGAAACCAACCGAACATGTAACTCAGATGTATTCATAATAATGGGTAGGGAGCTCTGGTGACCTAGTGGCAAGAAGCTGTGCTGCAATCCCAAAAGCAAGCAGTTCAAGTCAGTAGCAGATGCTCTGCTACTGAAGTATGGGCTATCTCCTCCTATGCCTGTCAGACCTGATTTGATGATAAACACACACACACACACACACACACACACACACAAAAAAAAAATGTGTGGCTGGAAAGAAAAAGGAACAGAGAATAAGGATCAGTAGTTAGAAACCATGGATTTGATGACAGAAATGAGGCTGGGGATAGAATGGTAGAATTTTCTATAATTAATGATTTATTCATTGCCAATACTTTTTATAAGAAACATAATTGGCCACTGTACACATGGATTTCACCTGATGGTGTACAGGAACAGAGGGATTACATCTGTGGAAAGAATCATTGGAGAAGCTCAATATCAGCTGTGAAAATTGGTCCAGGTCCTGGTTGTAGAACGGATTAACAGCTACTCATATCCAAGTTCACACTAAAGCTAAAGAAAATCCACTGAAACCAGAATGTGACCTTGAGTCTATCCCTCCTGAGTTTAAAATCCATCTCAGGAATAGATTTGAGGCTTAGGACACTAAAAAACAAAGACGAGGAGCTGTGAGAGGATATCAAGAATACCATTCATGAAGAATGCAAAAGGTCATCACAAAAACAGAGAAGGAAGAAAAGACTGAGATAAATATCAGAAGAAACTCTAAATACTGCATGAGAACACCAAGTAGCCAAAGCAAAGGAAAGAAAACAGGAAGTTAAGGAGCTGAACAGGAGATTTCAAAGGGCAGCTTAGAAAGACAAAGCAAAGTATTGAAATGTACAAAGAGCTGGAGTCAGAATATCAAAAGGGCTGAACTTGCTCAGCATTTCTTAAGTTGAAGGAACTAAAGCACAAAATCAAGCCTTGGGTTGTAATACTTAAAGATGCTATGGACAGAATACTGAATGATCCAGGGAGCATTAAAAAAAATAAGGAAGAAATATACAGAGTCACTGTACCAAAATGAACTAGGTAACACAGAAGAGTTTCATAAAACTACGTATGATCAAGCGGCAATGTTTATAAAAGAGAAAGACTGTCTGCTCTGAAGTAATCGGCAAAAGAAAGGCCCCAAAAATTGATAGAATACGAATTGACATATTTTAGCAGACATGTGCTGCTCTGGATGTGCTGCCCAGGTTGTGCAAGAAATCTGGAAGACGACTACCTGGCCAGCTGACTGGAAGAGATTCATATTTGTTCCCATTCCAAAAAGAGTGTGGAAATTATCAAACAATATCACTAATATCACATGCAAGCAAAATCCTTCTGAAGATTATCCAAAAATAACTAGAGCAGTACATTGACAGAGAACTACCAGAAATATAAGTTGGGTTTAGAAGAAGCCATGGCACTAAAGACATTATTATTGCCAATGTCAGACAGGTTTGTCCTGAAGAGGGTGAAACCAGGCTGTTCCTTGGAAGCAAGAATTCTGCAGTTGCATCTGACATACTTTGGGCATTTTGCAAAGATGGACCAGTCCTTGGAGAGGCACGTCATGTTTGGGAGGGTGTAGCTTCAGCACAAGAGAGGAAGATCCTCGATGAGATGGATTGACTCAGTGACTGGAGTTTAGAGGGTAGGTGTGTCAGTTCTGTATAGAGCAGGATTAAAAGCTGTGGTGCATACAGTTGCTATGATTTTAAGGCAACTTGAAAGCGCATAACAACAACAACAAGGGATCTTGGGTGAAAGTAAAGAGTTCAAGAGGAACTTGATGGTACATAGCAGCAATATGCTATGAAGGGTGATCTGGTGGCCTACTGAGTATGGCATTGCACTGCTAACCCAGAGACAGGTGGTTTGAATCTAAGGGAGAAAGATGGGCAAACCCTCTCTTGCATAATTTACAGTCTCTGAAAACTCACTGGAAGAGGTCAGCTATAAGTTAATTCTAACTGAACTACAATGAGTAAGTGAGTCTGCAATGAATAAAAATGATAAAAGGGGGAAAACCTGATATATTTGGATTATGTATTTGGTGAGGAATATTAAATATAACTCGGACTCCTATTAACTCAGAATGAATAAATCTTCCTTGAAGGGAATATAAATGGAATGCTCCTTAAAATCAAAGGTGGAGAAACTTTTGTCTCAAGTACTGTGGACATGTTATCCAAAGGGACAAATCCTTGTGGAAGAACATCATGCTTTGTAAATAGATGATCAACCAAAAAGAAGACCCTCAGCACAGTAGTTGCAACAACAGGCCAAAGCACAGCAATGACTTTGAGGACTTTGCAAGACTGGGTAATGTTTTATTTTGTTGTGCATTAGACTGTGAAAGTCAGAACCAATCCAAGGTCACCTTGCAATAACAATAATGTTCACACAAAAACCTGTACACAAATTTTCAACGCAGTCCTATTCATAATAGCCCAAACTGAATACTCAATGTTCTGTGGTAAATGGGTTAACAATTTGGGGTACATTTAATATGGTGCAATTAAATACTACTTGACAACTACAGAATGTTGTCAGGGACCTCTCCAGAGTACTGAAGAGCAATGATGTCAGTCTGGAGTTTAAGGTGTGCCCAATCCAGGCCATGGTCTTCACAATTACTTGCTATGTGTCAGAGAGCTGGACAATGATGAGGGATGATAATAGAAGAATTGATGCCTATGAGCTGTGGTGCTGGAGAAGAGTACTGAATGTACCATGGACTGCCAGGATAACAAATAGGCTCATTCTAGAGAGGGTGAAACCAGGCTGCTCCTTGGAGGCAAGGATTCTGAAGCTTCATCTGACATAATTTGGGCATGCTGCAAAGAGCGACATCATGCTTGGGAGGATGGAGGGACAGCATGGGAGAGGAAGACCCTTGATGAGAAGGATTGATGCAGCAACTAGGGTAATGGGAGTAGGTGTATCAGAGACAATGAGGTGGCTCAAGATAGAGCAAAGTTGAGAGCTGTTGTACAAAGGGTCACTCTGAGTCGCAAGCAACTTGATGACACATAACAACAACTCAGAATGAGCTATTAATAGCAGCCCAACTTTTACTTCACTACATGTTAAAATCCATACACTTATTTACCAAAAAGTCAATTCTATACTATTTTGCAAAACAAAACAAAAACCTTCCTATATTGACATTAACACCTAGAATCTGAAGCCTCTCAATTTTCTACATTTCTTTAAATAGTCTTGAGTAGTCAAACTGTTTCTTATGAAAATGACAAAGATCAGGTTATAGACACTGGAGAAGAATATCAGATCTTGCCTTGTCTAGAAGTTTCTAAGTAAGAGGAGCTATTTCATTTAAATTCAGTCCTGAACTTTCAAAAAGGAAACAGCCCACCCCTCCTTTTCCTACCCCCTGTATTTTTAAAGCTTTGCTAGTAAAACTGTCCTTGCACTGAGCCAGCGATAAATCTACTGAACGCTATGGTAATACCCAAGGAGAAGGCAAAAGGGGCCTCCATAAAGCATGTGATTTGAACTAGTACAGATGTTTCAGTGGGAATTTATGGTTTTCGACGGATCCTTATCTCTTCTTGCCAGTTTCTGCACATTGAATCATGAACTAACAGAGCCTATTTTAAGAACCATCGTTTTCCCCCCTCTAAAGATAAAAAAAAAAAAGAAAAAAATCTGTGGCAATTAATTCTTTCCATACTGTTCTATCACGACAAATAAATGTGAAATGCATATTTACAGAGCACATGTAATTGCATTTGGGCACATGCAAATGACATGCAAATCTTGCATTCTAAATGAGTTTGTTTATCATTCCTGAATTCTAATCCAAGGGCCTTACTTTTGAAATTCAGTTTACATTCTGACATGTATACAAATGAGTTTGACTCTGGAAAATAACTTAATAAACTCAGGGTTAGCTATGCAATTAGAGGAGGCATCTGGGAGCTATAAAATCTAGGAAAAAACATTTACATCTTTTTCTGCATTCAAGGTTTCAATTTCCTGGCTCTCTCCCCAAAAGCCTGCACTTTCTTCACCCTACCACCCATTTCCACTTTTTCCTGTAACTTTATCTTTTGAAATGGCTTTAGTTTTCTTTTTATTTCCTTTAAAGGGGGCAGATCAGCATATTTCACTTAGGATGACCTACTGCATCTATGTAGTATCTTTTAAAAAAAACAAAAATTAGAATTAGAAAGAAATGCAAACTAACAAAATTAGCATTTAGCAGGATTTTCCTTTCAGGTGGGTTTCTTATTATTATGGCTATCCCAGTTTTCCTGTGGGTGCTAAACTCTTCCCATAGATTATTCCTGTTGTTCATTACCTTTGTGGCATAGCTGGTGGCATAATTGCATGCATGTCATTGGGTTGGCAGGGCAACTCTTTACTATTAGGCTTCGAGAGCCCCCACTGGGAACCACTTGCCTTTGGGTTGGTAGTACAACTTCCAATCTATGAGGCTACCAGCTACTTGAAAGGAGGAAGACAGGCAAGCTGCACTTATGTGATTTACAGTCTCTGAAACCCACTGGAGGGTCAGTTATCAGTCAGTTCCAAATCAAAGGTACACCACAGCCAAATAAAGAAAAACTATGAGAAATAACAAATATGATTTGTCAAATGACCTATGAGAGGAAAGAAAGTGGGATCATATTCTAGATCTTTTGGTAGGAAGGAAATGTAACCTAAAAGAGGGGGAAGCTGAAAATTTTGGTATACAAGAGCACATTCCCTCAAACTTCCTTCAGAATCGGTGTACCCAGTGGGTCAACTGCAAAACTAAAAATTCCCTTCTGTTTTTCTTGATCCTTGTTTTGGGGGTAACATTCATTAAGTATCAAGTATAATTTCAGCACACCTTACAGTGTCAGTGAACCCTCCTATGACAAAGCTCATATTACTTGTAAGCTGTATCATTATATATAAGGCTGAAATAATACAGATTCTACGTGACACGGTAAAGCTTTCCCATGGGATTTGCTAGACTTTACTCTTTTAGGGAAGCAGATCATTAGGTTTTTGTTTTGTGGAGTCTTCAGGTGAGTGTGAATTTTCAACCTTTCGGTTAGAAGCCAAGTGTTAACCACTGAACCCACCAGATCACCTCACTATTCTCTGTCTGCCCTTTGTGCTTGCAATACTTTTATCCTTGTGCACTTTTTGCCAGGTTACCCAACCATCCCTGGTGAATCCTGCATTTTATCTTCCTACTCTTCCAGCCTACAGAGATATTAGCTCCACCCTTGTGCCGTCTCAATAAAAAATACTACTCTCTCTCTTTCTCCTCTCCCTCCAAAGCCTGCCTCATGATTGATCAGCATATTCAATGCCCTATTATATATTTTTTTCTTACATTAAAATAAATCAACAAAAGTTCCCCAAAACTATTTTGTTCTTTAGCACTTTGGACAGGTCCTTGACAGCAGATTTTTCCATTCAGTGTGTCTTTTGATTTCTTAACTGCTGGGACCCCAAAATGGGTAATGTTATTTAAATTACAAAATACATAATCACTTTCTCTTTCTCTTTGTGTATGTGTGAATAAGGGATATCTCTAAGATTAATTCTGTCTCTCAACTTCAAAGTGAGTTCAAGAATCATGGATTACGTGAAGAAGATAAAACTGATGAACAAGACCTTCCAGAGATTAAATCCCTGTGTGCAACAAAAACTTTTCCCAACAGAGTGAAAAGAAAACCTGACTGGGGAAAAATATACATTTGGCAATACCATTTCAGACAAGGCTATTCATATCAAAAGTTTACAGAACCATACAGGGTCTCCACAAGAAAAATATTGATAACACAATTATAATATGGGCAAAAGACATGGAAAGACTTATCACTGAGTAAGATATCAGGTGGCCAACCGATGAATGATCAAATGCTCAAAATCACTGGCAATAGAAGAGTACGAGAGATGCAAATTAAAACCACAGTGAGAAACCATCTCACTCCAGTAGCAATGACAAAGTTTAACAGGACAGTATTAAATGTTGGAGAGGATGTGGCGAGATAAGAACTCTCATACATTGTTGGTGGGATTGTAAACTGGTACAACCACTCTGGAAGGCATTTTGGCATTTCCTCAAAAGGCTAAACATAGAAATTCCATATGACCCAGCTATTCCACTGCTTGGAATATACCCAAGAATATTATAACTGAAGCACAAACGTAGACTTGTAAATCAACATTCATAGCAGCATTATTCACCATAGCAAGAACATGGAAACAGCCCAAACATCCAACCACAACTGAATGGATTAAAAAATTACTGTACAGTCACGTGACGGAATACCATACAGCACATAGGAGCAATGATTTTGTAAATTACTACTTAACTTATGAGTGATTGGAGAGCATTAAGCTGAGTGAACTGACTCAGTCACATAAGGACAAATATTGTATAAAACCATTATTGTAGAATGAGTATGAGGATCCTAGGGGAGGGGGCGCATGAGTGGGGAGGGGGGTAATCATAGAGACACACAATTTGATGGGTGAAGGGAGGGGTGGATGAAGCAAATGAAAGAGATCCTGTGTGGAAAACAATGTATATGAACGTTGTAAATAAACCAGTATATATATAATTATATATTATATATATTATGAGTTATAAAAATCTTGGAGACAGAACTTGTGCCATATTTGTGTTTTTATACTTATTTCTCAACATAAAACATTTGATAAATATGTATCTATTCATTAAACATATGTTGGCAAACAATATTGAATTTACCATGAGCTGCCAGACAAATGAACAAATCTATCTTGGACGAAGTACAATTACAAGGTTCTTTAGAACTGAAGATGGTAAGACTTCATCTCACATGCTTTAGGTATGTTACCATGAGGGGCCAGTCCCTAGAGGAGGGCATTGTATTGCCTCAGATCTAAGGCAGTTGAAGTCCATGAAAAAGAAGAATATCCTCAATATGATGAATTTACTCATAGGATAAAACAGTGGGTTCAAACACAGCTAAGATGAGGCTCACACAAGAGCAGGCTGTATTTCATTCAGCGGTACACAGGATCACTACGAATCAACGTATTCAACAGCACCTGACAGCAGTAAACATGTATTGGCTTGAATAGAATTCAAGTGAAATAAAATTGAAGAGTCTTTCAGAATCCTCTCAGTGCCATGACAAAATCTGGCACCATAGTTTCTCTTCGATAAATGTTTGTAGAATATCATTTTATAGTAAACTGATTTCAGTATTGGATACATGAGATGAAATAGAATCCTCAAATGAGCACTAGAAAAAAGGATCAAGTGTCCACCCACTGCTACCACTCTGTCATCAAAAGAGCTTGTCATTTGTGGCTTCCTCTTGCTCCAGACACTCTCAGAGGGTCAAGAGAGAAAGTCATTACACTTCCTCTGTATTTATAATGATAAAAAGTTCTTATTGTCTGCTCACAAAATCACACCCTCTCATATATCTGGGCTCACCCGATGTGGTTCCTGCAGGAGAAGGTGACAACCACTTCTCTTCCTTCAGCTTTGCCAGTTCCTCTTGAAGTCCCTTCTTATCTCAGTGTGGGGCCCAACAATTTCAAATATTCCAAACAACTATCTCATTCTCTAAATGGCATATATTTTTTTGCCCTATAGATGTTATACTTTAGGTGAGTCCTGAAAAATTTCACAGACTTAATGAATACATCAATTATTGTTCATGGAAGAGCCAATGTCTCCTTAAAGGTTATTTGAAGGTTGATTGCTAAGCTCAACACTTATATCCAGCAAATCTATCTCAGCCTTATGAATGCATTTGACCTTTTTACAGGTACAGGCAAAAAAATAACAGAACAAAAGTTAATTTGGACTTCTATAATACAATATTTTTTCCCCCAGAAAGTAACAAAAGGGCATGGAAATCGATACCTGCACAATAACACGCTGATGAATGTGGGGACCCAATTTTCTCATTTTGCTAACTTAAGATGAGAATTCTGAATAGTTTTCAATCTTACATTCTTTGGGCACTGTGAAATCTGCCGTATTGTGTCCACACAATGCTGCTGCACACTCATTATGGGAGGACCAGTGGTCTTGAAAAGGTCAGTTAGTTAGAAATGTCAGCATTCAATGGAGCCGTACAGACCTGTTCCCGCACAGATCCAATTAGAGTGGCCAGGCAACACGACTGTGACCCAGAATCCTAACGAGCACGAGCACGTAGAGGAAAGGTGGAGACACCCCTCTTTCCCCCCTTTCTTCTTCTTATTTAAAAGAAATGGAAATTGTGTTTCACCCACGCTGCATGTGGTTGTTTAAACTTTACCAAACATTACTTAAACTCCAGATGGCCTGGGAAGGGAACCTGGGCTTTTGCAAAGACTACGAATGCCTCGAACAGTCAGATGTCAGAGGGAGAATAATGATGAAGGCGAGAGCAGTACTTTACAGGAGCTGGTGGGGTGGCTCAACCTATCAGAAGACATTCAACTGCTAGCTAAAAGGAAAATAGTTTTCTTACTAAGTTCATTTTAAACAAATTTCTACTTCCATACTCTGTATCAAGCCTCGTGTTACAAACTAGCCTTTGTCATTATTTTAATAAATCTGAACCACTAGTACAAGTATATGTTAGGGGTACATGAAAATTTGGATACTACGTTGTCTTATGTTTTCTGAGTTCACCTAGAACAGTGATTCAAGTCATCCAATCCCGTTATTACAAACTGAGACTTCTGCAAAAAGTATTGATCATAAACTTGGACAATGCATTCTATCTCTAGATCTCTATCTCTATCTCTATCTCTATCTCTGATCTCTATCTCTATCACTGAGGACAGTTTACAAACTGACACCAGCTCATGGATGAGGCTTTGCATACAGTTGTTTCTGCTACTTTTATACTCTCTCCCACAGCTTTCCAGTATTCATTCACCTGGTGCTTTTGAATTTCTTTTACTGATTCAGTCACTACATAATCCTTCAAGTTATACTGGCCATTTTATAGACCTATCCATAGTTAGGGTACAGCCCTAGCAGTCTGTGTCTGGACTTTGGTGGATTGATAAAGCCAAACAACAAATAAAAACCTGGGTAAATTGTTATACATGATGCACCACTTCACAAAGAATAATATATTAGCTTCCTAAAACTAGGAGGTAATGATGACTTGGTTTGTGGTTTATTCTTCAATTGAACCACTTAACTCCCTTGAAGAGTGCGAGATCCCAGGAACATCCTGACTTTGTGATTAGGTAGGAGTAGAGATGGAGTTTCTGGTAGACAAAGGATTTCTCTTCTAACTGAAAAAAAGTATTTTTGGGAAAAAATGCCTGGTAATCTACTGTCAAAATTTAGGAAACACTGAAAATGATTTATTATAAAGCACAACTCTTCTCTGACGAGTAGGAATTAACTCAATTTCAACAGGTGTGGGCAGAGGTGGCGGACACGGTAAAAAAGTTAGTGAACTAACCTTTTACACACAGTGGGCAGGATTTGCCTTTTTTTACTTGATATTCTGCAGTCCGATCCTTCCCTTAGGACTCTTGGCCATTTCTCATCCTAATACTCAGTTATGTGGTGGATGAGTCTCTGATTAAGTTTTCCTTTTAATATTTCTGTGCTCTCTGGATAAATCAGCATCTAGAAAGGCAGCTGAAAAATCTGAAATTAGCTGTTGAGTCAGAAAACCTGAGTTCAAATGTTGACTTCTCAATCTATAAGCTAGATAAATTTGTTATTGTTAGGTGCAATCAAGTTAGTTATGTATGACTGATAGCGAACCAATTGCTAAAGTCACCATGTCAATCTGACTCATGGAGTCTTAGCATGCCAAATTATGTGAGGCAAAGGTTTGCCATCCTTGCCTCCAAGACTTCACTTCTTCCAGGCCTGGTTTGTTTGTTCTTTTGGCAATCAATGAAATATTCAATATTCTTTGCCAACACTTTCATTCAAAGGCATCGATTCCTCAGGGTCTGGGGTTTTTTTCAATTTTTTTTATTTATTGAATCTTTACTCTCTAAGAAACCCAAGTACATGTATGTACTTGGGGCACACCTAAATGCAACTCAACATACAATTACTATATTTTCACAATCCACAAAGTAGCTATGATACGAAAGGAATTGGATATTGAGACACACAGTCCCTCTTTGTTTTGCATATAGAAAATTGTACTCTTCTTACTGAGATTTTGGGAAAAAATATTGTTCTGTTTCATGATTAAAGTAAAACTCTTACAGTTTTAGGAGTATGGTGGAATAGAAAGACACAAACGAACATTCTTATTTATGGAAGTAATAGTAGTTGGGCAATTCTCAGTTCTTTTCTCAGAAACCTCTACCAATCTCAAAAGGCCAGTTATTACCCATATAAATAAGGGGGGAAATACTTGGAGGTGTGAGAAAAGGCCAATAGGTCTCAGAGAACAAAAGCTAAAAGCACTGTCACCAACATCATTGTCACTGACACTTCTGTAGCCTGTAAGATGCCCCTTGAATAATTCTGACTTCCCAGTATTTATGTTCTCATCCAATCCTCTTTCACGGACAATAGGGATGATCTGTGGAATCAACAGGAGAGTGTGGACAAGAGAGTTTAGGTTCCCAGGTTATATCATAAAATACTTTGCAGTTTTACCTTGAACTATCCCAGATCACTGACTTTGAAGGAAGTCAGTTACCATGTCATGTGAACACCATAGCAGCTCTACAGAAAACTCTATATGATAAGAAACTTCAGATCTCCAGCCAGCAGCCAACACCAACTTGCCATCTACGTTAGTGAAGTGAATCTTGAAAGTCAATCTTCCAGGCTCAAACATTCATTTGACTTCAACCTTAGCTGTTGTTGTTAAGTGCCATCGAGTCCTAGATGACCCATAGTGACCCTATGAATTAAAGACCTGAACATTTGTATAACTTGCATCATTTCTCTAATTTCATAGAGTTTCCAGCAGCAATCTATTTTGGAAGTGGATGCTACTCCTGCTTCCAAGCCTGTTTTAGTTGAGAAGCTCCACCAAACACTGTCCGCCTTGGTTAACCATTATCACATTTGACACATCAATGTCACAGCAACCACGAAGTACCTCAGACCAGTGCTATACCACTTAGAAGAATGTCTGACCAAAAACAATTAAAACCAGACCTGAGGGCCGCAGGCCAGAGGGCCCAATGTCTTTTTAAATATGAAGCCAAATCCAATCACCTCACTCCCAGTTTGAGAACAAACATTCCACACCAAAGCTTCAACCCAAACTAGAAAATACACCTTTGTAGAATCCAGCTGCTCCATTTATCTTTCCAACCCATTGGCAAACAAATGCCTTTTTAAATATGAGGCCAAATCCAATCAGCTCACTCCCAGTTGCAAGCAAACATTCCACACCAAAGTCTCAACCAAAACCAGTAAACACACCTTTGTAGAATCCAGCTGCTCCACTCATCTTCCCAAACTGCATTTCAACCAAGCAAACCAATATAAAATAATAATGATGATAATAAAAAATGAATAGTGAATATGAAGCAGAATGTGGGTCATTTGATCATCCTGGAATGTTTGTTGCATCCCTCTTAGCATGGAGGGTGTAATTTCTCCCATTAAACTTACAGCATCCTCTATGACTTCTGTCCACACACTACACAGGCCCATTTTAAATTTGCTCAACAGTGGCTTTCATAAGTACTGGGTTGTTGCAATACGGGATCCTCTCACTCATGCATGTTTAAGTATGTAGTCTCAGCTGCTTTTGAATCACAGTGTAATAGGTAATAAGGTTCTGTTAATGGTGAACATGGGGCTTACATGCCAAATAAGATCATGTGGTAGCAAGATGGACCATCATCTCCTTCCCACCCAAGCAATCTACTACCTCTGAAAATCAGCTCATGGCTCAGCGCAGTGGCTTCTGACTCGAAGGTACACAACACCACCACTTTCAAAAATAATGTTTGTTCACCCTGCAGGTTAGCTCTTATCTGGAATAGATTGCAGGCTTTCTGATGAGAAAGCCGTTAACCTCTAAATAATAAAGCAATAATCAATAGAAAAAGAAATCATAATAAAGCAAATATACATACCAAGTGTCTACATCTGGAAAACACCTATCTGTCAACTATGTAAATGTGCTTATCCTGCCCACACAGATCAAAGAGCTGTTCATGGTGGGTGGTGAGCCATGAAGTTAATGTGCACCGTATGGGCCCTTCTTCCCTGACCCCTTCATTGACCCTTCTTCCCTTTACTCCTTCATTGATTCTAGAATCTGTGTCTTCAAGGTTAAAAACAGAAGTTACAAAGGAGAGGGGAATCGAGGGACAGAGATTAGCAACATTATGACCACACAGCCAGGATAAAGAAAATAAAACTGGCAAAGGCAAGTTTTCTCAACCTTAGCTAGCACTTTAAAAAATTAATTCTTTTATATATTTCAGTGAAAGTTTACAAATCATATTGGCTTTTAATACAAATGCTCATATCTTCTTTTATAACATTATTTGCCACTGATTAATGTTATTAATTAATGACTGAAGTTTCATGAGACTGTCCTACCCAGTTAAGCATCTACCAGATTTCTGATCCACAGAGAAACTGTCAGATAAAAAAAAGATTTGCTGTTGCTTGAAATAGCATATTTCAGGTAGTTTATCATGAAGTTATAGAACTACAATTATAGCTGTTTGTTTAAAGTCTACTGAATGTAAAACTTTATACTCTGCTGGCCACTTTATGTAAGTCTCATCTAATCTTTACAAATTCTAAGGAGCATTATTACCATTCTGCTTTTTATAGATAGGAAAATGAGGGCAAGGCACAGAAAACTTCATAGACATTGTACTATTATTCTCTGTAAGTTGAAGAGGCAGTTTTTCAACATTATGAGTGTACAGACTACAGCTCTCATGCCCTTCCACCTCTATCCTACAGTACACAACAGCAAACTAATGAAAACTGAACTCAACTAAGGCAGTAGGTTGTCATTTTCTCAAATTCCTTGTGAATAAAGCCTAATGTCATCTTTAGAATTTCTGTTCTGGCCTCTACTACACATAGACTTTCACATTAATGCTGGTACTTCATTAGAAAATTTATTGTTATAATTACCTAACAACTTTTAATTAATCTCTAGCAAGTAAATATTGTTAGAAAATGTTGGGTCAACTATTAGTTGGTTCTGACTTGAAGGCATTGAGTTTGAGTTCCAGTGTTTGAAGGAAAAGCATTGGCAGAATCAAGACTGGTGTTCTACCTGGTTCCCAAACACCCATTATACTCTGGTGACTCTCATTTAACACTGCCATCATTTTCATATCTGTGAGACCTATGCTTTAATCTTTGTGGCCTACTATCCTCAAGTTCTGGCACCTATTTTCAGCACCCTTCACCAAGGATGTGGGCCTCACTTTAATCAGGAAAGTTCTCCTTATGTTCCAGGTACTACTGCCAACTGATGATGAATGCTATAATTTCACAGATATGGAGCCCCTGCTAGGCTGAGTCTCCTAGATAGAACAACAAGGGCAGAACAGATCTGGATTTGCTCTGTGCTCAAGTCTTAAAATTCACACTGGTGGTTTAACTTGGCCACAGAGATAGTCATTGTAAAGACTCACGTCTCCTTGAGGCATTTCTAAATAATACCAGTTCTCAATTTATCTAATTTCATGGGTAATATTTACGACTCAAACTTTAGATTTCCCCAGATACAAATACTTGCTCAAATATGGGTTAATAAAAACCTAATCACATAAAGGGTGGGAAGATATTTTTGTGGGACTTTTGGGTAAGAGGATCTTGCTTTCTCTTACTAAACTAAAATTTGGGGGAATGCTAAGTCTGCAACTGCTACATTTACTCCAAGAGCACATGTGGTCTGGCATTGAGTCAACATTAAGATAGATAGTGAGGAAAAAGAGAACAACAGATTGGGTCCTTTGAACCCTAGATTAAGATGCACTGAAAGGTACATTTATTGATAGAGTATTCATTTCAGCCAATGAATTATCTGTATTTGCTTAAGCCAATTTAGGTTGGAGTTGAAGAATTCTACTTGTGCCATTCCTTGTGCCTTAATTGTAACTTTGGTAACTTGCTTTGAATTCCAGTTTCTCTAGGCCTAGGGCCTGCATTTCGCACTGCCGTGACCTTGCTGGCCTGACATCCCTCTGGTTGATTAACTATGGTGTTTTTGCGTCTCACCACTATAAGTCTTCCCAAAGCTCAATTCATTCACAAAGAAGTTCCAAAATAGAAAAACCTGACTCTTTTCCATTAACCTGAATCACCTGAGTTCTGGAGTAGAGCATTCAATGCAAATATTCTTGAGAATGCATTTTATAATAGATATTCAGCTTATCTGCTAAGGATTATGAGTTCTTATCTTTGCATATTTCTCAGATTGTGGAATTTACTTTCTTAGATTTGATAAATCTTTTGAAAACCACCCAGTGCTGTTGTTATTGTCGACATGAGAAAATGAAGGTGGAAGTGCAAACTGATGCAAGTTTTCTGGAAACTGAGTTGGAAAGAAGATTTTGTAATTCTTTAAATGTATTAATGTTCTTTGTTTCAGAAATTCTAAATCAAATCTAATGCAAAAAAAGTAAAAAGAATATTATTTTAATATGAGTACATTTATGGCATTCTTATTTATAAGAGTAAAATAACTGGCAATAACACAAATGAACAGTAAGACATGAGTTTTATAAATCAAGATACCTTGATGAAATGCAGTATATTTGATCCTTTAAAAATAAGCATGGATTTCACCACAACAAGATAAAGGGAAACAATCCCATTGAAAAATGGGCACAAGATATGAACAGACACTTCACCAAAGAAGACATTCAGATGGCAAACAAACACATGAAGCAATGTTCAAAATTCCTAGCTCTAAGAGAGATGCAAATCAAAACTACTATGAGATTTCATCTCACCCCAGTAAGAATAGCAAAATGTAACAGAACAGCAAACAACAAATGCTGGTGAGGTTGTGGAGAAACTGGAACCCTTATTCACTGTTGGTGGGAGTGTAAAATGGTGCAACCATGTGGAAAGTGGTGTGGCACTTTCTCAAAAAGTTGGAAATAGAAGTATCATTTGACTCAGAAATTCCACTATTAGGAATAGAGAGACTTTTCCTTCCTCTCCCACAATGACTACTGAGAGAATCCTATCACAGGAAAACAGCAGCTGTGCTTTTTCTCTCTGTGAAACTACCCTACCCCTCTTTTCCCAGGAATAGTTTTCTGAAACCCTAGCCCATTTCCTTATCCTGAAGAAAGCATCTGTAAGCACCCCCTTCCCCAAGTCCCTTGTAACAAAGTATAAAATCCCCCTCTAACTCTTACTGGGGGCCGGTCTTCTGCTTGATATCCAGCCTGGCAGTTTCTCCTCCATAAACTATCTTTCTTGGCCTGCACTGGGTTCTGTCCTTCTTTGGTGACCTTACATCCACTACTGGGAATATACCCTAAAGAAACCATAACTACCACCTAAACATATATATGCACACCTATGTTTACACAAAAGCAAAGAGTTAGAAACAACCTAAGTGCCCATCAACAAACAAATGGCTAGAGAAGCTCTGATATATTTACACAATGGAATACTATGCAGCATTGAAAAACAAGGAACTCATTAAATATTATACAAAATGGGTGACCCTGGAGGACATTATGCTGCATGAAATAGTCACAAAAGGACAAATCCTGTATAGTGCCACTGTTGTAAAGTGGGGCTGACATTGGAGTTGGGGGAAGCGAAGAGAGGATAAATAATGTATACTGCATTAAAACAGATGAGGGAGAGAATGATTTAGCAGGATAAATGATTAGGTATTATTGTCATGACAAGTGTCTAGAATGAAAGCTGCATAGTGGAGTGGACTGGGGGGACTGTATAACAATGAAAAAATTTTCTTTTACTTTTCTTTTTTTAATTGTGTTGTTGTTAAGTGCCGTCTAGTCACAGGCGACTCATAGCTACCCTATGAAGGGCAGTCCTCAATGTTTTGTTAATTAAGATTATTATTATTATTCCTAATTTTTTATGAAAGTATACAGACACTTTGGATTTCCAATAATTCATTGTTACACTTTCCTCCCTGCCCTCCCTACCTCCCGCCCCAGTTCGCTCTTGTCTTTGAAAAGTAAAAGAAAAAAATCTTTCATTGCAATACAGCCCCCCCCACCCCCCGAAGTCTACTTCACTATGAAGCCTTCGTTCTGGACTCATGTCATGACAATAGTATCTAATCATATATCCCTTTTAAACAATTCTCTCCCTCATCTGTTTTAGTGCAGTACACATAACTTATCCTCTCTTAGCTTCCCCCAACTCCATTGTCAGTCCACTTTACAATAGGCTGCCATGTCTGCAGAGGTGAGTGACACCCAAGAAGCTGAAAGGACCAATGTTATAAAGTCATTGGGCAAAGGAAGAGAGGGGGCACTCTCCAAGGCCAGTGGAGAATCCAACTTTGATTGATTTGGTCTCATATAATCTTATAATCACACAACCTCTTTTTTGTTGCTTGATAACATTGCAACTTTTGTTATGACACTCAACTAATAACCAAATAAAAGTCATTAGCTTAAAAATTAGGCTCATAAACTTTGTGATATGAATTTAATCCTTAGTAATTTATCCTAAGAATTAAAGTAAAATGTGGACACATATATACAATAAAGATTTAGAAATTATCCATGTAACTGAGAAAGCCAGAATCAAGTTAAATATTCAGTATTATTGGCATGGGAAAATAATTCTGTTGTAATATTAAGTGAAATATCAGGATAAAATTGTATATTCTATATGATCACAACTATGTAAAACAAAATTAGACATTCACAGAAAAAAGGCAAGAAACTAAATGTGCTAAAATATTAAACAGTGATTGCTTCTGGGAACTGATATTTTCATCTTTCTATCTTCTCCGTATTTTCCAAAATGTGCACCATAGGCATGAATAATTTTTAGCAGGAAAGAAGTTATTCCAAAAAAATGACAAGTATGTAAACTAGATAGCAACACAGAAAATGTTCATCTAATAATTTTTGTCAGGAGCTTGCCCAGGGGATCTGACTCACAGAGACTTTATGTACAACAGAAACTTTGCTTGATCCTGAGCCATCTTTGCAGTCTCTGTCATGTGCAAGTCAGGTACGTCTGTCACTGCATCAATCTGTGTTGGGGAAGGGTCATCCTTTCTTTAATGAGTCCTATTTTACTAAGCATGATGTCTTTCCCCAGATTGGTCTCTCCTGATAATATGCCCAAACCATGTGAGGCGAAATCTCACCATTCTTGCTATTAAGAAGCACTTTGGATCTGTTGTCTATCCTTTTGGCAGGATAAGGTACAGTCTGTTTTTTTACCAACACCACAAAGCAAAGACAAAGGCACACTTTATCCTTTAAAGTAATATCTTTGCCCTTTAGTATTTTAAGTAAGTCCTTGACAACAGATTTACCTAATGCAATCCATCATTTCACTCATTTACTGCTACTTCAAGGGATGTTGATTATTGATCAAAGTGAAACGAAATTCTTGACATCTTCAATCTTTTCTCCATTTCTCATGATGTCATCTATTGGTCCAGTGGAGAGGATTTTTGTTTTCTTTCTGTTGTTGTAATTATTTTATTTTTTTAATAAAAAATAAAAAAGGAATTATAAAATAAATTGTAAAAAATGAATATAAAAATGAATTATATAAAATATAAAAATGATTTATAAAAAATAATTCATCTATCTATAAACAATAATTCATCTATCCTGTGTTTCATTCATATACATTGTGTTCCATACAACCCCTCATTTACAATGTTTAATACAATCCACCCTATACACTGTGTCCCATATAATTGCTATTCATCTATGCCTATTATTACACTGTTTTTTCAAGTCCCCATTGAAGAGAGCAAAACATCACCAAAAAGACCAAAGAAAAAGAAAGGATCAAAACTAATGTCAAAAGAGAGCCTGAAAACCGCACTGGATCATCAGGAAGCTAAAACAATGGGAAGCAATGCTGAAACAAAAGAGCTAAACAGACGATTTAAAGGGAAGCTCAGGATGACTAAGTAAACAATTATAATGGAATGTGCAGAGAACTAGAATTGGAGAATAAAAAAGGAAAAACATAGTCAGCATTTCTCAAGCTGAAAGAACCGGGGAAACAAATTCAAACTTGGAGTTGGCAATACTTGGAGATTCTATGGGCAAGATCTGGAATAATCCATGACATATCAAAAGAAGATGGAAGGAATACATAGAGCCACTGTACAAAAAGGGATTGGTAAAACACTGAAATATTTAAAAAGTACCATATTATCAAAAACCAATGAAAATGAAGGAAGAAATTCAAGCTGCACTGAAGGCATTGGCAAAGAAATAAGGCCACAGGAAGAGATAGAAGGCGAATTGAAATGTTTCAAATGACAAATGCAGCCCTGAATGTGCTAGTAATAGTCTGTTGTTGTTATTGTTATGTTCTGTCGAGTCACTTGTGACTCATTGCGACC
>NW_006399755.1:2954128-2963398 GCF_000299155.1 Elephantulus edwardii
CTCTTCAGTACTTTGGAGAGGTCCCTAACAGCAGACTTTCCCATGGCAATATGCCTTTTAATTTCCTGGCTACTGGTGTCAACAGTGTTGACTGTGGAGCCAAGCAAACTAAAGCTGCGAACAATGTCAATCTCTTCACGATCCATCCTGATGCTGCCAATTGGTCCAGTGGTGAGAATCTTTGTATTCTTGAAATTGAGCTACAATCCATATTGGACACTGCAGTCCTTGACCTTCTGGAGCAAGCACTTCAGGTCCTCCTCATTTTTAGCAAGCAGGGTTGTGTCATCTGCATAACGCAGATTGTTGATAGATCTTCCACCAATCTTGGCCCCACATCTATGTCAGGTAATTTGTTGGACAGCTGCTTGGCTAACTGATTTCTCCCATTTCCAAGAAAGGTGATCCAATAGAACATGGAAACTATTGAACAATATCATTAATATCACATGTAAGCAAAATACGCTGAAGATCATGAAAAAAAATGGCTAAAATTGCCAGACATTCAAGTGGGATTTAGAATAGGCTATGGCATCATGTATATCATTGTTGATGTCAGATAGATCCTAGCAGAAAACAAAGACTAGAGAAGAATGTCTGTTTATATCTTTTTTTAACTATGTAAAGACATTTGACTGTGTGGATTATAACAAATTATGTCAAATATTGAGAAGTAAAGTGATTCCAGAATACTTGATCATATGCAAATCTATACCAAGACCAAGAGTCTGTTGTGTGAACAGAGCAAGAGAACACTGCATGGGTTTAAAATCAGGAAAGGTGTACAACAGTGTTGTAGACTTTCTCCAAACCTATTTAACCTACAAACTGAGCAAATTATTCAAGAGGCTGGTCCCTATGGGAAAAAAAAAGTGGCACCAGGATTGGGGGAAAACCCATCAAAAACTTTGTTATAAAGATGACACAATCTTGCTTACTGAAAGGAAGACTTGAAGCACTTGCTTCAGATTGTTAAGCACTACAGCCTTCAATATGGGTTGCATCTCATTGTTGCTGTTGTGTTGTTATGTGCCGTCGATTCGCTTGCAACTCATAGTGACCCTATGTACAACAGCCCTAAACTTCGCTCTGTCCTGTGCCAATCGCACTGTCTCTGACACTCCCATCCCAATTATCCCAGTCACTGAATCAATCCTCCTCATAGAGGGTCTTCTCATCCTGCGCCGTCCCTCCACCCTCCCAAGCATGATGTCCCTCTCCAAGGACCTGTCCCTCCATACAACATGTCCAAAATATGTCAGACAAAGCCCCAGAATCCTTGCCTCCAAGGAGGAGCCTGGTTTAACACTCTCCAGGATGAATCTGTTTGTTTAATATTCAATACTCTTCTCCAGCACCACAGCTCAAAGGCATCAATTCTCCTTCTATCCTCCTTAGTCACTGTCCAACTCTTTGATGCATAGCAAGTGATTGCATCTCATAATAAAAAAAATCCTCACTACTGGACTGACACGTAATATCATAATGGACTAAAAAGGATTGAGCTTGTCAAGGACTTCATCTTACTTGGATCCACAATCAATGCATTTGGTCCCAGCAGTAAGGAGATGAGGACATGTAATGTACTGGGAAAATTTGCAGTCAGGTACTTACAAATTATTCAGGAGTAATGATGTCAGTTCAAAGATTAAGGTGTACCTGATTCAGGCCATGGTTTCTTCCAGTCACTTGTTATTTATCTGAGAGTTGGTAAATGAATAAGAATGACAGAAGAATTTATACCTTTGAGAACTGTGGTGGTAGAGTGCTGAAGGTCCCATGGACTGTCAGAACAAACATATATATCTTGGAGAGGGTACAGCCAGAGTGCTCCATGGAGGCAAAGATGCTGAAGCTATGTTTCACATACTTTGGGCATGTTGCTAAGAGAAGTTATTCCTTGGAGAGGGACATCATGCTCTGGAAAGTGGAAGAGAGGCAAAAGAGAGGAAGATCCTTGATCAGGTGGGTTGACACAGTGACTGCAGCAATAGGTGTTGTGAGTGTATTAGAGATGGTGGGGATGGTGCAGGATAAGACAGTGTTCAGATGCCCTGTCCGTAGGACCACTATGAGTTATACTCCACTTGATGACATCTAACAATAACAACAACATCCTCCCTCCATCCATAACTAAGCTCTGTTATCCTAGGGATTTCCACCTTTCTCCTTTAACCATCCATTCTCCTTTCCCCCTTCCTTTTTTAGATATTTATACACATCTTACTAGTTATCTTTCTGTTTTTACAATAAGGGTCTCATGCATTATTATTTGTCATTATGAGACTGAGTTACTTTGCTCAACATAATGTTCTCTAGACTCTCCCATATAGTATTTTACAAAATTGTTACTTCTTAGTGCTGCATAGCATTCCATTGTGTGAATATAACACAGTTTTCCAATCCATTCTTTTGCTGATGGGAATTTGGGCTGTTTCCATATTCTTGTTATTCTGATTAATGCTGTTATGGACATAAGTGTACATATCTCTATTCATGTCTTAGTTCTGATTTCCTTGGGGTATATTCCTAGCAGTTCAACAGCTGGGTCTTATAGGATTTATATGTTCAGCCTTTTAAGGAAACACCAAATTTCCTTCCAGAGTACCATTTTCAATCCCACTCGCAGTGCAGGAGAGTTCCAATATCCCACATCCTTTCCCACATTTATTGCTCAATGACTTGATAAGCTTTCCTACTGCTACTGGGGTGAGATTGTATCTCACTGTTGTTTTCATTTGTTTCTCTCCAATTCCCAGTAATTTTGAGGATTTCTTCATGTTTCTGTTGGCAATACAAACGTCTTCCTTTGGGAAAAGTCTTTTCATGTTTTTTGCATACTTTGTTATTGGGTTATCAGTGATTTTCTTATAGGAGGCCCTGTATTATTTTGTAAACTCTAGTTTGGGGACCCTTGTCTGAAATGTCATTGCCAAATATCTTTCCTAGTCCATAGGTTTTCTTTTTACCCTATTAGAAAAAAGCTTTTGATGCACACAGCAATTTAATTCTTAGAAGGTCCCATTTTTAAAAATTTTTATCTTCTCCTGGTTGTGCATTTTGAACTATATTTGTAAGCCTTTTTATGCCATAGGCCAAGGCTTCTAAATTTGGTCCCATTTTGCGTCTCATGATCCTTATGGTTTATCTCTAGGTCTCTGACTCACCTTGAGTTGGGTTTTGTGTATTGCGTGAGACATGGCTCTTGTTTCAGTTCTCTACAGACTAATGCCCAGTTTTTCCAACACAATTTGTTGAAGAGGTGGTCATTTCTCCATTTAATAGGGTTTGAATCCTTGTCAAATGTTAATTGTCTGTAGGAGATGGGTTAATTTTTTTAGTTCACAATTTCATTCCAGGGAAGACCTGCACCACATATGACTTGTGACTGAAGTACTGGACTCACAGCAAAGATTGTGAAGATGGTTGGATGAAAAGAACTACACCTATACCCATGCATAGGTTTAGTAAATATTTCTATATTCATATTGGTATGTGCTTTAAATATACCTGTGTGCATGGCAGAGCAAACAAGGGGTAGAGATAAGCAAGCTTCTTAATATAACCAAATATTATTACGGTCCTGGGATTTCAGGACCATAGACTTGGTGGATATCAATGCAGATTGGCATAACACATTCCACAAAAATAATATTTTACCTCTGACTTTGGGAGCACTAGTGACCTAGTGGATAAAGAATTACAATGCCAGCCAAAAGGCAGGTAGTCAACTGCTCTGTGTAAGAAATATTAGTAATATTCTCTTGGGTAATTTATAGCCTCTGAAAACCTGCTGGAGAGTCCTCTGTGAGTCTATTCTGATTTGAGGGCATATATCAACAACAATTATTAACTAGTTACTGGTCTTTTAAAAACTTGAAGGCAGCCATATATAATGCAAATATCTCTGTTTTTCAAGACAAAGAAGAGGGGGGAAAAAGAAGAAGGAAAAAAGATGTAAGATGTATGCCAACAATTAGTCCAAAGCACTAATGAATCATGCACACCTCAACTTCCATCATCTGGAGACTAGAGAACTAGATGGTGCCCATCAATCATTGCTAATACTAAAAAATCGGTCACAGTAGAAGATTTTGGTAGAGTGAGGTGAAATACGGAATTAAACAAAAAAAAAAACACAAAAACAAAACCAAACTAAACAAACCATTAAAAAGCCAGACCTAGTGATCCTACAGAGATTGGTAGAACTTCTGATCCTGTAATTCTTAGACACGCTTAGAACCTGTAAAATTCACCCCAGTACCTCAACTTTTATCTCAAAAAGACAGACTGATAAGGTAACAACATTATCAAGAAGGCATCCACTTTCTAGAATAACTAGGCTTATATAGTCAGGAGAACAGCACTTGCACAAGAGTAAACCCCAGAATTCAAGAAGGAGTATAATAGAAAAAGTAATGAAAATGAAAATCACACTGAAGAAGTGAGAAGAGTACAGTTACATTGTGGATATTGTAAATAATCTTACAAGAAATATTCTTGAAAGGAAACTCAAAGTTGCTTCATTAATTTTCACCCATTCATAATAAAAAAAGAAAGTGAAAACTATCCACTCAATGGTGGAGAACATTTACAAAGCATTTACCCTATAAAGGATAGATCATACAGAATATACACAAAATTCTTAAAACCTAACAAAGAAAGAAGAGTATAATCCAGTTTAAAACCACTGATTGTAATAGACCAATAGGCAAAGCAATTGAGCAGATACAACTCCTAAGATATACAAATGACTAATAAAGACATAAAATGTTGTTTAACATCATAAGTCATTAAGGAAATGGAAACTTAAATCATACTTGGATACAATACCATTCAAACTAAAATAGCTAATAAAATAGACAATTACAAATACTGTCAGGATTTGGCAAAGTAATAGCACTCATACATTTCTAAAGGGAGTATAAAATCATACAGCAGTTTCTCAAAATGATCCAACTGAAGTTACCACGTAACCTAACAATCCCACTCCTAAGTATATACTCAAGTGAACTTAATGCATATATACACAAATAATTGGCCACAAATGTTCATAGTAGTGTAACTCATAACAGTTTAAAAGTGGACACAACCTAAATGCCCCTCAACCAATAAATCAGTAAAAAATATATGGTTTTTCATACACTAGAATATTACTCAGGAATTAAAAGGATTGAAGTGTTAGAACATACTATAACACATATGGACCTCAAAAGCATAATTATAAGTAAAAAACAACAACAAAAGACTGCATACATAGGAGGCTTTCATGGCCAGAGAAAATCAGTGTGTGTAGAAATAATAAGGGATGAAATAATGACTGATTTGCTAATGAGCATAGAGGTTCATTTTATATAATAATAACACAGTGAAATTAGATAGTGGTAATGATTGTACAACTCTGTGAACACGCACAAAACCATTGAATTACACGTAGTGAAGGAGTGAATTCATTCCATGGCATGTGAATTATATCTCAATACAGCTGTTATAAAAAGGAAAGCTATGATCAACACTTTTAACTTGATGGCAGGAATATAAAACTCTTCCCAGAAGTGTAATAAAGTATATTACTTTTTGCCAAATAATCTAGCTCTTAGTATATTTCCTAGTGGAAATTCTATATACATCTTGACTCTGTTAAGTTAAAGAGTTCGTGTAAGTTGTTTGGGCAAGAAAATGTGGGCAGACGTGATGAATTAAAAGTGCTTTTTTAAAAATCTCTTAGAGCACTCTTTTTTTAATTGGGAAAAATCAATGACTTCTTGAGATATATTTTTTTTTCCTTAATCTTAGTGAACATTCACAGAGATTGGTTTTCATTAACTTGCTTATGCATATTTTCCTCCCTCTGAAGTCAAAGCTAAAAAAAAAGTGAATAGGTCCATGGCTCATTCTACCTTTTCCTCTGTCAATATCAATATTATTTCTCCATAGGTTGAGCGATTTTCAAGTGTGAACTCTGTAAGCTTTATGGCTTTTGTTGGTGACTGGAGCCTGCTGTGTCCACACAGTGTACAGACAGGAAATACAAAAGTATTAACATCCACCACCACCACCAAACCTTCTCCTTAATCCCTCAGAGGGAATTCTGAGGCACATTTCCTCCTATCAATCCCCATGCCCAAAGCAGGTTTAAGAGTCTCAGTTGTCAGTTGTAGCTTGCTTGGCTGCAAACTTTTACTGATTTTCTTCCTTTTTCTGTGTTTCTTTCCCATTCCTCTACCAGTCTTTCTGGGATCACCTGCCAAAACAACTGAACTTTTTGTGAATTTCTTGGAGAATTCAAACTAAAATCATCAGCAATATTTTCAATAAAGGATGTTTAATCAGCCGGAGTGCTTGAATGCCTTCGATTATATAAAAGATCCTCTAAAAATATTTAGTAAATTTTGGTAACACTGTAATATGAAAATAAAAAGATGATGTAGAATAGAGCAGATTCCAATTCTAGATGAACATGTAACAAAAGTGAGAATTATAACTTTCTTTTTTTAAACCTCTGAGATTTTCAGCAATTTTTTTTAAACTCAGTTCATAGAGTTTTCAGAGGCATGCTGTTTAGGAAGTGGACACTACTCCTGCTTCTAAACTTGTCTTAAACTGGGAGCTCCACCAAATACTGTTCACCATGGGTAAACCATTATGGCATTTGACACCCCAATGGCACAAGGTTCAACATCACAGCAACCCCAGGTTACCTCAGTACAGCAGAATGACAGAAGAGTGCTGTACCACTTAGAAGAATGTTCCTCCAAAATATAACAACAACCTACTTTTAAATAAAAAGGCCCCCAAAGTCTTGTTGACTCTAAACAAGAAGCTTAAATAAAAACAATCAATATAGTATGTTTTTGTTGTTTTGTGCCATTGAGTTACCCGACGTAGAGAGAACCTATGTACAGCAGCACTGAAACCTTCCTTGCCTGTTCTGAGCCAGTCTCACTAATTCTGACACACTAGATACTGTATCAATCCATTTCATTTGGGGTCTTCCTCTCCTGTGCTGTCCCTCCAACCTTCTGAGCATGATGTCCTTCTCTAAGGACCATTTTCTCCTCACCACGTGCCCAAAGTATGTGAGACAGCACTTCAAAATCCTACCCTCCAAGGAGAGACTTGGTTTCACCTTCCCCAAGACAGACCTATTTGTTTTCTTGGCAGTCCATGGTTTGTTCAAGACTCTTCTCCAGTACCACAACTCAAAGGTATTTATTCTTCTTCTGTCATCCTTAGTCATAGTGTTATTTATAACCAAAAAATTGGAGATAACATAAAAAAAGAACCAAGAACCAAACCTACAGCTATTCAAGTTGCTTCTGACTTACAGCAATTCTTCCTTAGGTTTCTCAAGCTGTAAATCTTAATGGAAATGGGAGAGGAGACTATCATTTTTCTGCCATAAAGTTACGGGTGGTTTGAACTGCTGACTTTCCTTTTATCAGGCCAATATTTAGCCCACAACTGATGCTAGAAATACATCATAAAACAAATGGAAAATTTAAAATAGAATAGAATGCTTTCAACTATATAAAAAAGTGTCTAACCTCTCTGTAAATCTTAATAAAAATCACAATTTTAAAAGATGAAAACATTCTTTAATGGTTAAAAACAGTAATGCAATTGGAAAGTCTTACAATATGAAAATAAAAAGTTCATACCATTCTAAATTAATTTTCAAAATTACATACATATTTGCAAATACATATGAAAAAAAATAAATCTGCCTTCCAGTATGGTCTTAAAAGTTAGGAAAAGTATATTTCCACATACATTCCCCCACTTATTTCAAAGAGGCTATAAAAGAATATTCTTTTTAATAAGAGAATAAACTTTCTATTCTAACAACTAAAGACAAAATTAAAATTGGACTTGTGGATAATAATGGATAACATCAGAAAAGAAAATAGAAATTCAGAGTTGAGATTTGTTGTATGAAATGTATATCTGTAAGGCTGATCTAAACTGAAATTTAAAAGTATAAATGGTTTTGAGGCCTCTGATTGTTGAGATCTGAATATAGAAACAGGCATTTCAAACACTGCATCTTATTGGAATAGTTGTTGTTTTGTGTTGTCAAATCAGAACCAGTTCATAGTTGAACCTATTCCAGTAGGTTTTCTGAGGTTGTAAATTGCATGGAAGAACACTGTGCATCTTTCTCCCATGTAGGAGCTGGTAGCATCTAATTTTTATTATTTTTATTATTTTTTGCAGTGCTATCTAAGCCACCACAGTGATTTGTAACTGATAGAATTCTTTAGGAGGTAATGATCAGAGATCATCTTCTGCTTAGTGACAAGACTAGGTAGAACTGTCTTGTTTTGAAAGGAGCTAAGAAAATCTTCTTTAGAACCTTTCCAGGAGATACAGTACTGTCTGCATACACAGGTGAAGAATATGGACACAGGAATAATAATCAACGTCAAGCCATTCTGATGACTTGTGTCTGGATTCACAGTATTTCCAGTGCCCACCAGTTCCTGTACTAACAGAAAGTAGATAGAAGCAACTCCACCACATGAGGAAATACGAACTATGGAAGTTTGGGGGAGAGGAGAGAGAAAATCAGAAAATGTTCCTTTGAAGTCAAGTCTACAAATTTAAAAATATACAAAGAAACAGAAGGCTAAAAATAATACTAAAGAAAACTGGAACTTGAATTCACTCCAGAAGTATTTTTATGTAACAGTCAAACATTTAAAAAGAACCATATTGATATTGTTAAAAGAATAAATACAGACATTAAAACAGAACAAGAAATTATTAAAAAACAAATAGGCAGGAATGAAGCAGGTGGATATAAACAGAATTATAAATCTTGGAAATGGAAAATATATTTATTGAAATATTTACTAGACTAGACAAGGTAGAAAAAAAACTGATATATGCAAGTTAATCATGAGAAATTCACTCAGAATAAGGGCAGTAAGGAAAAAAAATTATAGAAAATTAGTTAAGAACCATAACAGACAAATTGAGAGGAACCAACATTCATCTAATAGGAATTCTTGAAGAAGAAAAATGAAGAATGTAAAATAGGTAAGTTAGAGTCTGGGAGAGAACACTTGTAATGTACATGAGTGACAAAGTACTGCTCTGTAGAACAACAAAGAACCTCTACGAATCAGTAATAAGAAATAATGTGATAGCTTTCTACAAAGATGGCGCCAAAAGCCAAGAAGGAAGCCCCTGCCCCTCCCAAAACTGAAGCCAAAGCAAAGGTATTAAAGGCCAAGAAGGCAGTCCTGAAGGGCGTCCACAGCCAAA
>NW_006399755.1:2964245-2994478 GCF_000299155.1 Elephantulus edwardii
AATGAATTAAATAAAAAAAAAGGTAAATTCAGAGGAGAGAAAATGGAAATGGCCACTAAATACATGAAAAGATATTTAACCCATTTCCAATTATGGAAATATATGTTATAATAACAATACTGTACCATCTCAAGCCTATTATAGGACTAGTAAACATTTAAAAATCTGATAATTTCAGTATAAAAGAAAATGAAAGCTCAAACATTGCCCTTGAAAGTGTATATATTTGTCCAACTATGTTAGAAACGATTGACCATTATATAGCAAATGTGAAACTGCATATAATAAACTTTCTTTTAGGCATATACCCTAAAATGATGACATAAACAGAAGAAATTCAAATAAATGTTCATAGAGGCATTGTTCGCAGGTGCAGAAGTAATTTAAATTATCATCACTAACATGGAATTATTTGGCAATATTTTTCATATTACTATATAGCTGTTAACATGAATGAAACAGAGTTATGTCTATCAACATGACTAAATCTCCACAATATATAAAAATAATTATAGCAAACACCACAGAAAGATGTTCCTCAAATTATACTATTTATGGAAATTTTTAAAATAATACAATTTTTAATATATTAATGTATAAACATTGGATTCATGACCATGCTTATCTTTAGGGAAGAGAGAATAATATAGTAAAAAGTATAGAAAATTCACAACTATATCTAAACTTTTTAAACATGGAATTTGTAGCACAGCTAGCATTTTAGTGATAATGATAAAATTGCGGTGTTTAGAGGATGGACAGTCAATGACTGCATTATAACTCCTCCTTTTTATGTATACTCAAAATTATTCACAATAAATAAAATACAATTTTAGAGGAGCTATTACATAAATTGTTGGGAGCATCAAAATGTCCTTTTAGCACTTAGAAAACTCCCAGTCTATGAGAAGTGGTGGCGTTAGACTGCAGCCCTGTGCTGAGGTGGTTTGAGGAGGAGTGCAAAAAAGCCAGTACATACCACTTGGAGCCCAAGAGTGGTAGCAAGGCATTTGTTAACTGCTTCTGGTGTGGCGGAGAATAGGGATGAACTTGATAGTGAAGTTGGTTAGCAACAGTGAAGAAAAGTGGTTTTGACATGGTCTACAGTATTTAGATAATACATGGGTTAAGAGTGCTTCCTAAACTTTTCAAGTCAAGGCAGTACAAGCTGTCTGGGAGTCTGGCTAATTTAGGTCATACTTTTATGCACTGTGAGCTGAGGGGATCAATATTTCAACCCACCTGGAGAACACCAGTCTGCCATAATACACCTCTTATACCATTCTGACCCAAAAGATATTCTCCTTTCCTTCAAAATGAGACAAATTTACCATTCCACCCCTCAAACTCCGGAGGCATGTAGCATTCTTCGACTAAAAGGTGTGCACTGAAATTCACTACTGTTGCTTAAATTTCTACAGTAGCATTTGGGGGTCGGGGGGAGAAGCTAGTATAAAAAGCAATTCAGTTAGCAGTCAGAAAGTTTCCTCTTATAGCACCCAAAGTTACATTAAAAAAATCTCCAACTCATACTGCAGTATAATATCAGAGAATAGAAACAGGTAGTCTGGGTCAGTACATGTGGACAGGCACAATTATAAATGACAAGAACAAGACAGCATCTCAGTAAGGAAGCATTGGTTAAGTCATGTGAGTGAGTCACTCTAGTGTCATGATCTAGAATTTCTGCATATGACCATTAATTACAGATCTCATTCTAAGAGACAGAGTAATTTCTCCGCAAACTTTGTTTTCTGAAGTTTTAAGTTGAAAGAAATCTACATGATGGTGATACATAAGATTGATTTGCATGTGCAGTTATCATAATATATTTTGGTCTCATTAAATGGTCAATATTTGTGAGAGAATATTGAATTCAGAAAACAAATTCTCAGTATCTTTTGAAATAAGTCAACTGGTCCCTGGATATACTATGGCAAGCTTGGCTGAAGGCAAAGTTCACACAAACCAGCTATACAGGTTAAAATACTGAAACACACCCAGAAGTCCATCAGTATTTCTGTGACCACTCTGTCACAAAAATATTAATACCCAGCAAAGCAGGGAGCCATCAGGACTGTTAAATAGTTTTAATATCATCCATGGATAAAGGTGAAATCCCATGCCCAACTCTGAATGCTCACTAACCATGCTACCATTATTTTCCATCCTCTCAGGGGGAGAATTCCATCTCTTAGCTGGTTTAAGTCTCAAACCAAAGTAAAATACCTACCTCTCTGGCAAAACTGAACTACCTAGCATCCCACTAGGCTAGATGCCAAGTCCATGGGAAAGACAATACTTCTCCACTTCCTGACAACAGTTTTGTTGAGGGATTTCATCTTTTGAGTGAAGATGAAAGACAAGAGTCATTCCGACGATCCACATAGTAGATAAGAACCAGGTCATTTTCTCAGATGGGGCCCTTCTTCATGAACCATGTTTCCTTCAGCCTATGCTACTGCTAGTCAATTTGCTCTCTGCCTATTAATTTACAACTAATTTCTCAAGAGACCAGCACACTTCCTTGTCACTTAAATCCATGCGTTTTGAACCTGGCTCTAGCATATGCAGTGCCATATCCTAGCATCAGCCTGCCATTTCCAGTATCAAGAGCAGGCAGCAGAGACCTTGGAGGAAGAAAAACAATAAACCAAACCAACAAAACCCCCAAAACGTCAAATAAAGAAAGGCTGGATAGAGTGGAGAAGGGGAGCTCATGGCGCAAGACTTTTGTTGTTCATTCAGGGAGTCAAAGGAGACGGGCAGGAAATGCATGTGGCCGCACATCTAGGCATTGTTCCAGGGAATAAGAAAAAAAGGCAAAGTAAAGTGACTGCATCTACTCACCAGGGCTGGTTATTGTCAGGAGGTCAAGTTGTCGCTGTTGCTGCAAGAGAAAACACATTGTGAGAACAGTGATTCGAGCCAAAGCCAAACTTCTGCTTAGCAGACCAGGGTGGACACGCAAAGGAGCTGTTCAGACATGCAAAGCAGAGTAAACTGGCGAGGAGGTGGTATGCACTTAATTCTACAAATACCCCTTGCATCTTAGAGACAGAGAACTGAACGTCCTCTCTCGTTTTGTCTTTGGAAACACAGTCAAATTTGAGAGGGTCTTAAAGTTCTTCCAGTCTGATTTCTTATACTGAGGAGAACTGAGACACAGAAAGAAATGAAGCTTACTCAGACCTACAAAGGAATGTCTCATTCCTAACTCCAAATCTTAACCAGACAGCCTCACATTCCCTTTTGCTCACATTGGCTATTTGGATTGAATGGTAGAAAAGCAGCCCTCTTAATCTTGGGCCCCTAGGCTGTGTTACATTTCTGATACTTTTTTCTGACCAAAAATATGTCAGAGCTAGTTTATTTGGACCCATTCAGCAATGCTATGAAAATCGTAATTACTGATTAACAACCCATTCCTTTTCCCACTGAATCATCCCTTTTCACTAGACAGAATTAATAGAAAACAATGTCTATCTGTCACAGTAGGGTATGTTGTTGTTGTTGTTGTTATGTGCCATGGAGTCGCTTGCGACTCATAGTGACCCTATGTACAACAGCCCTAAACTCTGCTCTGTCCTGTGCCAATCGCACTGTCTCCGACACACCCATCCGGATTACCCCAGTCACTGAATCGATCCACCTCATAGGGGGCCTTCCCCTTCTGTGCTGTCCCTCCATGAATGAGAATATTTTAGGTACCACGGGGGATGGACTTATCAGTATCTCAGGAGGGCTACTCCCTCTCACAGGATACCCACTGAGAGACTGTTCTAGATTGAATGTCACAGGAACCTGAGTGGAGAATTATAGAAGATAGACAGTAGGGCAGCAGTGAGGAACTACTTTAAAGACAGGAATCCAGGTTCCTTAAGTCTCAGTTTTGTTGCTGAACTTTTTCTTCATTATATCTGATTTTTCCTAAGCAGTGCTAAAGTCTATATTTAAAGACTTTAAATAAAAAGCCTCCATTCTGAGAATACCTATTTCCAGTCACCTTCTTGCATTGCTGAAGTTTCACTCAGTAAATCCCTTGACATATTTAACTCATCAGTATTTCCCTCCTCATGTCACCTACTCCAAGAATAGTTCTTCACACAGCAACAATGATTTTGTAAATCACTACTTAACTTGGGAGGGAATGGAGAGCATTATGCTAAGTGAACTAACTCAGTCCCATAAGGACAAATATTGTATAAGATCAATATTGTAGAAACAGATAACTAGTAAAACATGTATGAGGATCTAAGGGGGGGGGAGCAGAAGAGTGAGGATAGGTGGGGGTGGTGTAATCATAGGGTCATATAATTTGATGAGTGGAGGGAGGGGTCGGTTAAGGAAATGGGCAAGATCTGGAATGAAAAATAATGTCTACAAACTTTGTAAGTAAACCAGTATAAAAGAAAAAGTTTATATTAAAAATCAAAAGGGATAAAACCCCACAATATATAGAAATTATGTCTAAAACAAAATGTACATGAATGAAAAAATGTCTATAAAGGATTACAAAAAAGTGAATTATGGTATAAAAAAACAATAAAAAATTTAAAAATAATAATGTTGTTGTTGTTGTTATGTGCCGTCGAGTCGTTTGCAACTCATAGCGACCCTATGCACAACAGCCCTAACCCTGCTCTATCCTGCGCCAACCGCACCGCCTCTGACACACCCATCCCGATTACCCCAGTCACAGAATCAATCCATCTCATAGAGGGTCTTCCCCTCCTGCGCTGTCCCTCCACCCTCCCAAGCATGATGTCCCTCTCCAAGGACCCGTCCCTCCTGGCAACATGTCCAAAGTATGTCAGACGAAGCCCCAGAATCCTTGCCTCCAAGGAGTAGCTTGGTTTAATCCTCTCCAAGATGAATCTGTTTGTTTTTCTGGCAGTGGATGGTACATAGCTTCCTGAAATTTTACTTGCTGCTTGTACAATGCTTTTTTTAGTAGCAATCATAAGATAGGAATAATATTATTAATTTTGAGTGGTCATTTAAGTACATAATATTGATCTTCTTACAGGATAAGCATTGTATAGAGGACAAATACAAGGCTCGTAGAGAAGTGATTATCTATATGGAACCACATCTTCACTGAATGGCAGAATTGAGATTAGGATTTAGTCAGTTCTAATGCTGGATCTGAAGTTCCAAACAGAGCTATGCACATACATTAGCTAATGTGATGTCTAGCACATAATAGAAGCTCAATTTTAAGAGTTATTTAGTAACAAGGCTATGAATATACTTTTAACATTCTCTTCCTTTATTATTATTATTATTATTATTATTATTATTAAATGACCCTTAGCTATGTGCCTCTTTCTGTTTCATACAGTCGTGGATAATTGGAGTTTGGAGGTTATTGAGTCTGGTTTGACACTAGTAAAACAATCTCCTCTGCACAACTCCCACGTTACATTCATTTTCTTCATTGTGAAGTCACTGCTCCATATTGGTTGAATAGCTCTACTTTGAGCAGTTGAAAACGACTGTAGGATTGAAAGCTGGTGTTATACAATGTCACCATTACTGTAATGACTGTGGTTTGGATATGTGAAGAAGACCTGTGTCTTCTCTCCAGGATAAATGAGCTAAACTCTTTTTCTTCATTATTCCTGATCACAAATCTTTTCATCCTTTGATCTTCCTCCTCTTCCATTTAACTTTAATTTGTTCCAACAGATATATCTTAAAGTTTCTCTGCTCTTTGCTTAACTGCACATGTAACTAAAAGCAAGCCTGTATCTTTTCAGGAGCACATCAATCACAAATCTTAGTTTTCTTGCCAGCTTGTAACTTGTTCCAGTTGACATTTTTCAAGCAAACAATGCAACTATGACACTCATCTACATTGTGAGCACAGATCTACATTGTGAAACCACATCCTCATGCACTTTAAACCACAAAGGAGGGCTAGAAGGGATGCTGGAGCTAGGCCACCTTCCTTCCCCAAAACTGAACCAGGCCAGCAACACAATTGGCTCAAGTTGCCTTTAGCAAAGCCAACCTGTGTGGCTTGGCACTTTCATTATGCATGCAGGAAGAACCTAAAATGTCTTTATTCTCCACAAGCTTGAGTTTTTCATGATCTCAGTTGGTGAAGGGTGTCCATCTATTTAAATCTCTCTTTACCAATTATGAGCGATCTTAAAATAGTGCCTCTGTGTCCAGACTCCACTAGAGAACCAGGACCACGACAGGGGCCAGGAATGCCAACACATATATCCTGACTCCTCTGTGTGGCTTTGAATAACGTACAGTATGTCTCTGGTCTCAAACTTTACAACTCTTAACTGAATGAGAGTGAAATATTTTTAATGATCGTGGGAGTCAAATGCAACCAGGTGTTGTTTGTGTATTCTGTGAGAAATGTTAAGACATTGAAGGCTCAAAGACTAAAGCCTGAATTCAAAAAGGTATTATTCTAAATTGTCAGCTCAGACTGAAACTATCTACAGATGTGTGATTCTTCTCACTATACCTGGAATAGCTATTCTTACAAACTACATCTGTCTATGGAATAGTTATTTTTGTGTACCGTCAAGCAGCTGACCCTCCAGTGGGTTTTCAAAGGCAACTAATCATACAGAATGAAAATGACCATCCTTCTCCAGCAGAGCAGCTGGTGGATTTGAACCAAGTGTCTTTGGTATTACAATGTAGTTTCTTACTACTAGGCCACCTGAACACCCTTATGACACAGAATAGGCCTCAATAAGCATTTGTTAAACTCTAAGGAATGCAGCAGGGTCACATTCTTTCACCTTACTTATTCAATCAGCATGCTGGATAAATAATCTTTGATGTTAGACTATGCAATGAAGAATGTAACATTCCAGTAAGATGAATATGAAATAAAACCCTGCAATATGCAGATGACACAACCAGACTTGCTGCAAGTGGAGGAAACTTGAAGCATTAATTGATAAGATAAAAGACCATTAGCATGGATTATATCTATATATAAAGTAAATTAAAATCCTCATAGCTGGACCAATAAACATTGCAATAAATGGCAAAGAACTGAAGTTGTAAAAATGGTAAATTATTTCAAACAACTCACATCACAACCAATGTATATCAAAACAGCAGCCAAGAAATCAAACATCAATTGTGCTGAAAGTATCTGCTGAAAGAATTCTTTAAAGTGTTAAGAAGCAAAGACGCCGCTTGGCTGATTGAGATAAGCCTGGTCAAAGTCATGTTCTTTTCAATTACCTCATACACTTGTGAAAACTGGACAAAGGAAAAAGGAAATAGAAGAAAAACCTATGTTTTCACATAGCGGTCTTGGTGAAGAATACTGAGTATACTTTGGACTGCCAAAAGAATAAACAAGACCATGCTGAAGGAAGTTCAGAAAGCGTATTCTTGATTTCAGAGAGAAGGGACGATGGGGAGCATGCCACCAGGAAAGAACAATTGCTAGAAAAGAACACCATGTTCGATAAAGTAGAAAGTCAAGAAAAATGAAGAAAACTCACAATGAGGTGGATGACACAATAGCCCCAGCAATGCTTAAACATATTCACGATCGTGAGAGAGGCACAAGATTTAATCATTTTATCCCGTTACACATGAGGTCACCATGAATAGGAGCCAACTCCACAGCAACTGATAACAAACTGAAGTGAACTATTCCCGAATACATATTATCCTTTCATACCTCTATGCCATTGCTCTGCTGTCCTTTCTGCGCTGTTGTGTAATTTTCTTGGAGATGGCCTTCACTACTCAAGACCTTTATGTCTTATCTGCATATTCTTAACCCCACCTCTCTCTTTTTCTTCCTTAAAGCAGAATAAGTATTACACACTTTGTCCTTTGTAAACTTGTCTTTAGAATCACATTCTGTTGTGTATATTTTACTGTTCTCTCTTATTGAGAGGGCTCTGGCGGCATAGTTTATAGGGAGTTGTGCTGCTAACCCAAGGATGGTTTAAATCCACCACAGGCTTAACAGGAGCTAAGTAGACAGTCCCTTGCAATTTACAGCCTCCCCAAAACTCAGTGGAAGGTCAACTGCGAACCAGTTCTGACTTGAAGGGAATGAGTTGAGTCTCTCTCATAAGATCCTTACTTGAAAACATGACAATGGTATTTTATCTCTCTGCTTCCCTGTCTAGCACAGGGTCTGGAGGGAATGTTTGATTCCATCTACTTTAAATGATTCCGCTATTATTTTGTTGATTCTGCATGAGTCTGTAAAACGGAATTTCATCAGCATAGAAAATATGCATGCCCTTTCCTCTCCAAGACTTTTCCTCTGTCACATCTGTGTGGTTTCTAGCCTTCATAGAGTTGCTTCTACAATTTCTGCAGTCACTTCCTTTGTGTCTTCATTTCTTTACTTCAGCCAACAGGATCACTATCTCCCCTAGACTCCTATGGTTCCTACTGTCCGTTCTATCCCTGCAGTAATGAATTACATCCAGTTTAGCGTTGAGCTCATTTAACCTGTAGTTCATGGACATATATGTGCACCACCTAGTGGCACAAGGAGATCTGTGTGAGCTGCTGTTTTAACCTACACATGCACTTTGTAAAGTAAGATTGCAACATGTGTGCACTCTGTGCAAATTAAAACTAAAACAGAAGTTCAAGAATCGGGGAAGAACCATTTTCAGACAAGAAATGACTAACAATTCTCCAGTTATTCAAAATTAAATTGAACCAACTATTTAAAAGCAAAAGGAATTACATGACACGCCCATTAGTAGACTAACTAGTCTAATCTGGTGGTCTAGTGGTACGGAATTGCACCCATCCCAAAGGCACACAGTTTGAATCCACCATCTGCTTTACAGAAGAAAGCTGGGAATCTCCTCCTGTGCAAGTTACCCACTGAAGGGTCAGCTATGGGTCTGTTCTGATTCAACAGCAACTAGTTTGCTTAGCATAATTAGTTGGTATTGCCAGTGGAAAGTATACGGTTTTGTAAAAATGGTGAATTAGTGCAATTTGTCAAGGGACATGGCTGGACTCAGAGTTATGTAATTATAATTAATTCATGACAGAAAACAAGGAGAACTTTTTATAAGGAGATAGAAACTTGGTAGGCTAACAGGGCATACTGACAAATAATTGTATTTAGAGGATCACATCTATTTAGCTTTTTTTCCCAATAAAAATGCTAGACCATAAGTATACAGAAGAAATCCTCTGCTGCACCCACCTAGTATAATGAATGCTGAGCCGTGTCTGCCAAAAGACCATCCAGGAACAAGGGTTCTACAGTCAATAGGAGGAACTTGTGAATTTACACCATCCAGACTTTATTACAATAGGAAATTAACAGGCATCTCTACTCATTAATGTTGAACCAATTTGGACTCACAGAGACTTTGTAAGAAAGAATAGAGATGTTCTATAGTCTTTTCAAGGCTGCAAATCTTATTAGAAGCGGATGGTCACATTATCTCACAGAGGAACTGGTGGGCTCAAATTACCAAGTTTCCAGGTAGTAGCTGAGTGTTTAAAGACTGGGCCACCCAGGATTCTTAGAGCAAAAGTGACTCTTACAAAATTTTCTACCAAAATGCTTACTCAGGAGTTATTATCCTATGGAAATTATTTGTTAGGATAACATATTTTTGCTCACATTCTGCCGAAAGATATAAGAACAAAAAGTAGGGCCAAACAGAAAGCTTAAGCAGGCATTTTGGATCTTGGTGGTTTAAATAATCCTCAGTGAAAATTTTCGTAATTCCAAAGCATATATGGGTACCCTTTTCATTTTTTTAATTATGAAAAGGCATAGTTTCTTTTTCATGTTGGAAAATGTGGAAAGAACAAAATACAGAGTAAATTAGTAAAGATGATAGAAAGATTGACATTTTCAATAATTTTATCCTACTTGGATCCACAAATAATGCCTTTGGAATCAGCAGTCAGGGCATTAAGGGACATATTGCATTAGGAAAATTTGCTGTTAAGGACCTCCTCATAGTACTGAACAGCAATGATGTCAGCTTGAAGACTAAGGTGAGCCTGATTCAGGTCATGGTATTTTTAGTTACTTGCTATGCCTCTAAGAGCTGAACAATGAATAAAAATGACAGAAGATTTGATGGTTTTCTGTCCCATGGTCTGCCAAAAGAACAGACAGACAGATAAGTCTTGGATAGAGTTCAGGCAGAAAGCTCCTTGGAGGCAAACATGACAAAGCTTTGCCTCATGTATTTTGGGCATGTTATTAGGATAGGCTATTCCTATTTCAAGATAGACATGGTTGAGAAAAAGAGGAAGACCCTCAACCAGATGGACTGACACAGTGATTCTAGCAATGGACTCATTTATGTCAGAAATTATGAGGATGGCACAGGATAGGAAAGGGTTAAGATCTGTGGTTTATAGTTTTGCTATTAGTCATACTCGACAGAACCTAACAAGAACAACAAAGAACAAAAATTAATGAAACACCACTGCTTAAAGAAAACTGTATTTAATATGTTGCTATATTTTCTTGTCATTGTTCTCATTTTGTGCATGCATTTAATGATATTTTTCTACAATATAGTAAATGCAGTATGTATAAACATTCATCGTGTTATTTTGTGTCCCAAGCTGAGTCTTTGCTTTGAAGTAGAATGTTTGTCACAACATATATATTGCCATAATTGATATCTTTGATCTTATTACTATGATTTTGTTTAATACTTCCTAATCTTTTCTTTTTCCCAGTGAAGGTTGCATTAATCATTAAAATATAAATAGGATACCACTTGGTAATTTTTTTCACAAAGAAATAGTTTGTAGAACACAGTTAAAGAGTCTACCAATGTAGACAAGGACTTCTGGTTCTTGGAGAGACTCTTCTGGGCAACATGCAATCCGTGTGTGTGTGTGTGTGTGTGTGTGTGTGTGTGTGTGTGTGGCTTTGATAGCCTAGTGGCCTACAGTTCAGATACACCAGTTGCTTCGGGAATAAAGATGGACAATCTCCTCCTATGCAATTACTTCCTCTGAAAATCTGCTAGAAAGTCATCTATGAGTTGCTTCCAACTCACTGGCACCTAATAATAAAAATATACAAGCACACAAAGTAAAGTGGCTGTACCCAATCTCCATTAAACTTTGCAAGGGGAAACCCTCCCAATCTGTGAGCAATATCTCTGTGTTCCCATACATTTTTCTTCCAATCAATTCTAATACCCACTGTATCTCACTGCGTTGCTACTGGATCCATTAATTCATTGCAACGGCCATACAGAACTTACAGGGAATATCATGATTAATGAGGTCAGAACAGCTTCTCTGGTTTGATGGCTGGTCCTATAACCTCCATCTCTCAGCTTTAGGTCAGTATTACAAAGCTCTCTTTGTCCTATAAATTATGGTATCTCTCCCTCCGTCCTCCAGCAAGCCCTTGGCATACTGCCTTCTTACTTAACCTGACTCTACCTCTTACTCTTGAACTTTTGTTTTGGTCATAACCACATCACAGCCATTTCTCCAGATAAGAAGCTATGTTATTTCTTGGAGATTAGCACTTGTTTTGCTGTTGTAGGGTTCTGTGTGTTAGAAGAAAATAGTTGCTGATTATGTGTTCTGTTTGCTTTCTGTGTTTCATACAGAACGGCTATTTCGGGAAAAGTCGACTTTCACAGCACAGCAGGAGATGATCTAAACAAACGTATCAGTAATCCCTGTGCATGCTCCTGTCATCATGAGGAGACCTGGGGATCAGCATCCTCCAGGCCAAAGTCACAGAGGTCTAGGTACACATTGGCTTTAGGGCTCAGTCTGTCCCCTTTCTTATACCTTTCTTTCCATGGTTCCTTTTTTCCCTTTCTAGAAACAATCACTTTGTAGACATCTGGAGATGCAATGTTCCCTTCCTGTTCAGTTCTGAAGGGTAACCTGTTCCCTGGAAAATTTCTGATGAGCTGTGGCCTGTCTCTAAATTTATCGTCCCTAACTTCTTAATTCTGTAACTTCTCCTATTCCAGTCTCGCCTTTTCAGTGGATGTGGAATGGATTATTTGAAAACAGGGTTTCCCCCCCTATTCTTAGGATAATGTCATGATCCTCATTTCATGCTCCATAGAGATTAGACTTTAGTTTTGCATTCAAGGACAGTATATATAAACATCATAGGATCTATTTGGAGAAGTCATCTTTATGTTATAATAGAACTTCATATTTGTAAAACAAACAAAAGGGACCATTGCTTTGCTAACCAAACCTCAACTGATCTGTGTCATATACAGAAAAGAGACTATCATCTGGCAGGAGGCAGAAGTGAGGAGAGGCCAGCCAGCTCTGCAAGGAAAATGTACAGGATTCCAGAAACCTCTTCAAGCACTAACATCACATCTACGTTCCACTGCACTAAAATGCTAACTTTTTCTTTTCTAATCATTCTGCAGACGTCCACCTTACTTGCTCCTCAGTTTGCCTCTTGCCCTGTGTATCACCTGGACAATTAATAGGCAATACATATTTTCAGACAATATCTTGAGAGCAAAGTATGTGAAAAGGTAAAATGTGCTGTTTCCATGGTTCAGTATCTTTTAACCTTTTGACAAGATTATCTTCACTCCTCATCTCACAGACTCCTTTAAGGAAATGGAACAGTAGTTGTGGCTGAGCCCCCTTTCTTGTACCTATTGCAAGCAAGAAAATACAAGGGCATTAGTCTTTAACTCAGGGAGAGTGAACTTCATTCAGTGCTGAAATGCAATTCCAGGACGAAAGGTTAAGCCTAATTAGTGTTGAGTAAGGTAGTGGACACAAGGGGGCGCTGCACACATGAGATTGCCTCAATGTATTTTGGGAGCAGTTTTTCCTTGTGTAGATTCCTTTTATTGGAAAAATCAGGCATGCAAGTGACTTTCTATATAGATAAAATAAAAGATATATATGTGTGTATGCATATATGCATATATAAAATTATATATGTATATATATGTATGTGTGTGTATATATATATATACATACACACACACACACATATATGTATGTATTTACACTGATTTCTTTTATTATTATTTTTGTGCATGTACCATCAAATAGGATCTGCCTGGTATAGGAGGAGATTGTCCCCCCTTCTCCAGCAGAGCATCTGGTGGATTCAAACGCAAGTGGCTTTTATCCTCAGGGTATTGTGTGTGCTGTCAAATCAGATCTGACTTGTACAAGAGGAGATTGTCCCTCCTTCTCCAGTAGAGCATCTGGTGGATTCAAACCATGCACCTCTTGGATTGCTGTGCCGCTTCTTGCCACTATGCCACCAGAGCTCTCCTATCCTTAGGGTTTTTTAAAGGATCATCTTAGTTTAGAGTCTAGTGGCCTATACTTAGGACAAGTGAAGTAGAGAGAAGAACACACACAAAAAGAGACATTTTGGCATTTGAATGAACAGCAGCAGTGGCTAGTGCAACAACCATTTACTAAGCATTTATAGTGTGCCAATTCTTACAAGGATTTGTTGAGGCTCCTACTGCCCTCTCCCCATTTTATGATAACAAATAAGGAAACCAAGATTTGGGAGGTTAGGTTACTTTCCCAAAGTCATGACTGCCAAGTGGGAAGGACTTGAAGATAATCTACCTCAACTATTTTATTTTCAAGAAAAGGAAATTGGTGCCAGAGAAGAGGAGAGAGCCTGTCATATGTTTGCTTGTCTGCTTTAATAGGCTGAATATAAGAGACGCATGCCTAAACCTCCGTGTCTGGAAAAGGATGGTGTTGTTACGTATCATTGAGTCAGCACTGACTCATAGTTGACGCTCCAGCAGATTCCCAGTAAGTCACACTGGAAGAAGTCATGTCTCTTTCTCTCCAGGATCAGCTGATGAATTCAAACCATGTGACTTTGGGATGGCCTGATGTTTGCCTGTCTACTTTAGCAGACTGAAAAGAAGCGATGCATGTCACTGTCTAGAAAAGGAGAGCTGTCCAAACAAAAGCCGTTTGATAAAGTAGAGTCCAGGAATAGAGGCTCCTCAATGTGTGGGATGGACAGAGTGGTTGCAGTGGTGAGCACAGGCAATGCAGCAGTTGCGAGGCTGGTGTAGCACTGGGAAGATATTGTTGCACATCAGGCCACAGTGAGATGTAGTTAACTCAATGACCTCTCACAATACCAACAGTACACCAAGGATGCATCCTTTCTCCATACCTTTTCAAACTATATGCAGAACAGATTATCCAGGAGGCTGGGCTCTATGAGGAGATAAGTGGGGTCAAGATTGGTGGACGATTTATCAGCAATCTGCGTTATGCGGATGACACAACCCTGCTTGCTGAAACTGAAGAGGACCTGAAGCGCCTGCTGCAGAGGGTCAAGGACTGCAGCCTACAATATGGATTGAGGCTCAATGTTAAGAAGACAAAGATTCTCACCACTGGACCAATTGGCAGCATCAGGATGGATGGTGAAGAGATTGAGATTGTACATAGCTTTAATTTGCTTGGCTCCACAGTCAACAGTCTTGGCACCAGCAGCCAGGAAATTAAAAGGCGCATTGCCATGGGAAAGTCTGCTGTTAGGGACCTCTCCAAAGTACTGAAGAGCAATGGTGTCTCTCTGGAGACTAAGGTGCGCCTGATACAGGCCATGGTCTTCGCAATCACTTGTTATGCATCAGAGAGTTGGACAATGACCAAGGAGCATAGAAGGAGAATTGATGCCTTTGAGCTGTGGTGCTGGAGAAGAGTATTGAGAGTACCACGGACTGCTAGAAAAACAAACAGATTCATCCTGGAAAGGATTAAACTGGGCTGCTCCTTGGAGGCAAGGATTCTGAGGCCCTGTCTAACATATTTTGGACATGTTGTGAGGAGAGACCAGTCCTTGGAGAAGGACATCATGCTTGGGAGGGTGGAGGGACAGCGCAGGAGAGGAAGGCCCTCTATGAGGTGGATTGATTCAGTGACTGGGATAATTGGGATGGGAGTGTCAGAGACAGTGCGATTGGCACAGGACAGAGCAGAGTTTAGGGCTGTTGTACGTAGGGTCGTTATGAGTCGCAAGCGACTCGACAGCACATAACAACAACAACAACAATTTGAAGAAACTTGTACTAGTGAACTAACCAAAAGTAATTTTTTAAAAACATGAGGTGGAAGGACTTAAGTCACAACTCCTGTCTGCTTTCTAGAGAAAGGGACCTCAGTGTGGTTTTAAGCTTTTTAACAATTGATGCACAAAGGAAAACTCAAATTACAAGGCATCCAATGGTTAAGAGAAAGACCAGAAATGAAACATAACAAGAAAAAAACAACAAAAAACAATACCAATCACAACCATTAAAGTATAGAATCTCAACCCTTTCTGGATTGAGACTGATAGAAAATCTCCTCCTTTAGGCCTTAAAAAAAAAGCACTTTGTGGCCCAAGGTGATAGGATCTGCCCCAGATCATCAGTGGCATGCAAGCAGAGCCATATCTTTTAAAGATAAAATTTAAAGCCCAATAGAACACGGGCAAAATATCATATTTTTGACACCATTAAGGTCCAGGTCACAAAAGGCACAAAGGTCCTAAAATTGAAAAGATTTGGTAGTTGTTACTTCTACAAAGATTCTATCAATCAAGTAATGGTTCAATACAATCTTTGTATTTCACATTCCACTTCAGATTCAGCAAGATTGCAAAGGAGTTTGTAGTCACTTCTCAAAGAATGTGGAAAAGACAGAATGGAACAGCAGATGTGAAACACTTGGTTGTTCTTGCCCCAGCTTTACCACTTACTTACTGTATGAAATAAGCCCGTAATTTGTCTTCTCTGAACTACAAACTAGCTAAACCACTACAGACAAGATGATTCTGACCTACAAACCAGCCGAAAGACCACAGACAAGACTATTCAAGATTTGAAAGAGATTCACTGACTCATTGACTGGTAAACTAGCCTAATATTTGGCAAGTAATGTCTGTGTAAATAGTAGAACTTCAGATAAGACGTTTCTTTTTTTTTTTTTCTTTTTTTTTTTAAGACGTTTCTTTTTAATTCTAAGTCTCATACTTACAAAGTCCTTCCTCTCTATTTATATATATCACTTCTTGAATCATCACCTTCTGGAGGCCCTCACTGCTTCTCCAGGCCAGGATAGGTGCCTCTTCATGTCCCCCTCAGCAACTTTGCTACCCTTGAGCACAGACATTATCACTGTGCATTGTAATTCTCTTTCTGAGTAGCACCTGTGAGCTCTTGCGGGCGTGGACATGGTATGATCACATCAGTACCTCCGGCTCCTATCACTGAACGAACTCAGCACCTAGCAAGCTCTCAGTCATGTTTGTTAAATTGCACGAAGCTGTGGAGTTCCTGTGAAAAATTCATGACATTCCGAATAAAACTCTGGCACTCAAAGTGTGGCAGCATTAATCTGTGTTCCTGCCCAGCCAGAGTAATGCTTCAGCACTTCAGTAATTCTGATCCAGTAATGCTGAAGTTATATATATTTCAGGAAGTAAAAGTGCCAGGCCATAAAAGTCTATTTTCTACATTTGACTGCCGCTCTTGGAAGCTTGTTTCCACAGTGATTGACCAGGGCTCTCCAGAAGACAAGGCCAGCTTGATGGTGGGGAAAGAATCCAGATCTAATTGTTCTTTGTTAGTCTGATTCAGAAGGTATTGTTGCTTGAAAAATGGAACTGTCTAAATTAATTTTCCTGAAACAAACATCTTCGCCAAATAAAAGCAATGCACAGCAACAACTTATAATTAAAAACAAAATGATACCTTTTGTTACATGGTGAAAGAAACTGTATTGACCTCAATAAAGCAAATCCCCAATCAAAGCAACAAATTACACCAAAATGTTGTTTTCTTGGAATTCAGGAAAAGCCTCTTTAAGTCTGATGAGAGAAGTGCACTAGTGTGTGCATGTGTGTTTACAGGAGTTAAATGAGGTCTGGCAAGATTTTTCTTCTATTAAAAGACATGCTTTGGAAAAAATTTAAAAACATGTTTTGAATAATAAGCATAACTCATATATGATTTATAAATAACCTAGCTAGAATATTCTTAAATCTCATTACACTTCCATAAAGAGGAACTGGAGAGTGATGGAAATTAACATTTACTGAGAATATATTTTTTCTTTGTCTCAATTTCCTAATTTTTACATTTAATACACATATATTTAGATTATATGTGTATTTGTATGTGGGTTTTTAATTGACAATGATTCTAAGAAAGAGTTAACATAAAAACTTTTATTGAGCATCTACAAGGTAACAAGTTTTATATTTATGTTACTCATTTTATACTCCCTCTACTATCAGCATTTGGGTATTAATGGGTGAGGAAACTAAAGTTTACAAAGCTATATAAACACTTAAAGACACATCGCTAGTAAGCAAGGAGGTCTATTTGACTATGAAGTACATTCTCTTAAAAAAATGCTCTTTCTATTGAATTTACCATAGACCATCAAGAAAACAAACAGGTCTATCTTAGAGAGGGTGATGCCAAGTTGCTCCTTGGAGGCAAGGATTTTGATTTTGAAACTCCATCTCACAAACATTAGGCATGTGGCCAGGAGGGGCTAGTCCTTAGAGAAGAACATCATGCTTGGAAGGGTGGAGGGACAGCACAGTTTCGAAAGAACCTGGATAAGATGAATTGATACATTAAGTGACTGGGGCAATGAGAGTCAATGTGTTGGAGTCAATGAGACTAGCTCAGGATAGGGGAGAGTTCAGAGCTATTGTACAAAGGGTCACTATGAGTCACAGGCAACTCAATAGCATATAACAACAACAATATCAATAATAACTTACACATAATTAAAATAATAACAGTATCAAGACTAAGAAAAAAGTTGCTCAAATTCTCAACAAATCAGGCAATGTCTACTTTTCCATGTTGTTTTTTTAGTTCTTGTCTAAGAACAGCATATGCTTGTAGCACATGGGTTATAATTACATATCAAATTAAAAGATGTAATCATGGCAAAAATATGACTTCACTGTTTTCTATATGGTTCGTTTTAGGTTATGTTATTTCACAAAAAGTTTTACGATAGTATTAAACAGTTGTGTGAATGTTATTTTAATGACTTCATAATGTAACATTTAGTGAAAGTGTGTAGTCTATTTAAAAATAGGACATTGAAGTTATTATTTTGTTATTATAAATTACATTATAATAAACATGCTCCTGCATATAGCATTTTCCTTCATTTGGATTACATTATTTCTGTGGGATGAATACCCAAGTGTGGGATTACTGGGTCAGAACATATGTACCTTTTTATTATTCCTGAAGCACAGCACCACATTGCTTTCCAGTAGGATCATTCCATTTTACACATCCATGAATAGTATGTGAGATAAAAATTTTACTGGAGCCTTGCCTTCATGGGGTAGTATAACATATAAAATATTTTTTGCTAATATTTATCATATGCTATGTGACTATTTTGTCTTTTTTTCCTCCCAAGATGATTTGGTGGGGTTTGACACTTTTTGCATTATTAAATTATTCATTGTATTTCCTATACTAATAGGAAAAGACCTTTCACATTTATCTTCTGAGCATTAAGCTTTTAGCTCTGTTTGCATTTTAGACTTTCAGAGATAACTACCTTTCTTACTCTGGGCTCACCATTGTTGGTGTACTGAAAATTTCCACTTAAGCTTGACTTGGCAACAAATGTGATCTTAGCCCCTAAATGTTTTCCCTATATAAAGAGTTCTTTCAAAAAATGTTTTGAGACAAAAAGAAGTAGATATTAGTAAAATTTAAAAACACATATCAAATAGTGTTAGTATAGTTTCATGACAGTTTTAGGATACTATGAGTTACTCTCCTCTTTTAATACATTCTGTAGCGATAGATAATATCCTCTTTAAGAATGAAAGGGCTCTGATTGAGCCACTGTGCAAAAGAGCAGCCTTTCCCCCCCATGATCCTCCTAGCTTCTTCCTCTTTCAAGATGCTACAGGAAAGGGACTGGTCCAAGACATTTCTCTACTAAGAAAGAAGCATTTTTCTCACCCTCAGGGAAGGCTGAAGGGAATCTCTCATGGTGCTTGAGGGAAGGAAGCCACATTGACTATTTTGGTCTGGTCAAAAGAATGTCTGTCAGAAATACAGGCCAAGAATCTTCAGTGTTATTTTATGTTGCCCTCTATTGCCCTCTGTAAATATGTTTCTCTTAAGAATTTGAAAGAAATACTTGTTTTAGGTTATGTTTCTGTGTTTAGGATCCTGAGGAGTAGTCATCTCCTCCAGAGATACTAATATCATTGAGTGTTAGTAAAGAATATGGACTGGGTCACAAAATACCAAAAGCACACACACATTTGTCTGAAAGGAAGTGCAATTAGATTGCTCCTTAGAAATGAGAACAGAGGAACTTTGTCTTCCATACAGGAGGGGCCAATGTCTGAAGGACATCATACTTGGTAAAGTAGATGATCAGTGAAAAAGAGGAAGGTCCCCCATAATATAAATTGATACAAAAACTGTGACAATGGGCTCATGCACAATGGCAACTGTGAGGATGACTCAAGAGCAGCCAGTGCTTTGTACTGTTGTACCCAGGTCACTGCGAATTGGAACAAACTTAACGCTATCTAACAACAAATATTTTATGTTTTCAGTAGACAAGAGTCAGTCAACTTTAGGTTTAGACTGTTGAGTACTTAACTGAACATAGTTCTGTTATGTATACAGTAAGAAGGTAATAGATGACAGCATTCTTAAACTCTGGTAAGACTATACAATGTGCTATGCATTTCAGAGTTTACTAATATCTTCTTCTTTTGGGGGGCAGGGAGGCTAATTGGAGATAGGCAAGCACTTACTGTGAAATAAACGTGACTGTGGAAATAGGACTCGGCAGTGTCCTTTCACTGATGCACTTAAGCCTCACAGTTTTATGAGGATTGTTTTATAATCCTATTTTATGAGTAAGGAAAACATTGAGATTAGAAGTACAAAGGAATTTATCTGTGATCACATAGCTATGAATCTGTTTTCATTTTAATTTCACTTACTGTCAACCATTTTCCACATCACAACCTGAGTGAAGGTTCAAAAAATGAAAACTTCTCATGCTGTTGTCCTCCTTACAATTACCAATGAGCCCAGTAAGGATGTAGAAAATGATGTAAGGTGGTTATGCTAGTCTTGTCTGCCTCTTTAAGTCTCCATGTTTCCGGACTCCATTGGAGGCTTCAGCTAGACTGCTCACCTCTTTTGTTCACTTCTCCTCTTGCCTCCCTATCTTCTGACATATGGTTTCTTTTACTGGAGTGATCCTTTCTGCCTCCATCCTTCCTTGGTTTGCTACCATTCATTCCTGTTTCAAACATCACGTTATAGGTTATTTCTCTCTACAAGCAAGTTTTCTCTGACACATTTGATGAGTTATTGTTCATATGTGCTATTGAGTCACCTGCGACTCACAGAAACCCTGTGTACAAGTGCTCTGAATCCTGCCCTGTTCTAAGCTAGTCTCACTGGCCCTGACACACCTCATCCCAGCATCCCAGTTATTATGTCAAACCATCTCATCTGGGGTCTTTCTCTTTCATGCTGTTCCTCCACCCTCCCAAGCATGATATCCCTCTCCAAGGACTGGCCACATGCCCAAAGTATGTGAGATGGAGCTTCAAAATTGTTGCCTGCAAGGAGAAACTTGGCTTCACCCTCTCCAAGATAAGAGACATAAAGCACAAAGTGCCTTCTTGTTCTCCTGGTGGTTCATGCTGTGTTTGATACTCTTCTCCAGCACCATAACTCAAAGGCATCAATTCTTCTTCCATCATCCTTAGTCATTATCCAGCCCTCTGATGCATAGCAAGTAATTACTAAGATAACGTCCTGGATCAGATACACCTTATTCCCTAGACTGACATCATTGCTCCTCAGTACTCTGGAGTGGTCCCTGATAGATGATTTTCCAAATGCAATTAATCTTGTGATTTCTTGGCTGTTGGTATAAAGAGTGTTGATTGTGAAGCCAAGGAAGCTGAAGTTCTGACAACCTCAATCTCTTCTCCTTCTATTATGATGCTGCCAATTGGCTGAGTGGTAAAAATCTTTGCCTTCTTGATATTGAACTTCAATCCATATTGAAGCCTTTTCTTAGTCAATGAAACACAGAAAGATATTTCTCTGGTATTCTCTGCTTTCAGCCAACATCCATCTAACATTAGCTATAAGATCCCTAGTACCATGGTCTCCTCTAAACCCAGTCTGCACACCTGGCAGTTCTCTGTTGATGTGATGCTCCAGTTATATTTGGATAATTTTTGGCAGAATTTTGCTTGATGTGATAGTAATGATATTGTTTGATAATTTCTACACTTTACCCTATGTATAGCATAGTAGCTTCAAATCTTATTATAGATTATGACACATAATAGATGTCAAAACATACATTTTAATAAATTAAAAACTAGCAAAATCAGAAGAAGCTACATAGCTGACAAACAGGTGGTGATCAAAGAGGTTAAGGAATTTTTGAAATGTTCTTTTTTAATAGCTATTTAAAGCTGTTGGATGCTCATTGGATGACTAGCTTAAAAAAATCAATAAAACAAGCATCAAATCTCCCACAAATGATAGATAAGGCATTATATGTAGTAGATCAAGGTTTTGTTTCATCAGCTATTAATCTCCCCCTCTTCTACAGTTTCTTGGCTCCATAATACCTACTTTACCAACTACATATAGAAAAGCGGAGAAAGTGCGTGTTTTTCAATCATAACTGGGCTTAATTAACTTTTGGCTCTGCCTTTTTTTTTTAGCTCTACCTTCTAATTTTCTTTTCTATATTCAATTTTTTTAGCTCTAGAGTTTTAGCACCTATCATCAAACTTATCATGCTTGGGAGGATGGAGGGACAGCACAAGAGAGGAAGACCCTCGATGAGATGGATTGATTCATCCATCTGGGGTAATGGGGTGACTGGGGTGTGTAAGAAACAGTAAGACTGGCACAAGATAGAGGAGAGTATAGGGCTGTTGTACATAGGGTCACTATGAGTCACAGACAACTTGACAGCACATAACAACAACAAGAACTTCATTAAACTACTGTTGAAGGGAACTCTGGTGGCTGTGTAGTTAAGAAATGCTGCCAACCCAAGCATGTGGTTTGAATCTACCAACTGTTCTGCAAACGAAAGATAAGCAATCTTTTCCCATGTAATTTGCTGCCTCTGAAAACCCATGGGAGGGTCAGCTATGAGTCAATTCTAGCTCGAAGGCACACAACAACAACCATCATTACATGGAGGCCAGTGATGAGTTAGAGGAAGTTATTTTCTATGATTGAGACTTGGTTTCCATTTCTTCGTAATGCTTTGAAAGCCCAACTCTGACTAGTGTGTTCGTGGAGGCTTAGTATTGCTACGCCATTGAACAGGTTCCAGCTGTCCTTCCAAACAAGACAGGCTATAAAGAAAAGCCTGGCAATCCGGTCCCATTGTGTGTGGGGTTTTCATGAGTCAAGGTGCCTAGCATTAGTTGAACGTGGCACTTTGTGCTTTATCTCTCTTGATCAAAGCTCTAGTATTAACAATTCTGAAACAGACATAGTGCCATCATTATACAAGTGAGAAAACTGTAGTTCAAATGGTTCGGTTACTTTTTTCTAGGCAATATAGTTAAAAGTTACATGCTCAGGAATTAAAATTCAAGTGTGATTGGTTCCAGAGCTTATTCTTTTCATTAAGTCATACTTCTTGCCTCCCAAACCTTCTAACTATGGACACACAGTAGGTGATCATGAAAATAAAAATTATTTGCAGTGTCCTTATAAAACATTGTAATCTCTCTAAAGCAAATCTTTTCTTTCCTGAGTCAGCTCCTATGTGTGGCGGATGGCAGATGGTATCAATTGTCCATGGTTCCTAGGAATACTCTATTTTTATCCTATTCAGAAAACACATTTACAAAGATGTACATGCGGAGATAGAGTGAAAACTAGAAGACATACGTTTCTTTATTTGCCTATGGTGTCCTTAAACATGTCAATATTTTTTTCTCTGCAAGTAGAACACTACATCAGATCATCCCTTATCTCTGCTTCAGTGGCTTTGTAATTACAAGGCAAAGAAGAACTGGCAGCTGGCCCCCTGTGGAGATAAAGCATTGGCTCTAGTGCTTAGACCAGTTGAAAAGAGAAGGCTTGTGCTGAGATGGATGCATCAATGGCTTTTTACATCAGAGGTGATGCGTGTGTTTGGAGTGCATGTGTATATGGCGAGAGTAAAAGGGAAAGCAAGAATGGGACTTCAGTGACAAAGATGGAGACATAAGCAAAACAAAGGCACGGAGAATGGGCACAAAGGCCCTGCTTTCTGGGACTTGGCTGGATGAGTGCCAAGAGGTCATTAGAGATCATCAAGGAAACTGGATCACTAGGAAACTGCCGTTTGCTGGCCAAGTCTGGATGGCATCCTATTTTCACACAACCCACAGTTGGGGGGGGGGGGAATGGTTTTTAAATTTTACTTGTGTGGAAATAAATCAAAAGAGAAATACCATTTTGTGTCATGTGAAAATTACATGGCATTCAAATTTCAGTGTCCATAAATAAAGTTTTATTGGAATGCAGCCACACTCATTTGTTTGTATATTGTCTACAGTGCTTTTGACCACAAAGACAGACCTGAGTGGTTGTGACGGAGGTTATTTGGTTTGCAAAGCCTCAAATATTGACTCTATTGTCCGTCACAGAAAACTTTTGTCAGTTCTCCTATTTAGTCTAATTTTGAAGGCCAACTTTGCAAGTCTATTATTCAAATTGACATCCTCAGTGCCCAGTCCCGGGATTTAGCAACAAGGCTGGCTACATAATTTGCAGCAGTATAAAATGAAACTATGGCACTCATAATACATAAAGCAGGGAAGAAATGCCTTTAAAGGTCGTAAAAGAGAAAGTTTTTTTCTTCTTCTGTTGTTTCTCTTTTAAGTGGTTATATGCTCTTAGAATTTTTACTTTTTATTTAATGTCACGCTCTTTGGGCATCATGAAAGCTGAGGGTGAATGTTGGCTGTCTCAAGTGCCAGCGGTGTTGCTCTGAGTCTCAATCCTATGTGGACAAGGCACACTGGTTGCTTGATTTCCTTTCCTGCTAGCTGCCAGAGAGACACATCGAGTCTCAGGGGCAAGGAAGTCAAGCCAGGTATCTTCCTTTCTCATCATCCCTCAATCCACAGTAGAAGGCATTCCTCAAGTCTACCGCAATCCTCACACAGAGATAATTTAAGTATCTGAATTAGGGTGGATGAGAAGATGCCTCTGCCATGTTGCCTGCAGAACAATATTATGCTTTTAGGGAAGGAAAGGCCAACAAGAGGCCCAGGGTACCAGAGTGTAAGGAGTCAGTGGCTCAAGACCTGTCCGTTAAAGGTATAACATTACATAACTGTTTCTCTAAGCCCGTGATATATGCTTTTATATCCTAATAGAATCACAGAACAAAAATTCAAAGATAAAACTCAAAGAATTTGAAGATGGCCACTGTTGCTGTTATTGTCATGTACTGTTGAGTTGGAACCAAAGGGCCATAACTGACGCTTCAGTGGGTTTTCAGAGGCAGAGAATACCAGAAAAATGTCTATCTGTGTTTCATTGATTATGCAAAGGCATTTGACTGCATGGATCATAACAAACTGTGGCTGACTCTGAGAAGAATGGGAATCCCAGAACATTTAATCGTGCTAATGTGAAACCTATACTTGGACCAAGAGGCAGTAGTCAGAACAGAGCAGGGTAACACTACATGGTTCAAAATTGGGAAGGGTGTACACCAGGGATGTGTCCTGTCTCCATACCTTTTCAACCTGTATGCAGAGCAGATTATCCGAGAGGCTGGGCTCTATGAGGAGAAGCGTGGCGTTAGGGTTAGTGGATGATCTATCAACAATCTGCGTTATGCAGATGACACAACCCTGCTTGCTGAAACTGAGGAGGACCTCATGCACTTACTGCAGAGGGTCAAGGACTGCAGCCTTCAATATGGACTGAGGCTCAATGTCCAGAAGACAAAAATTCTCACCACTGGACCAATCGGTAGCATCAGGATGGATGGTGAAGAGATTGAGATTGTTCACAGCTTCAGTTTGCTTGGCTCCACGGTCAACACTCTTGGCACCAGTAGCCAGGAAATAAAAAAACGTATTGCGATGGGAAAGTCTGCAGTTAGAGACCTCTCTAAAGTACTCAAGAGCAATGGTGTCTCTCTGGAGACTAAGGTTTTTGCAATCACTTGTTAGGCATCAGAGAGTTGGACAATGACTAGGGAGGATAGAAGGAGAATTGACGCCTTTGAGCTGTGGTGCTGGAGAAGAGTACTGAATGTACCATGGACTGGCAAGAAAACAAATAGATTCATCCTAGAGAGGGTTAAGCCAGGCTGCTCCTTGGAGGCAAGGATTCTGGGGCTTCGCCTGACATACTTTGGACATGTTGTAAGGAGAGACAGGTCTTTGGAGAGGGACATCATGCTGGGCAGAGTGGAGGGACAGCGCAGGAGGGGAAGACCCTCTATCAGGTGGATTGATTCAGTGACTGGGGTAATCGGGATGGGTGTGTTGGAGGCAATGAGATTGGCACAGGATAGAGCAGGGTTTAGGGCTGTTGTACATAGGGTCGCTATGAGTAGCAAATGACTCGAAGGCACATAACAACAACAACAACAACATAATATTTTGCTTAGGAAGACTGCTCATCTCTCTCTTGTGGACCACCTCATGGATTTGAGCCACGTCTTTGGGTTGACAACAAATTTTTTACCTATTATGTCATTGAGCACCAAATTCCCTGTGTACAGTCCTTCAGAGTATGAGCCTCTGTAGCACTGTACCCCCACAAACAGCCACGTCTAACACACAGCCTGACTTCAAAGGTTGCTGTTTAATGAATGTTGGTGGATGAGGTAATGTGTCACAGTGGGGGGAAAAAATACCTAGACCCATGGTGCTTTATCACTTCTTGATTCTGAACTATCATTTCTTAACTCTACAGTGTGGGTTTTTTGGGTTGTGTTTGTTTTGTTTTGTTTTAAGGTGTCAAATGTGATAGTAGGGAATGAGGTGTTGAGGGGTGCACTCCTTTGAAGGCATCCTCAGGAAGCTCAATCAGCCATGGATGTACTGTTGATGTTAGGTACTGATGAGTTGATTATGACTCATAGAAACTATATGAACAGATATAAACCTTGCCCTGGCCTGTGTGATCCTCATCATTTATGATATACTTCGAGCCCATTGTTAGCTATTGTATCAATCTATCATGTGCAGGGTCTCCCTCTCTTTCACTGATTCTCCACCTTTCCAATCATGATGTTCCTTTCCAAAGACTGGTCCCTCCTAACAGCATGACCCAAAATATGTGAGATGAAGTTTCACAATCTTTTCCTCCAAGGAACACTCTGTTTGCACTCCTTCCAAGACTCATTTGTTTATTCTTTCGGCAGTCCTTGGGGTGTTCAGTACTCTTCCCCAACACCTCTTCTCAAGGGCATTGGTTCTTCTCCTGTCATCCTTATTTCTCTCTATTCACATATAATGGCATCTACCTATTCAGCTCCACTTTCATTCCTTTGTCCCAAGACGTTTCACATGGTTTTACCATTCTGAAGTGCAAAAGCCTATACAAAATCAGCTCTTGTTTTGTTTTTTTTTTTTATTTTTTTTAAAATCAGCTCTTGTTAAGGTCAGTAGAAGCGTGTGTGAGATGCCTGAAGGATGTGGTAGTATCTCAGAGATGAAAGCAGTTATTTGCAACTGGGTGCATCATAGGCAGGTTACTCATAATGTGGGTGCAGGTCCATAGATGGCAATGACAGAATGGGATCAGGAGTAATAGGCAGAGGCTTCTTAGAAGTAGAAGTAGAGACTCAAGCATGGGAAAGCACATATACATGTGGGTCATGGGGAATATCTCAGTATGCCTGGAGTTTTGAAGACAAGAGGGATATTTGTGAGATTGTACTGAATGGCCAGAAGGCATTCATTCTAGCCTCCCATATACCCTGCTTAGGAGTTTGGATTTCATTCTCAGGCAACTAAGGAGCCATTGACTTGTTTAGTATTATAGAGAAATACCTTGTTAATATGTTCTTGGCCATTAAAGAATCTGTTTATAAAGAAAGAGAATGGGTCAGTGTAGCTTATCTCTACTAAAGAGGTAAGCACAAGACCAAGGAAAGAGATCTAATGTCTGCAGAGAATCTGCCATGGCCCAAACATGTATTCAGAACTTAAAAGCTCATTGTCATTGAGTCGGAACCACTTGTAATAGCAGATTCTCCACTAGGTGGCTGAGGCTGTAAATCAGATAGAAAGAGATTGCTCACTGTGGAGGTGAAGCCTTCAAGTGAGCAGCGCAAGTCTGCACAACACCACCATATCTCTCTCAGGAATGTATCAGGAGAACTATGATGTCCATGTTATAACAATCCTATGGGAAACATTATAATTCATCCTTTATAAAGAGGAGTTGAGGCTTAGAGATGTTCTAAGTCTCACTGAAGATTGCACAGCTAGCAAAGGGGCAGAGCCAATGTCCCGCCCTGGGCCTACCCAAGCCTTTTTAAGATTTCAAAGCAAATGAGCCAGAGCCACACATCTACCTGTAGATGATTTAAAGCCCAGAAGTAGAGGTTAATTTTGTCAGTTTGTTTTCCATTTAAGTTTTTCCATCTGGCTCTATTTTTGCTGAATTATCAGTGTTGGAAACAAAAGGCTTCTCAAGGATGTAGGGTATTAGTCCCAACTTTCAGAGTGAGTGAGCAATTAATGCCAGATTAGGGTCTTGCAGTCGATGAGTCCCCTTACTTGGAGTCAAGGCCACTGATGTTTTCAGGAAGTGGCGTGCTGAGGATGAGAGCTGTGAGGGTGACACATGCTTCTAGCATCAGAACCAAATTTACAGCAAATAGTGCCCATAAACAGCACTAGCTACTCAGTTAGGCTAATTTATGTTCACACCACGGCCATCCTGGTCCCTAAAGCCCAGAGCTCTTTACGATTCTAAAATGATTAAAAGCATCACACAAACCCATCTTTTCCATTTTTATTAAAAGCACTAAAGCGGGCAGTGCTTTCTGCATGCCAATGGGGAGCTACTTCACAACCCGGAGAGAAATGGCCCTTTAGCGTCCACTGTAGACTCTTTTGCATTCCATTCTGGACATCCTTCCATCACTAAACTCCCCGTCCTCCTCTTGATCGAAGGATCTCTGTCCTCTCCCCCCCCAACATGGCTTTCCCCATTCAAGCTTCCTTCTCCCAGCCTATTTTCCACCAGATACCCATCCCTGCTTATGATCTTAAGGATATTCACTGTCTAAACTCCTCTGACTGATTGACAATCAAGGCCCTTCCCAGTAGAAACTACCTTTATAGTCATAAATTCTGCCTCCCCCACCCCCCAAATCCTGCTTTTTGACAGAGGTTATCCCAAAATATTCAGGATTTTGGCTACTCCTCTAAGACTTAGCTCATGGCATTTCTTGGGGTTAGAATTACTTTTCCTTCTTTCTCCACCTGTAAAAATATGTATTCTTATAATTTAAGTGCTAAGTTGGTTTTCATCTTTATTCTAAAATATTGCATGCCTTTCACAGGCTTAGTTATTTCTTATTTCTCTTCTCTACACACATGTCTGCTTAAGAGCACATTACACTTACACTAAACTGTGTAAATCCAATTGCAAGCCTACATACAGGGCACAGAGCTGGTGACTGCCTGGTAAATACTAATGATTGAAGCAGTGAACAAGCTAACTTTCAATAATATATCTTATAAGACTTATCTCCAAGAGATGTGGTTAGGGACCTTATTGATCTAAACAGATGACTTTGCTCACTATTTCACTGAAAAAAGCAATCTGTCCAGAGCAGGATTTCACCACCATATGTACTCACATGCATGCATCTGAGCTCTCACACTCTTCTATCTCACGTGTCACTGTGGAGGAACTCCTTGTCCTCCATAATGCCAACACACTACCATTTGTTTACTATATCACTTCTCAACTAAAGTTACTGCGGCAGCAATTTTTTCATCAGCATTTTTAAATTTTATGGGTTCATTCTTATTCCTCATTCTTCCATTAATGAGGAAAAACAAATTCATTTTTTCCTTTTTGTTATTTTGTTATTGACAATAGGATTTTGTATTTTCCCCCTTACTATATTCCAGAAAAATTGGATTTTATGAAGAAGAATGTGGCATCAGGATTGGAGGAAACCTCAGCAACAACATGCATTATGAAGATCATACAACTTTGCTTGTGGAAAGTGTAGAGGACTTGAAGAGCTTGATGTAAAAGACTAAGGGATACAGTCTTCTTCAGTATGGTTTACATTTCAGCATCAAGAAAGCAAAAATCCTCACCATGGGGTCAATAGGCAACATCATGATTGATGGATAAAAGATAGAAATTGTCAATTTTTAATCTCACTTGGATCCACAATCAACCATTTTAACACCAGCAGTCAAGAAATAAAAAAAGATGTACTCTTGCACTGGGAAAGTCTGCAGTCAGGCACTTTTACAATTGCTGCCAAGTAAGGATGTAACCTTAAAAGGTTTACCTGATCCAAGCCACAGTCTTTTCAATTATTTGCTATGTATCTCAGAGTTGGACAGTAAATAAAAATTTCAGAAGAAGAAGTAATGCCTTTGAGTCATGGTGCTATAGAAGGGCACTAAATATCCCATGAAAGCAAACATATATGTGTTAGAGAGAGGGTATCCAGGATGCTCCTTAGAAGAAAGAATGATGAAATTTCATCTTACATACTTTGAGTCTTTTGCTAGGAGGGGCAGTGTGTGGAGAAAGACATAATTTTCAAAAAAATGGAAGGCCAGTGAAGGAGAGGAGGAATCTCAATGAGATGACCAATGCAGTGACTGTAATAAAGGGCTGTAGTATGGCTGAGATGAGGAGGATGGCACAGGATATGGCAGAGTTCAGATCTGATGTTCATAGGGACACTATGTTGTTGTTGTTACGTGCTAGCAGCCCTATGTACAAGAGCTCTATACGCTCTTCTATCCTGTGCCAACCTAGCCATCTCAAACACACGTATTCCCACCTCTCTAGTCACAGAATCGATCCATCTCATCAAAGGTCTTCCTCTCCTTCGCCGCCCCTCCACTCTGCCAAACATAATGTCCCTCTCCAAGGACCAGTCCCCCCTTGCAACATGCCCAAAATATGTCAGACAAAGCTTCAGAATCCTTGACTCCAGGGAACATTCTGGCTTCACCCTCTCCAGGACAAACCTGTTTG
>NW_006399755.1:2996303-3007118 GCF_000299155.1 Elephantulus edwardii
TTCTTAGAAAAGGTATTTGCAATGAATAAATCATTGAATGTGCAGAACTCTATCATTCTATCTCCAGCCTCATTTCTCTCACTGAGCCCGTATTTTCCAGCTACTGAACCTTCTTCTCTGTTCCCAACTTTTGCGTTCCAGTCGCCCATTAGTATCAATGCATCTTGATTGCATGTTTGATCAATTTCTGATTGCAAAAGTTGGTAGAAATCTTCTATTTCCTCCTCTTTGGCTCTAGTTGTTGGTGAATATATTTGAATGACAGTGGTATTCACTGGACTTCCTTGTATGTGTATAGATATTTTCCTATCACTCATCACATTGTATTTCAGGATGGATCTAGAAATGACTTTTTAAATTATGAAACCAACCCCATTCTTTCTCATCTTTTCATCTCCAGCATAGTAAATCATATAATCATCTGATTCAAAATGTCCCATGCCAAGCCATCTCATTTCATCTATACCTAGTATGTCAATATTTATGCATTCCATTTCTTTCTTAACAATGTCCAATTTCCCTACATTCATGCTTCTCACGTTCTATGTTCCAATCACTAGTGCAGGCTTACAGCTGTTCCTTCTTCTCTGTATTTCTGTTTCTAAGATCTCAGTCTCAATTGCCATGTCTACTCGTCCAAACGATAGTTGGGACACTATAAGTCATAGTCAATTTGACAGTACGTAACAACAACGACTCTTCTCATGCTCATGCCTAAGTTAGGGTGTGTGTATGTATACAGCACATGCGTATATGTGGGGTATTGTCCATCTCTACAATACTGCATTAGTCTCTAGTGTCTGATACAAAGTATAGAAAAACCAAACCCACTGTTGTCAAATTAATTCAACTCACAATAAAGTAGAATTGCCTCACAGAGTTTCCAATGCTGTGATCTTTTTTGGAAGTAAACTGCACCATCCTTCCCTCAATAGAAAAGTTTGAACCATTGATCTTTGGTTAGGAGCTGAGTGCTTCAACCACTATACCACAAAGCTCCTGGAACATGCTAGATTCTTAATACATATCCTATTTAAATATTTACTTCTGTGCCTTAGGTTTCCAGAATAATGGACAAATGTATATTAGAAGCAACACAGCCTTAGAAAACAGCTTTTGAAGCAGACATAGTGAGACTGCATCACATATACTTAGCAAATGTTATCAGGAAGGACTAGCTGCTGGGGAAGGATGAGATATTGTAATGAAGAGCATCAGCAACAGAGAGAAAAACTCTTTTCTCAACAAGATGTATTGATACAGTGGCTATAACAATGTGTTCAAACATAGCAATGATTTTGAAGAGGACTCAAGACTTACCCATTGTTTCATTCAGCTGCACACAGGGCCTCTGTGAAGCAGAGCCAATTTGGTGGTGCCTGACAATAGCAGTGTACGTGTACTTTGTGGCACTCTATTAGACAATGTTCCATTGCTCTTCATAAGGTCTTCACTAGCTAATTATTTCAAAAGTTGGTCATCAATCCAGCTTCCTAGTCTGTTTTAGTTTGAAAGTTTTACTAAAACCACCATTTACTGACCTGACTGGTAGTTGAAATACCATAGATAATCTTGCAGGCACTTGAAAACACACACACACATGCACGCACGACTAGAAATGCCTCTCAAATTTTCCAAGGTCTTAATGTTTTAAGGAAGTCAATTACCACACATTTCTCCATTTCTCCTGCAGAGTCTTAACTTCAAGGTAATGCTCATGACCTAAGCCAGACATTTTTATTTTAATTTCCTGACTCAGATAATCACTAATATTGAACAAAGAATCCACAGTGAATCAAGAATCCAATAGATGAAGGTCAATTTGTAAGGTTCATGCCTTCAGGAACCTTAAAAGTATAATTTATCAACGTCTGACTCATTCCAAGGAGGCAGTATTTGGGACGGCCTCATAACACACAGAAAGGCGTTCTTTAAATGTAAACACTTTTCACAACATTAGAAAATCCCTGCTCTCTCTAAGGAATAATGACTGTGTTCATGTCATGGGAGGAAAACACCCATTAACTAGACGGTAGGTTTTGGATGCACAACTGTGACATTATCTCTAATCATATACCCTCTATTTAATATCCGCCTTTTTGTGGGCTTCACAACTTATAATTACTGCCAGCAGGAAAGAGGGGGGAAAAAAGGGGGAGTAGTAAAATGTTGGAAGGGAGGGGTGTAGATAGGTGGCAAAAGTCTTCCTGATAGCAACAAATGGCACAAGAAAGATATGGCAGAGCTTCTTAGACAGTATTAAAAATTATATTTAAAGATAAAAAATGAATTGTATAAAGTTATGAGACAGTGAATGCAGGGAAATCTTGCAAGAATTTCAGGCACACTTATTATATTGTGTGTTTATGACATGGAAGGAAATCAGTAAAAGTTATGAAATGTAGAGTCCAGACTAAATATTTCATAAATCTACATAGGATTCATATAGACTTATATAGGCTATGAGTCATACTCAACTTGATGGCACTTAACAACAACCAAAGTGTAGGACTTGGAAGTGCCTACAAGGTTAATGAACAGAATACTTTTATTTTACAAACAGGGTAAGCACTAAACTTTAGGCTTTCTGACTTAGAATATAGCAGACTTTCTATTCAAGACAACTACAATAAGGGGTTCTTTCTCTTGTCATTTCCCTGGGGCTTAGAGTAGAAGAAATTTCTTCTAGGATTTGGACAAGAACCAGGATGAAGACAAAGAAGTTTCAAAAACTTTATAAAGCTGGTATGGGAAACCATTCTAGATCCAGTAGACCTAGATCTGTGAGTTTGCTTCAAGCCCATGACATATGATGTGTCTGTGTGTTTACTGTGAGTTGCTTCAATCTCATAGGCTACACGGTATTTGCATGATTGAGAGAGAAAAAAAGAATTTGTGTGTGTGTGGGGTATACACATGCCAGTTTGCTTCAAGCTCAAGGTCTACTCTGTGTGTGTGTGTGTGATATACATATATGTGGTGTACTTGTACTATATACATGTATGGGACTACTTACAGAGCAGAGCTGAGTTACATTACAGGAATGCAGGATTTATGGGAGAATTAGACTCCCTACAAAGGAAAGATTTACTTCTATAATGCCTCTTACCATGTGTCTCTGCCTCCTCCAGCATCTCATTCGACTTTATATCCAACCTCTAAGTCTGTGACAAGCTCTCCCACCCACATTCAGAGCTAACATGATGGAAATACAGTGATTAAATTTTCAAGCTTCAATGCAAGATTGACCTGTGGTATCTCCCATAACTCTCTATGTTGCTATTGTTATTATGTGCTATCAAGTCAGCTATGACTCCTAGAGACCTTATGAATAATGGCCATGAACCTTGCCCCAGCTTGAGTCAATTTCACTGTCATCCACACACAAGACCCTATTGCCACAGTCACTGCACCAATCCATCTTATCTAGCATCTTCTCTACCCTTTCAAGCATGATATTCTTCTCCAAGAACTGGCCCCTCCTGATAATATGCCTAAAGCATGTATGATAGAGTTTAAAAATGCTTGCCTTCAAAGAGCAACCTGCTTTCACTGTCTCCAGGTGATAGTTGTTTGTTCTTTTGGCAGTCCATGCAATTCTCAATACTCTTCTCTAGCACCACATTTCAAAGGCACTGATTCTTCTTCTGTCATCCTCAGTCATTGTCCAGCTCTCAGATGCATAGCAAGCAACTGAGAATACCATGACTTGAATCAGGCACACTCAAATCTTTGACTGACATCATTGCTCTTTAGCACTCTGGAGAAGTCCTTGATAGCAGATTTACCCAATGTAACTTATCTTTTGATTTCCTGACTGCTGATTCCAAGGGTGTATGCTGATGGTGGATCTGAGCAAGACAAAATCATTAACAACTTCAATCTTTTCTCCAACTATCATGATGATACCTATTGGTCGTGTGGTGAGGATTCTTATTTTTTTGATATTGAGGTGCAATCTGTATTGAAGGCTGCAATGTTTGAACTGCTATAGCAAAAGCTTCAGGTCCTCCTCAGTTTCAGTAAGCAAGGCATGTCATCTTCATAACTCAGATTGTTGATGAGTCTTCTTCCAATCCTCATGTCACATTCTTCATCATGAAGTTCAAATTCTCAAATAATCTGTTCAGCAAATTTAAAAGGTATGAAGAAAGGATACATCTGTAACACACTCGATTCTTGACTTGACATTGAACAACGTAGCATTACCTTGGGTTTTTTTAGACAACAGCTTTTTGGTCTAGGTACAGGTTCAAATGAGCACAATCAAATGTTCTGGGATTCTCATTCTTCTGTGTTAGCCAAAATTTGTTGTGATCCACACAGTCAAATACTTTTGCATAGTTGAAACAATTATACATCCTTCTAGGACTCTCCCCTTTGAGTTTTGATCCATCTGATATTGGCAATGATATCCCTAGTGCCATGGCCTCTTCTAAACCCATAGCCTCTTGTATTTCTGGCAGTTCTCTGTCAATGTACTGTTTTAGTCATTTTTGGAAAATCTTTAGCAAGATTTTGCTTGTCCATTATATTAATGATATTGTTTGATATTTTCTACATTCTGTTTGGTTACTTTCTGGGGAGAATAAAAATAAATATCAATCTCTTTAAGTCAATTGGCCAGGAAGCTGCCCTCCAGATTTGTTGATATGATCTGGTAAGCACATTCAGGATGGCCATCTAATTGTTGAAATATGTCAGTTGTTATTTCACCAATTTCTGGGGTTTTATATTTTTGAGCAGCTTGAACAACTCCCTTTGTTATCATTCTTGATTTTATGCTACTTCCTTAAGTGTTTATGTGTCAGTCAATTATTTTTAGTTCACTAACTTCATGTATTCCTTCCATCTTCTTTCAATGCTTCCTGGATCATTAAAGATTTTTCCCATAGCAACTTTCAGTGTTTTAACTCAAGGCTTGAATTTGTTCTTTAGTTCCTCTACCTTGAGAAATGCTGAGCAAGTTCTTCCCTTTAGATTTTCTGATTCCAAGTCTTTGAGTATTTTTTTATACTTTGCTTTATTGTCATGGGTTGACCTTTGCAATCTTCTGTTCAACTCATTTCTTCTCTTTGTTTTGGCTTCTCAGCATGCAGGTGCAGTATTCAGAGTCTCTCCTGATAGTCCATCTTGGTCTTTTCTTCCTCCTCTGTCTTTGTAATGACCTTTTACCAAACACATATAAACATTTATACCTTTGTGTTGTGACTTTTGCATGTATAAAATAGCTCATTTTAAAGGTCTGTGTTGAGGATTAAACCCTATGTTGCTTTAAAAACTTGAAACTCAAACTCATTGTCCTCAAGTCGGAGCAAACTCATAGCTGACGCTCCGGTGCATTTTCAGATTTTCAGAGGGTATAAATGGTACAGTAAATCTTTGTCCATCTTTTTTCCTTGAAGCAGCTGGTGGATTTGAACCACAAGCAACTGACAGGTGTCACCTTTAGGTTAGTCACACAACTCCACAAGAACTCCCTAAAGAAGACAGTTGCTGTTGAGTGCCATCCAAAGACAACTCATTACAACCCTATGAATAAAAGACCTTAACAATTGTATAGTTTTCATCATTTCTCCAAGTTATAGAATTCCCAGAGGCAAGCTATTGCAGAAGTGGATGCCACTCCTGCTTCAAGGCTTGTTTTAATCGGGGAGCTCCACCAAACACTGTCCATCATGGGTAACCATTATTGCAATCGATGCATCACTGTCACAGTGTTTAGCATCACAGCAACCATGAGTTACCTCTGTACAACAAATGGACAGACCAGTGCTATATTACTTAGAAGAGTGTTTGATTAAAATCAATTAAAACCAGGCCTGAGGTTCACAGATTAAAATCACCCCCCTTTGACTTGGTAGCATAACTTTCTATCCACTGGGCCCACAGAGCTCTCTCTATGTTGGTGTTGGTGTTATTAAGTGCTGTCGAGTCATAGATGACTCATAGCGACCCTATGAATGAAAGACCTGAACAATCGTATAACTTTCGTCATTTCTCCAAGTTCATAGAGTTTCCAGAGACAAGCTATTTCAGAAGTGGATATTACTCCTGCTTCCAAGCTTATTTTAATTGGGGATCTCCACAAAACACTGTCCACCATGGGTAACCACCATTAGGACAAGTGTAGTAAAATAACTTACTGGAATGAGAATTTGTATAGGAATCCTCCCTACATTTCTCCCTCCAATCCTGCCTTAGGCAATAACTACTGTCCTTACTTATCTGGGTGATTTTTGGAGAAGGAGAAATAGGGGCTATCTGAAGTAGATAGTACTCTTGGGTTTTATGAAATGATACACCCAGAGAAGGGATTGTGTACCGCATCCCTGAAAGGAAGAGGCAGAAGAGTTGGCTTTAGCAGGAAAGAGGAAACATTATTTCTCCAACAGGGAAGGTGTATTCTACTTTAGTGCTTAGGTTTCGAAGACCTCTTAACTCTGCTTCCTTTCTTTTTTCTCTACTCAGAGTCCTTTTGAAATAAGATTAGACTTTTTTAATTTCAAGATCATCTTTTTTGTATAATTTTTTTTATTTTGTTATTTTAATAAAGTTTACAAAAAGTTAGGTTTTCAGTCAGTCATTGTTGCACGTTTTATCCCCTCCCTCCTTTCCCCCTTTTTCAGTTCATTTTTTTTTAAATAAAATTTTATTTCAATTGTGATTTTAATGAACATATACATAAAAGGTAGATTTTCATTCATTCCTTAATGCATATTTTACCACCTTGCTTATAAGGTTAGCTGATGAAAGCAACCTACCAGCCAGGACAATAATTTGGGGACTGGAAAAAGGCATTTCCTTGTACAGATAATACAGATGATTTTGCTTCATCCTTAGTGGGCTTAAAAACATCCCTTTTAATTGAAATTATGTAGATGGAAAAATCTAATTTTCAACTAAGACAGTCAGATTCCCAATGCTGAGTTTTACTTACTATACCTTCCTGCTTCCAGAAAGGACCCTAGGAATTGATTTCTTACTTTAGTAAGAGGAAGGAGCAGTAGTGGCTTGGTGGTTGAGCTCTCATCCTCCATGTTGGAGACTCATGTTCAATTCCCAGCATGTGTGCCTCATATACAGTCACCACTCATCTGTCAGCAAGGCCTTCATGAGAAGTAACTCATGGCCTGGTGATGGAGGATTTGCACTGCAAACAAAAAGCCAAGTCATTCAAATCCACCAGCTGCTTGCTCCATGAGAGAAATATAGGAAATTTCCCCCTGTGCTGTTAATTACCTCTGAAAAACGCCCTGGAGGGTCAGTTAATGTTGCTGTCTGTTCACTGGCAACTTAACAGCAACACCGTGATGGGGGCAAGCACAATGGAGATACCACTCTGAGGGAGGATCAGAGAGTCAATCCAACTCAATTTTATTGGGATCTGCAGTGCACTTATTTATATACAAGCATGTAAACAGGAAGACCAGATAGGGCAGGCTTACAGACCTAGGACATGTGGGTTGGATAGGAGAACCTCAGCCCCTTGCGGACCACTCCCAGCTCAACAGACAAGGCAGACTTCTTCCCAGGTGGCAAGCTTTCTCAAGCCAGCACAGCCAAACACAGGGGAGCTTTCTCTACCCCATATTAAAGGTCACTGGGAGGCTTGCATTTATCTGGAGCTTAGGCGATCTGTCCTGGCGAGAGGTCCTCTCTTCCTCCCCAACATTCTGCAACAAGTTAGGAGTTACCTCTGACTACACAGCAATGATTCCCCACCCCCACCCCATTAATAAGGGAAGAGTAGAAACAAAAATACAAATTATATCTATTCAAAATACACACATATGCATATACAAAGAAATAAGAGTCATATTGGGGCTCATGCCCATCTACAGAGTCATTTGTCTATTGTATGCTGTTGAACATCCATGAGGTCATCCTTGTGAAAAACAAAGTCTACACTATATAAATGCAAACTTGCTTGGCATCTGACGCTGCACGCAATTTGATAGTTGAGGAAAGGAGGGTTAAAGGAAATGGAAAAGATCTGGTGTGAAAAATAGTGTATATATAAGCTTTGTAAGTAAACCAGCATAAAATAAAAAATTTATTAAAAAAAAATAAAAGGCATATTCTATGAATAAAAAAAAAAAGAGAGAGAGAGCGCGCAAGTGAGCAAGCTGACCAACTAAAAATGTATCCATTCCAACTCTTCATCTTATAGCTAGAAAACTGAAGACCAAAAAAGAGGAAAGAACATTCTCAGTATTTCAACACACCCTGTACACAAGAGGCAACATGTTTGCCAGGATCAGAAGGCTGGTATAGAGGGGGAAAAAAAGACAAATCTCAAGAGCTTTAGAAATTTTGAATCTGACTTCAGAATGCACAAATCCCTTGACCCGGCTCTATTTTCAGGAATTCAGTTTAATTAAGTGACTAAAATTTAGCTACAAGGAAATTTATGAAAACAGTAGCAACAACGACAATATTATTAATTATAATAAACTGAAATTTCATTTCTCTTCAACATTGTACTAAATACTTTGTGTGTATATTAATTTGATCCTCAAAAATAACTTCCTTTTTAAGATGAAAAGTCTGAGGATTAAAAATTTCTTAATCTCAAGATAAACAACTAATAACTTGAAGAACTAAGATTAGAATTCAAGTCTAATTTATTCTAACCCCCAGTTCTTAACCAATATGTTATGCCTTTGGAATAAAGTAATTTCAAAGATTTTAACTAGAAAACCTCAGGGATTAAAAATCACATAACCACCTATGTTAAGGTGAATCTGTATGATAAAATACAACAAGCCATCAACAATGACATTGCAGATTAATATCTACTGATAAGAGTGTTTAGGAAAAACATTCCAAAATATTACTTACTATTGATTATGAACATGTACTGACTTGAGTAGATAGGTAAGTAAATGCAAAGAATTAATATCCATTATCATTGAATGGTGGGATTGTTGATCAATTTTACTTTTTATTTTATCTATTTGTATACATACAAATAGAATTGCAACATATAAAAATTAATTTAATAATAGAAGGAAAAGTGTTTTGTTTGTAAAACAAACAAAAGAAGTTCCTAGTCAGTAGGAGACAGCATGTGCTAAAAAAGATACTTCTTTCTATGTGCATCTTCAGCTTGTGGTATCCAACACATTAACCTTTACCTCTTCAGACAAAGCTCACCTATCTACATGGCACATAAAAATTCTGATGGTACAGTAATATAAATACTTGTCTAGGAACCAAAAATTTAGCGTTTTAAAACCACCAATCATCACACAGGAGAGAGATATGTCAGTGTGCTTCTTTTTTTTCCAATCCTATCCTACTAGATCAATCTTAATTGCATGTTCGGTCGATCTCTGACTGTAAAAGTTGGTAAAAATCTTCTATTTCCTCTTCCTTGGCTCTGGTTGTTGGTGCATATATCTGAATGATAGTGGTATTCACTGGACTTCCTTGTATACTTATGGATATTATCCTGTCACTCACAATATTGTACTTCAAGATGGATCTAGCAATGGCTTTCTTAACTATGAAAGCAACTCCATTTTTCCTCACCTTTTCATCTCCAGAGTAATATATCATGTGATCATCCAACTCAAAATGCCCTATGCCAGTCCATCTCATCTCCCCAATGCCTAGTATGTCAATATTTATGTGTTCCATTTCTTCCTTAACAATATGTAATTTTCCAACATTCATAGTTCTCACATTCCATTTCCCAATCACTAGAGTCTGCTTACAACTGTTCCTCTTCCTTTGTATTTCCATACCTGAAAGCTCAACCTCAGTTGTCCTTTCTGTTATCTACATCTATTCTGTTGTACACAGGGTTTTCAGAGTCCTGCTATTTCAGAAGTAGATGGCCAGTACTTCTTCCGAGAATATACTGAGTCACTGTATCAAAAGGAATTGGTAGACACAGAAGAATTTCATGAAACAACATATCATCAAGAGCCTATGGTGATGAAGGAAGAAGTTCAAGCTGCTTTGAAGTAACTAGCAAAATATAAGGCCCCAGGAATAGATGGTATCCCAATTGAGATATTTCAGCTAACAGATGCTGCCCTGGATGTGCTTACCAAGTTGTGCCAAGAAATCTGGAGAGCAACCACTTCACCAACTGACTGGAAGAGATCTGTATTTGTTCCCATCCCAAAGAAGGGTGACCCAACAGAGTCTGATTTCACATGCAAGCAAGATTTTACTGAAGATTATAAAAAAAACGACTGGAACAGCACATCAGCAGAGAACTACCAGAAGTCCAGGCTGGGTTTAGAAGGAGTTGTGCGTGGTACTAGGGATATTGTAGCTAGTATTAGATGGATCTTAGCTGAAAGCAGGGAATACCAGAGGAATGTATATCTGTATTTCACTGACTATGCAAAGTCATTTGACTGTGTGGATCATAACAAACTGTGGCTGACTCTGAGAAGAATGGGAATCCTAGAACACGTGATCATGCTAATGAGAAACCTATACTGGAACCAAGAAGCAGTCATCAGAACAAAGCAAGGAAACACTGCATGGTTCAAAATTAGGAAGGACGTACGCCAGGGATGTGTCCTGTCTCCATACTTTTTCAACCTGTATGCAGAACAGATTATTCAGGAGGCTGGGCTCTATGAGGAGAAATGTGGGATCAAGATTGATAGAAGATGTATCAACAATCTGCGATATGCAGATGACACGGCCCTGCTTGCTGAAACTGAGGAGGACCTGAAGCGCTTGCTGCAGAAGGTCAATGACTGCAGCCTCCAATATGGATTGAGGCTCAATGTCAAGAAGACAAAGATTCTCACCACTGGACCAATTGGCAGCATCAGGATGGATGGT
>NW_006399755.1:3007314-3016878 GCF_000299155.1 Elephantulus edwardii
TTATGCATCAGAAAGTTGGACAATGACTAAGGAAGATAGAGGGAGAATTGATGCCTTTGAGCTGCAGTGCTGGAGAAGAATATTGAGAGTACCATGGACTGCTAGGAAAACAAAAATTCATCCTGGAAAGGGTTAAACCGGGTGGCTCCTTGGAGGCAAGGATTCTGAGACTCTGTCTAACATACTTTGGACATGTTGTGAGGAGGGACCAGTCCTTGGAGAGGGACATCATTCTTGGGCAGGTGGAGGGACAGCACAGGAGGGGAAGACCCTCTATAAGGTGGATTGATTCAGTGACTGGGGTAATCGGGATGGGTGTATCAGAGACGGTGCAATTGGCACAGAACAGAGCAGAGTTTAGGACTGTTGTACATAGGGTTGCTATGAGTCGCAAGTGACTCAACAGCACATAAAAACAACAACATCCTACTAGAATTAGGATTAGAAGGCGTCAGAGAAATATGACATCAGGATTTTAGAAAGACTCATTAACAACCTTAATTATACAGACGACATAACTCAGCTTCTAGAAAGTGAAGAAAACGTAAAAGTTCTTACTGCAGGAGAGCATAGACTACAGCCTTCAATATAAGTTGTATCACAAATCCATGAAAATAAAATCCAAATTGTGCAATAATGAATGAATATTTAATAGAAACAAAAAGTGCACTGGGGGTTAGGGAGGAAAATGTGCAACAATGAATTAATGAAAATTCAACTTTGTTTTAATTAATGTTAATGAAATTTTACAGAATTTGATTTCCATTGTTGCACACTTTGCTCCCTGCCCACGCCTACCCTCTAGTTCACAATCCTCTGTGAAAGGTTAAAAACAAAAAAAAAAATTGCTGTTCTTTTTCAATTTGTTGGAGATGTTGAGTTAGAGACTCAATGGTCATTTTTTTATATGTTTGCTTATTGCTATAAATTGACCTCTGATTACTGCTTTGGTTGTTTCCCAGAGGTTTTGGTAAGTAGTGTTATCATTTCATTTTTTTTCAAGAAGTTTTTAATTTTTTATTTCTTCTAGTATCCACTCATATTCAAGCAAGGTGTTGATCAGCTTCCAAATGTATGGGTTGTTTCTCCTTTATCCTCTGGTTATTCACTTCCTATTTTGTAGCATTGTGGTCTGAGAAGATGCTTTGTATTATTTCTATGTTTTCTAATTTACTGATGCTTGCTATGTGACCTAAAATGTGATCTGTTCTGGAGAATGTTCCATGCACATTGGAGAAGAAGGTATAGTGTGCTTTTCTGGGGTTCATTTTTCTATAAATATCTATGAGATCAATTTAGCTTATTGTGTGGTTTAATTTCTCAGCATCTTTTGCTGAGTTTCTTTTTGATAGATATCTTTTCTTGAGAGTGGTGTATTGAAGTCTCCAACTACTATAGTGGTGTTGTCTATTTGCTTTTTCAGTTTTGTTAATGTTTGTTTTATATATTTTGCAGGTCTATTATTTGGTGAATATTTATTATTATTATGGCCTCTTGCTTTATTGACAATCTAAGCATTATGTAGTGACCTTCCTTGTCCTTTGTTATGGTTTATGCATCAAAATTTATTTTATCAGAGCTTTATAGTACCACTCCTGCTTTTTTCTGGTTTCCATTTCCTTGGTATATTTTTTCCCACCCTTTTATTTTTAACCTTTATCTTCATTTTTTTGGGGTGTCTCTTGTAGACAGCATAGTGATGGATTTTGGGGTTTTTTTATCCAATCTGCTACTCTTTTTCTCTTCAGTGGTACATTCAGACCATTGACATTCAATGTGATTATTGAAAGGCAAGGTTTTATTGCTAACATTTTGTTGCGTTCGGTGTTGTTGCTAGTTCCTTTGGTCTATCCTGCTTTCTGTGGCACCTCTGTAAGAAGGGCATATCTAAGGATTTCTGCAATGCTGGTCCTTTTTCTTTTTTTACAAACTGTCTTAGGTTATGCTTTTCTGGGAATATCTTGATCTCTCCTTCATATTTGATGGACAGTTTCGCTGGGTACAGTATTCTTCGTTGACAGTGGCATTTTTTTAAATATTCGATATATGTCATTCTACTGTCATCTTCCTTTTTATTCCAGTTTTTGTTCGAGCAGATCAGTGATGACAATTCTATCTTCTATTTCACTGGTTTGTGTTCCAATCCTTCAGCCCTGTTCATGTGTCCATCCATCATGTCATTATGATGACAGCATCATGTCATCATGGTTTCTTGTTTTGCCAGAGCCTCTAATGCCTCATTTGTTTCATCTGCATTGTTTTGGATTGTTTAAGCTCCTCCTGGTTCTTGCTTGTAGTTTGCTGTAATTCCTCAAGTTTGTTTTTCACCCATTGAAAATATTCAGCCATTGTTTTTTTAAATTTTGTGTCAGAAAGTTCCATGAGACTTTGTCTTCAGGAAATCCATTAATACTGTATTACCTTTTGAGGGTGGGTGACATCTTGTTTTGTGATTGTGTAGGGTGTGAGGTAGCCTGCTTTTGTGACACTGCTGTGGTTGAGTTTTTGATCCCTGAGGCCATGATAGGTTCTTGATCTCAAGTCACTGCTCTAGAAAAGTGTGAGGCAGCTACCCTGCCTCTGTGTTTCTCTTTGAACTTCTGGGCCTGAAGTTCAGGGCCTGTGAGAGTAGCCTCTTGTAGTTAAGTTAGATCAATGTGCTATGGATTAAAGGCAAGTAAGGTGAATGGATGTGGAGGCATGAGTGTGCAGCAGAACGGGCATGGGGCAGGCATGGGGCCTGGGTGGTCATGCACAGTTTTCTCACTCAGATCCCAGTTGTCTAGGCAGACTTACATGAGGTCTTCACTCAAATTCAAGCTGTTCAGTTCTCACCCAGCAGGGTCTAGGTACAGTGGGGCTCTGAGTCTGGTGGGGCTTAAGAAAACTCAGTCAAATTCCACTATCTGCTTGCTCCTGGCAGGTGGGTCACATTGCAGTTTGGTTGGAAGCTTCTGCCAGAGTTCACCTGGAAGCTCCCTCCAGAGCTCAGTTGGTGGTTCCTACCAGGTCCCATGATTCACTGCTCCTGTGTCTCCCAAAGTAATTATTTTAATAAAAGTTCTCACTCAAATTCCTACTGTCCCACTCGCTCTCTGTTCTGCTGTGTCACTGTCAGCAAAATCCATCCAACTGTCTGTAAACTTTCATTAAGATCAAATTTTAAAAAAAAGAAAGAAAGAAAATCCACACAACTGGCACAATAGGCAACATAATGGATGGAGAAAAGGCTAAAGTTGTCAATTATTTCACTATGCCTCTATCTGCTATCAATAATAGCAGCAGTCAAGGAATAAAAATACATGCTACAGTGGGGGAATCTGATGTTGAGGACTTCTCCAAATTTCAAAAAAACAAGGATGTTAGTTCAAAGACTATGGCATGTCTGATTCAAGAAGCAAGAGAAGGATGGGTAATCTCCTCCTGTGTGATTAACTGCCTCTGGAAACCCGCTCAAGGGTTGGCTATGGGTTGGTTCTGACTCTACAATAAACAACTTGCATCTGAAAGGGAGCTTTGGTGGCCTAGTGGTATGAAACAGCACTATATTCCAAAGCTATGCAATTCAAATCTACCAAGTGGGAGAACTTTGAGTCATCTTCTCCATGTGACTTACTGCCTCTGAAAACCTGCAAAAGGGCCAGTTATGGATCGGTTCTGACTCAATGACACACAACAACAGGATGCAGCTGAAAGTTGGACAGTAAATAAAGATGACAGAAGAATGTCTTTAAATTGTGGTGCTAAAGAAGAGTATTGAATATCTGATAGATTGCCAAAAGAAAAACCAAATCTGTCTTGAAAGAAGCACAATCAGAGTGTTCCTTAGAGGCAAAGATGGTAAAATTTTGTTTTACTTACTTTAGGCATATTTTCAGGAGGAACCAATCCTTGGAGAAAGACAGTGTGCTGGGAAAGGTAGAAGGTTGGTGAAAGAAAGAAAGACAAATGTCCATCCACCTCCAGTGAGATAGAATGACATAGTGATTGCCACAATGAGCTTGGGCATTTCAAAGATCATGAGAATAGTGCATGATAGGATAAGGTTCAGATCTGTTGTTCACTGGATCACCATGAATCTTAGTCAACTTGATAGCATCTAAAACTTAACTACAACATTCTGTCCTCTAGAAAGTTTTTAATTTGAAATTGACTTAATGACAGTAGGTTATATGATGCATAGAAATTTCCAGCTTCTCATTAAATTAAAAAAAATTAACTTCTTTTGATTAACAAGAGCTACTTGGGCAATAAACGCATTTGAGTACCACAGGGATTTCAGGGCATGTTGCCTTGCTTTGTGGCTTGGAGGAATCTAATAATAACCCACCATCTTTCCCCTTCCTTTTTTCTTCCAAAGATGTAGCAGGTAAAGTTTCTGATTGAATTCCATCTTGATTTCATTAAATATTCATAAAGGCCAATTAGAAGAGGAGAGAAAGAGGGCATGAGGCAGCCCCTTCCATCATCCTGTCAGAGACTGGCTGCCCTGTATCAGCCAGTGGTCAATATGGCCATGACCTTTCTGAACTCTTCTCTGGGGTCACTTCTCACTGTCCAGCAAGGGACCCTGAACAAGGCAGCAGGGAGGCAGGGGCCAGGTGAGGAGAGACAGCTCATAATTCTGACAGCAAGGTGCTTAGTGCGTAGAATGCAAAATGCAAATGCTGGGAAACATCCTCAATCACTGCTGGAATGGAAATCTTTCCCCTAATGAGCGATGACGATGGGAGCAAGTTGATTGCACTGAAGAAAAACTGCTTAAAATTCATAATCAATCAAGCAAGTTGATTTTAACCTTTTGTGGCTAAGCCATCTCATTTTAGCTTCCTTTATTGGCCAACTGACTTCCACTTCCTGCCTCTATATCCCCCTACCACAGTTCAGAAAGAAGATACTCAAGGAGACCCTGAGAAAGTTGAGCATATCAGGAAGGCAGAATGAAAAGAGCTCATCTGTTCTGACCCTTAATTTTACAGTTAGGAAGATGAGACATAGAGAGGGCAAGAAACTTAACAATTACACATGCCAAGCAGCAGAGCAACCAGCAAGCAGTTCAGGAGAACTATGGGAGAGTTACAGTTTTAGTACTCAACTTTGCTCTTATAAGTATGTGATACTGGAACACAGTACTTTCTAGGCAACTGTTGGTAAGATTTTTTTTTTCAAAACAAAAGATGTGACCTTGTATTTTTCCTGCATAGTTTCTTCTCGAGCTACCCATTGTCTTTTGGATGAAGTCCAACCTCTAAGTCTGGTGTTCAGGAACCTTCACAAATTGGAGAACTTGTCTTCCTTTTTCTGATCTTTAGTTTCCTGAATCATTTGAAGAGTAAAACTAATACTCATCTGAGAAAATTGTTGTGATAATTAGCATTCATATCTGTAAAATACTCAACATAGTTCCAGGGACATCATAGTTCCTCAATATAGCTCAGCTTCTCTCTTAGCATATTTCAGAACAACCCTGCAATATAAAGTGAACGTGGATTTTTTTTTACCGATTTTACAAATGAAATTTAAGAAATTCAGAGAAGTAAAGACACTTTGTTCAAGACTGCACAGCTATAGTTCAGAACTGAGATCTAACATTTTCATTTCTGGTTCCTGAAGTGCGGTGGGAATGGAGGAGCAGGTGTGGACTACTCTAAGCTATCAACATGAAATGACTGCTTTGTATATGCATCTGTCAAGTGGAAAGCATATTGAGCACGGATTTATTTTCTAACATGACCGTAAGTACATAGGTTGTAGGTCTATTTAATTTCTTTAGCCTCATTTCAAACTAATAGAAAAATGAAAGGAAGCAAGGAGTGCATTATTTACGTGAAATAGTTACTTGAATAAAAAGAAAAATGATATTTCATAATAATAACTTAATAGTTTTTTGTGTTTTGGTTGTTTTTATTGCTCTGTCCTGTTTTGGGCCTGATTTTAAGGCAATGAATAGAAATTGAGAGGAAATGGGTTTTGCATGAACTGAATGTACTATTCAGAGATGAGTTCCTTGAGACATTGGCCTCATCCACCCAGCTAGAGATATTTTTCATAATCACACGCATAATCCCACCCTTTAAGAGGACAAAATAACCATCTCAGAGGTACACGTTTTGAATCCACCAGATACTCTGCTGGAGAAGGAGGGATAATCTCCTCCTGCACCAGTCAGATCCAATTTGACGATACACACACAAAAGAAAATAATAAAATTTAAAAAATATTTAAAGAAAGACAAAATATTGGTAACTATATGATACTTCTTCTGATATTGGATCATAACAAACTGTGGCTGACTCTGAGAAGAACGGGAATCCCAGAACATTTAATTGTGCTAATGCGAAACCTATACTTGGACCAGGAGGCAGTCGTCAGAACAGAGCAGGGTAACACTGCATGGTTCAAAATTGGGAAGGGTGTACGCCAGGGATGTGTCCTGTCTCCATACCTTTTCAACCTATATGCAGAGCAGATTATCCGGGAGGCTGGGCTCTATGAGGAGAATTGGGGCATCAGGATTGGTGGAAGATCTATTAACAATCTGTGTTATGCAGATGACACAACCCTGCTTGCTGAAACCGAGGAGGACCTCACGCACTTGCTGCAGAGGGTCAAGGACTGCAGCCTTCAATATGGACTGAGACTGAATGTCAAGAAGACAAAAATTCTCACCACTGGACCAATTGGTATCATCAGGATGGATGGTGAAGAGATTGAGATTGTTCACAGCTTCAGTTTGCTCGACTCCATGGTCAGCACTCTTGGCACCAGTAGCCAGGAAATAAAAAAACGTATTGCGATGGGAAAGTCTGCTGTCAATGACCTCTCTAAAGTACTCAAGAGCAACGGTGTCTCTCTGGAGACTAAGGTGCACCTGATACAGGCCATGATCTTTGCAATCACTTGTTATGCATCAGAGAGTTGGACAATGACTAGGGAGGACAGAAGGAGAATTGATGTCTTTGAGCTGTGGTGCTGGAGAAGAGTATTGAATGTACCATGGACTGCCAAGAAAACAAACAGATTCATCCTGGAGAGGGTTACACCAAGCTACTCCTTGGAGGCAAGGATTCTGGAACTTTGTTTGACATACTTTGGACATGTTGCAAGGAGGGACAGGTCCTTGGAGAGGGACATCATGCTTGGGAGGGTGGAGGGACAGCACAAGAGGGAAAGACCCTCTATGAGATGGATTGATTCAGTGACTGGGGTAATCAGGATGGGTGTGTCAGAGGCCATGCGATTGGCACAGGATAGAGCAGCATTTAAGGCTGTTGTACATAGGGTCGTTATGAGTCGCAAACGACTTGATGGCACATAACAACAACAACATATGATACTTATCAGAAGGAACTGATGCAGTTGAGGGAAGGGTATGTACTCTGGTAAGATTTTGTGAGAAAAATATATTTATGCTGAAAGACACCTGTAGTTAAGACACCAGAAAGGATGTGAGTTGAATGATACTGTAATAATCCAGTCAGAGCTGACAGGAGACATAATGGAATTGAAAGAGACCAAAGAGTCTAATGTGCCAAAGAGGTAGAAACCAAGAAAGATTAGATTAGAGAAAAGGGAAGAGTACAGAACCTTGTATGTCTGGGAATATTATATATAAAGGCAAGTTTTCTAATCACGCTTAAGAGTTATTGTATCAAAAGGAATTGGCAATGGTGATGAAAGAGGAAGTTCAAGCTGTTCTGAAGGAACTGGCAAAAAACAAGGCCCCCCAAAATTGACGTCATACCAGGAGACATATTTCAAAACAGATGTTGCCCTGGACGTGTTCATCAGGTTGTGCCCAAAAATCTGGAGGACAACTACATAGCCAACAGACTAAGAAATCCATATTTATTCCTATCCCCCCCAAATGTGATCCAACAGAGTATGGAGATTATTATATGATAATAATTTTGTAAAATGCTTGTCTATCAGATACTACTCTAAATCTGAGCACTCAAATTAAGACAGACTTGGAAGAAAGATTGGTCATCCATTTCCTAAATAGTAGGCCTTAGAAAGCTCTATGTACAAATAGAGCATACTTAGAATAGCAGGCATGGCAAATGAGGCCAAGACTTCAAATATGGAAACACAAAGAAGGAGGAAGAGTTGTAAGTAGACACTAGTGATTGGAACATGGAATGTGAAAAGCATGAATGGAGGAAAATTAGACATTGTTAAGAAAAAAATGGAAAACATAAATATTGACATACTAGGTATTGGGGAAGTGAGATGACCTGGCATGGGACATTTTCAATCAGATGATCATATGATCCACTATGCCAGAGATGAAAAAGTGAGAAAAAGTGGGGTTGCTTTCATAATTAGAAAAGTCATTTCTGTGCCCCGCCCGCGGCTCTCCAGCCCAGGCCGGAGGGAGAAGGCGCCGGCGGGAGCCAGAAGTCCAGTTTTGGTGTGCACCCAGATGGGAGAACCCCGGTCTGGGCGCCCCCTGGATGATGGCAGCGGCTGGACTTGCAGTGAGGAGGGACTGGCAGCAGCGAGGGAGCTGGGGGAGATGGAGGCCCAGATGCTGAGGGTGTGTGGAGCCTAGACATAGAGCAAAGCTTCCAGGAGGCCCTGGCCATCTACCTGCCTATGGCTGGTGGAAGATCATCTTGTCTGATAATTGAACTAATTGCCCACTACATCAAGCTGAGAACAGATAAGACTCAAACTCGCAAACAGGTCTTCAGTCACATTCAGGTTTTGGCCTGAAGGAAATAGAGGGAAATCCAGTCCAAACTTAAGAACCAGGTTTCCAAGAATGCTTTCCAGACAATGACCACCACGTCTTTGTCGCAGCTGCCAAACTGGGCCCCCACCACCCATAGGCCTCTGAGATTTTCCAGTTTTAGTCAGGGGGCTCCAGGACCCCCTGGAATGTTACAGACGTGAAGCCTTTCTCACAGACACCATTCTACTTGTCTCTGATGCCCCCATCCACTGACCTCCCAGAGTACGAGCCCCCAAAATCCCTCTCACCCCTAGCCTTGCCCCCACCTGCCCCACCACCCTCCAGCCTGACAGACTCGGCGGGCCTTGGACACACTGCCAGGTTACAGCTAGTAGAATTCTCGGCCTTTGTAGAACCACTGGATGCTGTAGACTCTTACCTCTTCGTTCACATCAGAACATGAAACGTGAGAAGCATGAATGTAGGAAAATTGGACACTGTTAAGAAAGAAATGGAACGCATAAATACTGACATACTAGGTATAGGCGAAATGAGATGGCTTGGCGTGGGACATTTTGAATCAGATGATTATATGATTTACTATGCTGGGGATGAAAAGGTGAGAAAGAATGGGGTTGGTTTCATAATTAAAAAAGACATTTCTAGATCCATCCTGAAATACAATGTGGTGAGAGATAGGATAATATCCATACGAATACAAGGAAGACCAGTGAATACCACTGTCATTCAAATATATGCACCAACAACTAGAGCCAAAGAGGAGGAAATAGAAGATTTCTACCAACTTTTGTAGTCAGAAGTTGACCAAACATGCAATCAAGATGCATTAATAATAATGGGTGACTGGAACTCAAAAGTTGGGAACA
>NW_006399755.1:3018688-3026908 GCF_000299155.1 Elephantulus edwardii
GAGATTCTGGATATTGCATTAGATCTCCGAGAAGCCAAAGCTATAGGAAGAAACCAAGAAATTAAAGAGCTAAACAGAACATTTCAAAAGGCCGCCCAGGACGACAAAGCAAGATACTATAATGAAATGTGCAGAGAGCTGGAGTCAGAAAATCAAAAGGGCTGAACTCACTAGCATTTCTTAAGCTGAAGGAGCTGAAAAACAAATTCAAGCCACAGGTGGCAATACTTAAGTATGGTATGCATAGGAATAAAATTAATTACATCTGTGGAATCTCTGGAGAAGCTCACTATCAGCCTTGAAAACTAGGCCAGGTGTTGGTTGTGGAACAGACCACAACTACTCATATGTAAGATCAAGCTGAAGCTAAAGAAAAAAAAAAGTAAATCAAATCCATAGGAAACAAAATTTGACCTTAAATCTATCACACTTGAATTTCAAAACAATCTCAAGAATAGGTTGGAGGCCTTGAGCACCAATGAGCATAGACCAAAATGAGCTGTGTGAGGATATCAAGAAAATCATCCATGAAGAATGCAAAAGATCAAAAGGCAGAGGCAGAAGAACAGACCAAGATGGGTATCAGATGAGACTCTGAATATGGCACTAGAGCGCTGAGAGGCCAAAGCAAAAGGATGAAGTCAAGAAATTAAGGAGCAGAACAGAAGATTTCATAGGGCAGCTCAGGAAGACAAAGCAAAATGTTATAATGAAATGTGCAAAGAACTGGAGTCAGAAAATCAAAAGGGCTGAACTTGTTCAGGGTTTCTTAACCTGAAGGAACTGAAGAACAAATTCAAGCCACGAGTTGCAATAATTAAGGATGCTTTGGAAAGAATATTAAATGATCAAAGAAGCATTAAAAGAAGATGGAAAGAGTATATGGAGTCAGTGTACCAAAAGGCATTGACTAACACAGAAGAATTTCATGAAGCAATGTCTGAGCAAGAGCCTGTGGTGATGAAGGAAGAAGTTTAAGCTGCTCTAAAAAATGGCAAAACACAAGGCTCCAAGGATCAATGGCATACCAATTGACATATTTCAAAAAAACAGATGCTGACCTGGATGCGCTCACTAAGTTGTGTCAAGAAATTTGGAGGACAATGGCCTGGCCAATTGATTAAAAGAAATCTATATTTGTTCCCATTCCAAAGAAAAGTGACCCGATAGAGTATGGAAATTATTGAACATTATAATTACTATTACATGTAAGCAAGATTCTGCTGAAAATTATTAAAAAATGACTGGAGTAGTACATTAACAGAGATCTGCCAGATGTGCAGGCTAGGTTAGAAGAGGCCATGATACTAAGGATATGATAGCTGATGTTAGATGGATCTTGGCTAAAAGCAGAGAGTACCAGAGGAATATCTATCTGTGTTTCATTGACAATGCAAAGGCATTTGACTGTGTGGATCACAACAAACTCTGGCTCACTCTGAGAAGAATGGAAATCCCACAACATTTGATTGTGTTTATGCAAAACCTATACTTGGGCCAGGAGACAGTCATTAGAACAGAGCAAGGAAACACTGCGTGGTTCAAAATTGGGAAGAGTGTACACCAGGGATGTATTCTGTCTCCATATGTTTTCAATCTATATGCAGAACAGATCATCCAGGAGGTTGGGATGTATGAGGAGAAATGTGGCATCAGTATTGGAGGAAGACTCAGTAGCCTGCATTATGCAGATGACATAACCCTGCTTACTGAAAATGAAAAGAACTTGAAGTGCTTGCTGCAGAAAGTCAAGTACTGCAACCTTCAATATGGATTGAAGTTCAACATCAAAAACCAATGATTTTCTCCACTGGCCTGATTGATAGTATTATGATAGATGGTGAAGAGATTAAGATTGTTATAGCTTTAGTTTGCTTGGCTCCACAATCAATACTCTTGGTACCAGCAGCCAGGAAATTAAAAGACCAATTGCACTGAGAAAGTTTGCTCTCAAGGACCTCTCCAGAGTACCGAAGAGTAACGATGTCAGTCTGGAGACTAAGATGCGCCTTATCCAGGCCATAGTCTTTGCAATTGCTTGCAATGAGTCAGAGACTAGGGAGCAATGACTAGGGATGACAGAAAGAGAATTGATGCCTTTGAGCTGTGGTGCTGGAGAAGAATGTTGAAAATATCATGGACTGCTAGGAAACAAACAGGTTTGCCCTACAGAAGGTGAAACCAGGCTGCTCCTTGGAGGTAAGGATTTTGAAGCTTCGTCTGACAGACACTGGGCATGTTTCAAGGAGGGACCAGTCCTTAGAGAGGGATACATGCTTGGAAGGGTGGAGGGACAGAGAAAGAGAGGAAAACCATCGATGAGATGGAATGATACAGGGACTGGGATAATGAGGGTAGGTGTGTCTGAGACAGTAACATTGGCACAGGATAGAGCAGGTTTCAGGGCTATTGTACATAGGGTCATTATGAGTCAAAAGCAACTCGACTGCACATAACAGCAACAACAACACCACCACTAATATCACATAGAAGCAAAATCCTGCTGAAGATTATCCAAAAAGAACAGGAACAGTACATTGACAGACAACTACCAGAAACCCAAGCTGGATTTAGAAGAGGTCATGGAACTAGAGATATTATCACTAATATCAGATGGATCTTAGCTGAAAGCAGAGGAATGTGTGCCCACTGTGCATCACTGACTATGCAGAAACATTTAATTGTGTGGATCACAACAAACTTTGGCTAACTTTGAGAAGAATAGGAATCCCAGAACACTTGCTTGTGCTCATGTGAAACCTATATTTGGACTGTTATCAGAACAGAGCAAGGAAACACTGCATGATTAAAAATCAGGAAAGGAGTGCATCAGGGATGCGTCCTATCTCCATACTCTTGCAATCTATATGTGGAACCGATCATTCAAAAGGCTGGACTTTATGAGAAGGAGTGTGGCATCAAGATTGGATGAAGATTTGTCAGCAACCAGTGTTATATAGATGATAAAACCTTGCTTGCTGAAACTGAGAGGATCTGAAGTGCTTGCTGCGGAAGGTCAAGGACTATAGTGTTCAATATGGATTGAACCAAACATCAAGAAGACAAAGATTCTCACCACTGGGCCAATCGGTAGCTTCATGATGGATGGAGAAGAAATTGAAGTTGTTAACGATTTCCACCTGCTCAGGTCCATCATCAACGCTCTTGCACCAGCAGTAAAAAAAAAAAAAAATCAAAAGAAGAATTGCATTGGGGAAGGCTTCTATCAGGTACCTCTCCAGAGTGCTGAGGAGCAATGACGTCCATCTAGAGACTATGGTGCACCTGATCCAAGCCATGTACTTTGCAATTGCATGCAATGCATCAGAGAGCTTGACAATGAGTAAGGATGACAGAGAATTGATGGCTATGGATTGTGGTGCTGAAGAAGAGTATTGAGCTTACCATGGACTGCCAGAAGAACAAATAGGTATCTTGAACAGAGTGAAACCAAGTTGCTCCTTGGAGGCAAGGATTTTGAAGTTCTGTCTCACGTAATTTCTGCATGTGACCAAGAGGGACTAGTCCTTGGAGAAGGTCATCAGATGGGTGGAGGGACAGCACAGGAGAGGAAGACCCCAGATGAGATGGATTGACACGATAACTGGGGCACTGGGAGATGTGTAGGAGTCAGTTATACTAGCTTAGGATAGAAGAGGGTTCAGAGCTGTTGTGCATAGGTTCATTATGAGTCGCAGGCAACTCCATGGCATATAATAGCAACATTCTAATCATGAGGGAGGCCACTGAACAAATTTTAAAAAGAAATGAGCTTGATCAGTTTTGTGTTTTCGAAGAATTACTAAATCCCATAAGGCTTGTTGTAAAATCAACGGAATGATTTTAAATTTGATATGGGAATGCAAAGGACCTAAAATAGCCAAAAGAGCTTTAAGAAAGGATAAAGTTGGTTACACTACTTGATTTCAAGGCTTATTATAAAGCTACTGCATTCAAGTTTTGGCATAATTAAATCCATGGAATTGAAAAGAGAGGCTAGAAATAAAGCCACACATACATAGATAACTAATTTTTGAAAGAGGTTCAAATGCATTTAAGTGGAGAAACAAATGCCTTTTCAACAAATGATGCTGAAATAAATTGCTGTTGTTAGGCATCATTGAACTCACTTGGATGCAATAACCCTTTTTAAATCTTGTTCAGTCCTGAACTACCCTCATAATTTCTTAGAATAAAGCTCATTCATCCAACCATCAATTTCCTATTTAATTTTCTTTAAGAAGAAGTTTAATTCCTCCCATTACATGCTAAAATTAACCCCAAATCATACATAGACCTAAACATATAACATAAACTGGTAGATGAAAACTTCAAGGAGAATGCTGTTATAATCTCGGATTAGACAAAGATTCTTAGATATTGCATCAAAAGTATGATCTTCTACAACAAGGACTTCAAGTTCGCCTCACTTTCAGTAAGCAAGGTTGTGTCATTTGCATAACACAGATTATTGATGAGTCTTTCTTTGATCTTATACTAAATTCTTCTTCATAGAGTCCAGCTTGTCAAATAATTTTCTCAGTATGCAGATTGAATAGGTATGGAGGAAGAATACAACCTTGATACACTTCTTTCTTAATTTTAAACCATCTAGTGTCCCCTTGCTCTGTCACACAACAGCCTCTGGATCTAGGTATAGGGTTTGTATGAGCACAATTAAGTGTTCTATGATTCTCATTATTCTCAATGTTATCCATAACCTGTTATTTACTACACAGTCAAATATCTTTGCATAATAAATAAAACATAAATAAACTTTCTTTTGGTATTCTTTACTTTCAGCTAGGATCCACCTAACATGAATAATGGTGCCACAGCCTCTTCTAAATCCTGCTTGACATTCTGGCAGTGCCCTACTTAGGTACTGTTCTAGTCTTTTTAATAATCTTCAACCCTATTTAATTTTCATGCAATATTAATGGTATGCTATGAAGGAACAATGACTAAGAATGATAGAAGAAGAATTGATGCCTTTGAGCTGTGGTGCTGGAGAGAAGTATTGAATATACCATGGACTGCAAAGAGAACAAACAAGTTTATCCTGTAGAGGGTGAAACTAAGCTGATCCTTGGAGGCAAAGATTTTGAAGCTTCATCTGACATACTTTGGGCATGTTGCAAGGAAGGACCAGTCCTTGGTGAGAGACATCATGCTTGGAAGGGTGACAGAGCAAGAGAGAAGACCCTAAATAAGCTGGATTGACTCAGTGACTGACAGGGGTAATGGGGATAGGTGTGTCAGATACAATGAAGTTGGGTCAGTATAGAGTAGGGTTCTGAGCTGTTGTACAAAGGGTCACTATGAGTCACAAGCAACTCAATGCCACATAACAACAACATGTTGTTGTTGTTGTTGTTGTTGATTGCCTTTGTGTCAAGCATGACTCATAGTGACCCATGAACAAAAAGGCCTCTACAACCATTAACATTTATCAAGGTTCATAGAGTTTCTGCAGGCATGTTATTTAGGAAGTGGATGCGACTCCTGCTTCCAAACCTGTCATAATATGTTATTGTTGTTGTGTGCCACTGAGTTGTCTACAATGTATAGTGACCCTATATACAGCAGCTCTGAATACTTCCCTGTTCTGAGCCAGTCTCACTAACTCCAACACACCAACCCACATTGCCCAAGTTACTGTATCAATTCATCTCATCTGGGGGAATGCTAAATTGAAGAGGAATATAACACTGCAATTATTGTCAAAAAGGACATTTTGAGATGCATTCTGATGTATAAAACTGTCAGTGATAGAACAATATCTCTGCATGACTATTACCCAAATTTATGCATCACCCACTAATCCCAAAGAAAAAATAAAAGTTTTTTACCAACTTCTAAAGACTGAAATTGATCAAATATTCAATCAGGATACATTTCTAGTTAATGGTAATTGGAAATGAAAGTTAGAAATGAAGAAGGATCAGTAATTGGAAAATATAATTTTGAGGACAGAAATGATGTCATAGATCAATCAAATAACAGAATTTTGAAAGATCAACAACTTATTTATCTGAAATGGTTTCCCCCCCTGCATCAGAAGTTGTGACTACATACAAAACATTGTCAGATACAATATATAGGAATAAAATAGACTTCATCTGCGGCTCAACCACATCTGTGGAAATACACTATGGAAAAAATAACATCTATTAGAACAAGTACAGGGACCACCAGCAGAATGGGCCATCAACTGCTCATATGCAAGATAAAATTGAAGCTGAAGAAAATAAAAAGAAGTCCATAAAGCCAAAATATGACTGTGAGTATATCGAACCTGAATTTAGAGACCATCTCAAGAACAGATTTGAAGCATTGAATACCAAAGGCCATACACTAAATGAGTTGTTGTATGACATCAAGGACATCATACAAGAAGAAAACATTCAGTAAAAAAAAAAAAGAAAAATTCAAAATCTCTATCAGAAGAGACTCTGAAGCTGCTCTTAAATGTATAGTAACTAAAGAAATGGAAGTAAATTACAAAATAAAATAGCAGGACAGAAAATAAAACAGGGCAATTGAAAAGAGAGAGTAATTCAACTTGCCAAGATCTAGAGTTAAAAAATCAAAAGGGAAGAGTATGATCAGCATGAAAAGAATGGAAGAACCAACAAGCCTCTAACTGCAATATTGAATGGAGTGGGCATAATACTGAATAATGCAGAAAGCATAAAATATTGACAGAACACACTAAGTCATTTACTAAAAGCATTGATCAATGCTTAACCATTTCATAGATGCAATAAGAACTGATGATACTGAAGGAAGAAGTGGAAGTTTCACGAAGGCACTGGCAAAAACAAAGCTCTAGAAATTGATAAGATACCAATGAAGGTATATCAACAAATGGATGCAGCACCGGAGGTACTCACATAACTAAATAAAAAAAATTTAGAAAACTACATGGGCAGCCAACTGGTAAAATTCATGTTTTTGTCTATTCCAAAATGAGGTAATCCAATTGAAAACATTTTTTTTATTGTGATTTCAACAAAAGTTCACAGAAAAGTTGGATTTTTCATTCATTCATTGTAGATTTTCCTCCCTTCCCACTCCATCAGTACACTTTCTTTTAAAAAAAATACTCATTCATTGTTGCATAATTTCCTCCTTCTCCCCTCCACTCCTCCTCCAGGCCACTTTGCAATTCACCTCTTATTTTGGACTGTTGTCATACAAATAATGCCTATTCATATGTTACTTTTAAATAGTTCTTTCCTTCATCTGTTCCAATGCAATGTTCATTATATATTCCCTCTTTTTCTACTTTCCCCATACCCCCCATGTCAACAATTTATCAAAGAATTCATTAATATCACACATAAGTAAAATCTTGCTTAAAACAGTTTTAAAAAGGTTAGAGCAGTACATCCAGGGACAATTAGTAGAATTTCAATTTGTATTTAGAAGAGGACATAGAACTAAGGATAAAATTGCAGACACTATATGGAGCTTGACTTAAAACAGAGAATGACAAGAAGATATTTATATGTATTTTATTAACTATGGAAAGACATTTCGCTGTACAGATGACAACAAATTACAGATAACACTGAGAAGAATAAAACCACAGAATTCTTAATTTTGCTACCTCAAGACCTGTACATAGACCAAAGAGGAGTAATATGAACACAACAAGGGATACTGCATGGTTTAAAATCAAGAAATGTGTGAGCCAAGATTATAGATTTTCAACACACTTATTTAAACTGTATACTGACAAATAATCAGAGAAAGTGGATTATATCAAGAAAAATGTGTCATCAGAATTGTAGGAAGATTCATTAACAAGTTGTGAATGGCAGAGAACACAACCTTGCTTGCTGAAAGCTAAGAAGCCTTGTAACACTTATGAAGATCAAAGACTACAGCCTTAAGTATTAATTTTACTTCAACAGAAAACAAAAGTCTTTACAACTGGACTAATAAGCCACATTAAAATAAGTGGAGAAAAGGTTAAAGTTGTCAAGAATTTAACTTTACTTGGATATTTTTCAATGTCCATAAAAACAATAAATGACAATGAGCCTCTACATCTTGTGGTTCCTAACCTTTATACTATAATAGACAAAATGCTAGTCAATAGGCCTTTTATTTTAAGAACTACCTTCCCTCTGTAACTTGATTTGTGTCACTATTAGAACCTCTACTTGGAATATTATTGCTTTTTAATTTTTTACTCATGTACTTTTAACT
>NW_006399755.1:3032458-3039434 GCF_000299155.1 Elephantulus edwardii
AATATCTAATTTTCCTACATTCATGGTTCTCACATTCCATGTCCCAATCACCAGTGTCTGCTTACAACTGTTCCTCTTCCTTTGTATTTCCATGCTTGAAAACTCAACCTCCTTTGCAAGTACTGAAGAAAATAAAAATAGATCTCTTTTATTGAATACTTCATGTTTTGAGGATTTCATGGATTTTAACCTCTCAAGAACTTATATTGTCAAAGACCACTTTAAAGTTTTGAAGAGCAAGCCTATCAGTTTAGAAATTAAGATGTGCCTAATTAAAGCCACTAGACCAGAAAGAATTGATTGACACTGAAAAATTTCAGGAAGTGCCATATGAACAGGAACAAGTACTAATGAAGAAGGAATAAGAAGCTGCATTAAAGGCATTGGAGGAAAAAGGCCCTAGGAATCGATGGAATACCAATTGACTTGTTTCAATTAATGGATGCAGCCTTTCCAGTCTATGTCAGGAAAACTGGAGGACAGTTGTCTGGCCAGGGGATTGGAAGAGGTCCATATTTGTTCCCCTTCCCAAGAAAGGTAAGCCAGCTGAATGTGGAAATTATCAAATAATATCAATATCACATGCAAGAAAAATACTGCTGAAGATCATTCATAGATAGGGAACTGCCAGAAGTTCAAGCAAGATTTAAAGAGGCTGTGGCATGAGGGATATCATTGCTGATGTCAGATGGATCCTGGCTGAAAGTAAAGAATACCAGAAGAATGTATAATTGTACTCTATTGACTATGCAAAGGCATTTGACTGTGTGGATCATAACAAGTTGTAGCTGACATTGAGAAGAATGGGAATCCCAGAGCATTTGATTGTGCTTATTCAGAACCTGTACCTACACTAGGAGGCTGTCGTGCAAAACAGAGTGGGAGAGCACTGCATGGTTTAAAACCAGGAAAGGAGTGTGTCAGGGGTGTTTTCTCTCTTCATACCTATTCAATCTGTATGCTGAGAAAATTGTCCAAGAAGCTGGACTCTATGAAGAGAAGTGTGGCATCAGGATTAGGGGGAGACTCATCAATAAACTGCATTATTCAGATAACACAATCTTCCTTGCTGAAAGTGAGAAAGACTTGAAGCAGAAGATCAAAGGATGCAGCCTTCAGTATGGATTGCATCTCAATGTCAAGAAAACAAAGATTCTTACCACTGGACCAATAGGCAGCATCATGATGGGTGGAAAGGAGATTGAAACTGTGTGCAGCTTCATCTTGCTTGGATCCACAATTAACACCCTTAGTACCAGCAATCAGGGAATAAGGAGACACAGGCACTTGGAAAATCTGCAGTTAGGGACCTCTCCAAGTCTAATTCAGACCATGCTCTTTCTGATCACTTACTGCATTTTGGAGAGCTGGACAGAAAAAATAATTGACCCTTTTGATCTGTGGTGTTGGAGAAGAGCACTGAACATCACATGGATGGTCCAAAGAACAAACAGATATATGTTGTAAAAGATGCAGATGGAGTGCTTTTTGGAGGCAAGAATGATGAGACTTCACCTCACATACTTTGGGCATTTTCCATTCCTTGGAGAAGGACATGATGCTGGGAAGAGTGGAGGGTTGATGAAGGAGAGAAAGATCCTCAACTAGATTGATTGATACAGTGACTGCTGCAATGTGTTCTTGAGTGTCGGGGAGTGTGAGGGTAGTGCAGGATAGAGCAAGGTTCAGATCTTCGCTATGAGTCATACTTGACTCAACAGCACCTAATAACAACAGAACCAAAGCCCTAGCATTGTCAGTTGCTTCCTAGGCATCTTAAAGTTGCCTAATGAATAAAGATGATGAAGAAGAAGTGACACCTTTAGAATGTAGTGTTGTAGAAGAGTACTGAGGATACCACACACTCCCAAAAGAAGAAAAAAGTTTGTCTTGGAGAGGTCCAACCAGTGTTTTCCTTAGGTGCAAGGGTGGTGAAACTTCATTTCACACACTTTGGGCATATTATTATGAGGAGTCATTCCTTGGAAAAAAGACAGCACGCTAGGAAAGGTGGAGAGTGGGGGAAAGAGAAGATCTCCAACAAGATAGATTGACACTGTGAATGCAACTATGGGCTTGACCATACAGGAAATTGTGAGGACAGGGTAAGGTTGTTCATTGGGTTAAAATGAAACATAGTTCACTTTGATGGCCCCTTACAACAACAACAGTAACCCTCTGATATAGACCCTAGGCTCTTTGGAATAGATTCAATTTATATTTTAAAGCCTTGCCCAATCCTCACAATTTCAGCTTTGCATAAATCATTATTTTAGTCATTGTGTCAGCTGATCTCATTTAGAGTCATCCTCTTATTCAATGAACCTTCGTATTTCCTAGTTTGAAGTCCTTTTCCAAGGACTGGACTTTCTTGATAATATGTCCAATATATGTGATAAGATTGGGCTCTCACAATCTTCATGTTTAAGGAGCATTGTGGCTGTACTTTTCAAAGACATAGTTGGGGTTTTTTGAAAATCTATGGTAGAATCAATAATCTATGCCAAAAGTAAAAAAAAAACACACCAAAAAAAAACACCCAACATATAAAAAACTATTCTCTTAAAAGGAAACTCTGGTAGTCTAATGGCAAGAAGCTGCACTGCAATCCTGGAGGCATGCAGTTTGAATTCACCAGTTGCTCCACTGGAGAAGGAGGGGCTATCTTCTCCTGTGCCAGTAGGATCTGATTTGATGGTACACAACAACAACAACAACAAATCTACAGCAACACTATATCAAAGACATCAATTCTTTGTCTTCTTTGTTCATTGTCCAAATTTCACATGCATATGAAGTAGTTGAAAATATCATACTTAGTCTTTGAATTGAAATCCTTGTTCTTTTGCACTTTAAAGAGGTCTTACAAATACTGCATAGCACCACTGTTATAAAGCAGGTCTGACATGACGCCTTGGGAGGAGAATAGGATAAGAGTGGATTGATAATGAACACTGCACTGGAATAAAGGAAAGAACTGTTTAAAATCAATATATGATTAAGCATTATATGTACAGCAGCCCAGAATAAGAGGTACATTACAAAGAGGACTGGGGGAGAGGGAGGTAGGGGGTAGTTGTGCAACAAAGAATGAATATTTTAAAAAAATTAAATTTAACTGAGGGAGGGAAAAGGAGTAAAAACGTGCAAAAATTAAGGAAAATCTAACTTTTCTGTAAACTTTCATTACAATCACGATTAAATTTTTTTTTTATAAAAAGGTCCTAAACAGCAGATTTGTCCAATGCAATATGTCTTTTAATTTTTCTGATTGTTGTTTCCATATCCATGATTGCTTGATTGAGTGATGCAAGCAAAATGAAATTGTTGACAACTTTAATCTTTTACCCATCTATCATGTTGCTTATTGGTCCATAAGGAACTTTCTTTTATGTTGAGGTATAATCATATTGAAAGCTGTAGTCCTTGATTTTCTTCAGTGAGTACTTCAAGTTCCCTTCAGTTTCAGTTAACAATGTTATGTCCTATGCATACTGCAGTTGTTGACGAGTCTTACTGCATTCTGTAAGCCACATCCTTCATATAGTCCAGCTTCTTGGACTGTTAGCTCAGAAAACAGATGAAATTAAATTAGATTTTATACAGATCCTTTCGTCATTTTTGCCTTTGCTTTCCCACACATAAAAAGGGGAAGTAGGCACTAGCAGGCACCAAGTCATAGAATGTTGATATCATTTGCTCAAAGACTATTCCCTGTTCCTGTGTAGCAGCTTTAGACACATCTGGCCTCCATGGTCTATAGATAATACATGTACCACTGGTTAGCATTTTAAATGCTGCTGTTAGTTGTTGTCAAGACAAGTTTGACTCATGGTAATCCCATCTGTGCAGAGTAGAACTGCTCTATAGAATTTCAATGGTATAATCTTTGTGTAGCAGGATGGCAGACCTACCCTCTGAGGTTCCAGCGTGTGGGTAAACTACTAATTTTTGACTAGCAGTCGATCATTAGTTTGCACCATACAGGGATTCCTAATGTTTTAAATGTTATTGTTAGTTTCCATTTAACTGAGCTGAACTGATTTTGTTTTATGGTAAGAATTGGATACACACATACACACACACACAAAACACTATAATAATAGCAAAAATTACGCAGACCATATAGTGCACCCTTTCATAATACCTACTTGTTGTTAGGTGTCATTAAGAGGACTTAGAATCATAGCAAGCCTCTCTACACCAGAGCATAACATCACCTCACCAGTACCATTCTCTCTGTGCTTACAACCATTGTTGTAGAACCTTAGTTAACCTATGTTATTAAGGATTTTTTTTATTTTTTGCTTGCCCTTTCTCCAGGATCTGGGCACTCCTGACAACAAGCTCAAGCTGTATGAGACAAATCCTCACCATCCTCACTTCTAAGGCATGTTCTGGAAACACTTCTTCAAAATTATACTCATTTACTATTTTGGAAGCTCATGCTATATTCAATATCCTTCATCAACATCCCGGGTGGGGGGGTTTCACCTTTTTTTCATTGATGGAAACAGGTGACAAATAAGACAAAAGAAGTAAAATATATTCTATGTTAAGATCATGATCAATTCCATGAGAAAACGCAAACAAGGAAGGAACATAATTTATGCTTAAAGATAAATGAGATATTAGATAGGATGGCCAGGGAAGAAATAATTAGTTGAGAACGTACAGGAAACAAGACAATCATTGAGCTATATTAATTTGGTGTGTTAATATAAGAAATAAACTTAATTTTCATGTTCAACCATAAGAACAATAAGTTATTTTTATCTGGAAAAAGCAAAAAGCTTTGAGCCTGGGGAGAGGTAAATCATGTCCTGAGCTTGACTCATGTGAAGCACTATGAAGGATTCAGAAATGAACAACGAGCCACTGATTTCATCAAGCTCAGCCTGTTGAGGAGAAAAGCATGCCAGAGATGGTTGTATTATAAGAAAGAGTTTCCTGAGAAAGGAACAAACAGAGAAAAATTAAGTCAGACAAGATTGAGGGTGAAAGCAGCAGGGTTTGATTACATGCAAAAGTACAAGTGTATAGAACAGAGTAAGGTTAGTGATGACATTACAGGCAGATTGATGGAGAGTAAAGGTGAGTGAGTGGAGGGGGTGGGCAGAGAAATTTGTGAAGAAGATAACGAGAGGTAAAGATGTATACAATTTGGTTACTTCTTGTAATGAAAACAAAGAAATATAATCATTTAAATTTATTGGTTTATGATATTAGGTAGCTTAATCCAATGCAAAATAAATTTAAACCTTTAGAGGGATGATGTGCATTATAAGTAATAAAATAAGTACCCTCTACACAAGAAGATTGGAGAAGACAAGTCTCTATGTGGCCACAAACTGGCTCCATTGCATCTACTTGTCTGAACTGAGTTCATGTAAACTGTGAAAAGTCACTCAGACCTGACAAGCCATGAGACATAGTCTAAAAGTCAGATGACCAAAACCGTCTGACATTTAGGATACCACTTAACCTTGCTGTGGCTGACTTCTTTATGTGGACTCTGGGAAATCTCTGCATTGTCTATTTCCAGGCCTCTGTGAGGACTCAGTATTAATTAGACATGGACACCATTTATAAAAAGTGGAGCATAGTTATGTCATCATCATTCCTTACCATTAGTATCCATGTGCAACTATGTCTTTCTTCATTAGACTTAAGAAAAACAAAACAAACAGATAAACCTCATAAGAGTGTTAAGTATTGGAAGGAATCATTCTACCCCTTATATTTCACTGGATGGCTGTGGGAAAATATTTCCACTTGGCAGTAAAGTTGGTCCAACTTACAGTGACTCGTGTACTAGTGTGGTGCTGTGCACTGTAGAGTTTTCAACAGCTGTCATCTTTCAAAAAATCGCCAGGTTGTTATTTCAAGCTAACTCTGCATGAACCTGAACTCATAACCTTTCATTTATCAATGAAGCACTTTGACTCTTGTGTTACCCAAGAATCCCATGGAAAAATCTCTGGATTTCTGGTGTCTATGGTGGTAAAGAATTGTGCTGCTAATCTAAAGGCATAAGCACAATCAAGTATTCTGGGATTCCCATTCTTCTCAGAGTCAGCCACAGCTTGTTGTCATCCACACAGTCAAAAGCCTTTGCATAGTCAATGAAGCACAGACAGACATTCTCCTGGTATTATTCTCTGCTTTCTGCCAAGATCTATCTAACATTAGCTATAATATCCCTAGTACCATGACCTCTTCTAAATCCAGCTTGCAAGTCTGGAAGTTCTCTGTTGACATATTTATTGTTCCAAACATTTTTGGATACTTTTCAGCAGAATCTTGCTCGCATGTGATATCAATGATATTGTTCTATAATTTCCACACTCTGTCGGGTTGCCTTTCTTTGGAATGGGAACAACCTATATTGGACCAAGAGGCAATCGTTAAAACAGAGCAAGGAGATATTACATGGTTCAAAATCAAGAAGGGGGTCTGTCAGAGATGTATTTTGTCTCCATACCTTTTCAATCCGTATGCAGAAGAGATCAGCCGAGACGCTGGGCTGTTCGAGGAAGAATGTGGCATCAAGATTGGTGGAAGAGTCATCAACAACCTGCACTATGCAGATGACACAACCCTGCTTGCTGAAACTGAAGAGGACCTGAAGCGCTTGCTGCAGAAGGACAAGGACTGCAGCCTTCAGTATGGATTGAAGCTCAACCATCAAGAAGACAACGATTCTCACCACTGGGCCAATTGGCAGCATCAGTATGGATGGTGAAGATATTGAGATAGTTAACAGTTTTACTTTATTTGGCTCCACAGTCAACACTCTTGGTAACAGCAGCCAGGAACTCAAGAGACTAATTGCTTTGAGAAAGTCAGCTGTGAGCGACCTCTCAAGAGTACTGAAGAACAATGACGTCATGCTGGAGACCAAGGTGCACCTGATCCAGGCTATAGTCTTTGCAATTACATGCTATGAATCAGAGAGTTGGACAGTGACTAGGGA
>NW_006399755.1:3039534-3042291 GCF_000299155.1 Elephantulus edwardii
AGCTAAGAGAATACGCCATCCCCTTTTCCTTATGAATCAGGGTGAAGTCTCTCTCAGGGAGGAGAGATAGGGAATGTCAAAGGAAACAATGACAAAGGAGATTAATCAGAACTGGCTTTGACAAGCACTGTGGCAACTGGATAATTAAAACAGACTTTCAAGGGGGGAAAAAAAGAGAAACGAACTGGGAGGAGGGTAGAGAAAATAGTGCAACAAGGAATGAATGGAAACCCAAAATCTCTGTAAATGTTAATTTAAATTAATGAAATTTAAAAAACAAAAAAAACCCAAGAGTCAAATCAATGATACATTACACTGGGCAAATCTTTTGCAAGGAACCCCTTTAAAGTTTTTAAAAGCCAGGACCTCTTTAAAGAGTTAAAAAACCAAGATGTAATTTGAGGATGGATGAAGGTGTGTGTGCCTGACTCAAGTCATGTTATTTTTAATTGCCTTATATGCATATGAAGGCGTGACTATGTAAAAGTAAGATTTAAAAGAATTATTGTATTTTAATTAAGATCTTACAGAATATTGGACATACCTTGAACTGCCAGAAGAGTGTGCAAATATGTTTTGGAGAAGTACATCAGGGAAATTATTCAGAAGGGAAAATGTTAAGACTTTCTGCTATGTCATTTGGGTGTGTGATCAGGAGAGATCATCCTCTGAAAATATATCAGGCATACTAAATAGAAAGTAAGAGAAAAGAAGAAAAGCCCTAAACAAGACGGACACAGTGGTTATAAGAGAGAGTCAAACACAGAAATGAAATGACTTAGGAGTAGGTAGGGTTTCCTTCTACTGTGCATAGGATCACTATGGGTTTGAACTGACTCAGTGGTTGTTGTTAATGTGCCTTTGAACTAATGTCGGATGCTTCTTGGCTGAAAGTAGAGAATACCAGAAAAAATGTCTATTTGTGATTTATTGACTATGCAAAGACGTTTAACTGTGTGGATCATAACAAGTTGTGGTTGACATTGAGAAAAATAGGATTAGTCATTAGGGAAATGCAAAGTAAACCATACTGAGAGACCATTATATATCTATGTCCATATCAAGTATTAGCAAACTTGTGGAGGAGCTGGGATTCTCAAACTCTGATGACTGGAAAGAAAATGTTACTCTCTAACTCTGAAAAACAGCTTGGCAGTGTGACAACGTGATTGAATTTCATAAAATAATGTTGCTTGAAAGATGTCTGATAAAAAAAGAGTACATATGATATGACTGAATTGTTATAAAATTCTAGAAAAATGTGTGTGATTCCATTTATTTAAAATGTAGGAAATGCAAACAGTTTAGAGAAATATTATGCTGATGGTGGTGATAGTTTCACAGATACTTACACAGGTCAAACTTATCAAATTGTACAGTTTATTTTATGTCAATTATATTTTCTTAAACCATAAAACGTCAGCAGTACAATGATGAAACTGTATATAAAATATAATGTAGTGAAAAAGAAATCACAAATGGGTTGAATGAAGAGTGAAGCAGTTGTGGCATTGCCTTCATTGTTCAGAGTGCAGTGCTGATGTTTGAAGTTTTATAAGTAGCATGTATTTAATGTTACAGAAGTTTATATGACTCTCTAAGTGAGGAAGAGTCTAGATGCATAGCCTTTAGCTGCAGGAGGCAATTTTCTGTAAAGTTTAAGAATAAAGTTGTGGTGTTTTCTCTTTATATTCCTTATTGTATAAACTTGGGCGCATTGCTTTGCATTTCAATTATTTTCTCATCTGTAAAGTAAGGGCATAATAATTATAATTAAAAAGCACAACCTAATTACCTTCTAGAGTTACTGTGAGAAATAAGTGAAATAATAAATATATAATTCTTTGAAGAGCTACTGGTATGAGGTATGGGTCAATGTATCTGGAAAATAATCATTATTACCCATAAAGACCTGGGATAAATTCTTACTTTATAAAGGAGTATGAGATGGTGAAATAGAAAACTTGAAGCATGATTACCAAATTTAATGTTCAAATGTTCTAGATTCCATTGACTTATGCTTCTGTACACTCTTAATCATATCGTAACTGTACTAATGTAAGATTATCTCCAATAATAAAAGGTACTATATTCTCTGGTAACTTTACAGTTTCAAAATTAATATTAGAATTCAATCATTTAATTAGACCTTCAGTACTCAAAGGGCTGATGCAGAACAGGCAACCATAACCCTTAGTAACTGAATGGGTATTTAGAAGGCTATGGATATTGTGTGCCAGGGAACCAGAATAATTTCTTAGCTGACCCTCCAGTGAGTTTTCAGAGGTAGTAAATCACATGGGAGTGGATATCAAATGATGAGTTACCAATTTGCTGCAAAGCCTGTATTTTTCAACAGCCTTCACTTATACATTTTGTCATATTAAGGTGCTTCTGCTCACAGCAAGAGGAAAGCAAATATCACATTGTTTCTGAGAAATGTGTCTATGTTTACAGTCCTTCTGCTTTTATCTTTACCATTTATGGTAAGAAGATAAGGGTAAAAATACTGTAACAGTATTTTGCACCAAATGCAATGTCTGTCTTTAAAACACAGTCACTCAGAGTAATATGAAAATTATTGAGAATGAATACAAATTTGACTACAATGGGGGGAAAACCATAGGTTCAAAAAAAGGGAAAAAAAGGAGATTTTTTGAATCAACGCATCTTCTATAAATGAATCCAAGTTGTTATTGTTGTTGTTGTTATGTGCCGTCGAGTTGCCTGCGACTCATAGCAACCCTATGTACAACA
>NW_006399755.1:3050879-3056863 GCF_000299155.1 Elephantulus edwardii
GATGAGATGGATCGATTCTGTGATTGAGGTGGTGGGAATGAGGGTGTTTGAGAAGGTGAGATTAGCACAGGATAGAGCAGCATTTAGGGCTCTTGTACATAGGGTCACTATGAGTCACAAGTGACTTGATGGCATATAACAACAACAACAAAAACAACAACGATCAAAAGGCACATGGTTCAAATCTATCAGCTGCTCCACAGAGGAATAAAAAAAGAACAGGCAATCTGTTCCTAAGTGATTTACTGCCTTTGAAACTTGCTGGAGTGTCAGCTATGGGTCAGTTCTAACTTGATGATATGCATCTATAACACAAGGTTTAATAATACCTCACAAAGTTGTAAGGTTTGAGTCATATAGTTGGCATATCACTGTGCTCCATTAACACATATTTGCTGCCAAACTTACTGGAAGATATCCATACTTTTCCTTATTCCCAAGAAAGGTAATCTAAAAACATGTGGAAGTTATTAACAATATTGTTAATATTTCATGCAAACAAAATACTGTTGAAGATTATTAAATGTTCTAGACCAGAACATTGACAGGGAACTACTAAAAATTTCATCAAGTTTCAGAAAAGGCTATGTCACCAGGAATAAAATTGCTGATGTCAGATGGATACTGGCTTAAAACAGAGAATACCAGAACAACGTCTATTTGACCATGCAAAGGCATTAACTGTGGGTCATAACAAATTATGATTCATATTGACAAGAATGGGAATTCCAGAACACTTAATTGTGCTCATACAGAACAGGAAAACACTGTGTGGTTTAAAATCAGGAAGGGTATGTGTCAGGGTTGCATCCTTTCTGCATACCTATTCAATATGTATGCTGAACAAGTAATTTGAGAAGGCAAATATTGAAGAAGAATGTGGCATCAGGGTGGGAATGATATGCAGATGATATAATTTTTCTTGCTGAAAATAAGGAGAATATGAAATGCTTGCTGCAGAAGATCAAGGACTGCAAACTTCCATAAGGATCACATCTCAACATCAAGAAAACACAGGTCCTCATCACAGGACCAAGAGTCAACATTGTGATAAATGGAGAAAGAATTGAAGCTGTTAGTGATTTCATCTTGTTTAGACTGTTACCAGCAGTCAGGAAATCAGGAGACATACTACACTGAGCTAATCTGCTATCAGACATTTCTAAAATGCTCTAGAGCAAAGATATCAGTTTGAAGATGAAAGTGTGCCTGATTCAGGATTTAGTCTTCTCAATCACCTGCTATTCTTCAGAAATCTGGACAATGACTAAGGATGGCAGAACAAAAACTGATGTCTTTGAACTGTGGTGCTGGAGAAGAGTACTAAACATCCCATAGATTCCAAAAGAACTAACAGACATGTCTTGAAAAATGTGCAGCCAGAACGCTCCTTGGGGACAAAGATGGCAAAGCTTTGTCTTTCATACTTTGGACATTTAGCTAGGGGAGACTATTCCTTAGAAAGGGACATCATGCTTGGAAATATAGAAGTTCAGCAAAATGGGGGGAAACCTCCAATGAAATGGACTGACATGATGACATACAAATGAGCTCTAGTTTGTCACCGATGATGAGGATGGCACAAGATGGGGCAGGGTTCAAGTCAGCTGCTCATAGTATTGCTATGAGCCATACACGATTCAGTGGCCTCTCTTAACAACAACCTTTTAGGACTCAAAGTCAGAGTAGTAGGCACTATGGAATAAGACTGTGTTCTATTTTGGAGCAAGTAAAGGAGGAAAACACTGGTTAGAATTGCTGAAAGTTTATATTAACCAGCTTCAAGGTGGCTCTAGTCTATATAACTTCTCATTCCTCAGCCTGGCAGTCTTTAAAGGACCTTTTCATGCAGACTTTTGGAGGCTTGACCTTAATTTGAATAACTGTTCAAATAACTTTTAATGAGTACTTTAAAGAGAAGGAGACCTGCAAACAATGGATTGACACAGTGACTGCAACAATGAGTTTGGGCATCCAGAGCTTGAGAGATGACTCTGTATAATGCAAGGTTCAGATCTGTTGACAGCATTGTTATCAGTTTTAGTTGCTAGAACCTAACAATGAGCATAGAATATTCATAAGTAGACACGAAGACATAGGCAAACTTAAAATCAAGAGAACTCAAGTTTTAGTTACAAATGCATGTCATAAATCCAGGGTATTGAAGACTTGGATGAAACTCAACCAGATTGAAGAGTAATGGATTTAAATTTCTTTTGTGTCATTTCCAAGACTCTTCTCTTTCTTTCCTCCAAAATGTGTACAGACCATCTTCTAAGGGTCCTCTTCTATGATTCTCAATTCTCTTTATAACAGTAATAACTTGATTCTGAGCTGAATATATAGAACTTTCATTTGGCCCAGCTATTCCATTCCTTGGAATATACCCTGAGAAAATGAGAACTTAGGCATAAACAGAGACTTGTACACCAATGTTCATATCAGAATTATTTACCATAGTAAGAACACTGAAACAGCCTAGATGTCCAACCACAATCCAGTGGATTGAGAAGCTGTGGTACATTCACACTAACTCAGTTCCATAAAGACAAATACTGTATAAAACCATTATTGTAGAATGAGAATGAGGATCCAAGGGGCAGGAGGGGTGGAAGCAGAGGGATGAAGATGTGTGTGTGTGTGTGTGTGTGTGTGTGATTAATCATGAAGTCACACAATTTGATGGGGGGTTAGGGAAATGGGAAGGATATGGTGTGAAAAACAATGTATTTAAATTTTGTAACCAAACTAGAGTAGTAGTAGTAGTAGTAATAAACAAAAAATATATTAATTCTGGTCTAGTAAAGGAACAGTTATCATCCAAATTCTGATTCATTTACTGGGGTTACAGCTAACATTTTGTGATCATGCTAAAACCCAATTACACTGCCTAATGGGTTAACACACTCTCGTAAATCACCCTGATTCATGGGTTAGAACATACTTCAACATCAGGCTTCCAAAGTGATAACAAAGTTGCCTATTCTAGAAGTTTGAAAAAAGATTCAACCATAATATAATTTTTCTTGTTTTCTTTATGCTATCTGATGCTAAATCTTTAAAATTTTATAGGTAAGCTGTTTATCTCCTTGAAAATAAATCCTCTATAATGGAGCATTTGGCTTTATTACAATGGCATTTTCAAGTACACAAGTATCCTGTTTATTTCAAATTGCTTATGCAGGAATAAGAATATTTTAATATATTGTATTTAGGAATACAATGAGCAGTCAGCTAATATCTTTATTCATGTTACCTCATTTAATTTTCACATCAATTCATGAATTAGAAATTGTCTTCATCGTTTTACAATGGAGAAAATGGAAGTTCAGAAAGGTTAGGTCATTGTCTCATATAGTAGTTAGAAAAGGGTAGAACTGTAAATTAAAGTCCTTTTTGTTACTCTAAAATCTGTCCTACATAGGAGTTTGACATTTTCTGTATATATGACATTTTCTGTATATATGTACTCCACATGAGGTTGTTAGGTACCAGCAATGGGACTGTAACTCAGAGTGACCTTATAAACAACAGATCTGAACGCTATCCTGCACTATCCTCATCATCTCTATTATGTTCAAGGCCATAAACTTCATCAAATTCCAAAGATTTCTTCTTATTTTGGGGTATTACTTTAAAAAGGTATACTGTTGTTATTATGTGCAATTGAATTGACTACGACTCATAGCTATCCTCTGCACAATAGCTCTGAACCCTGTTCTATCCTGAGCCAATCTCACTGTCTCTGTCACTACCCCAGTTATTGTGTCAATTCATCTCATCTAGGGATTTCCTCTCCTGTGCTGTCCCTCAACCCTTCAAAACATGATATCCTTCTCCAAAGACTGGTCTCTCTTGGCTACATGCCCAAAGTACGTGAGACAGAGTCTCAAAATTCTTGCCTCCAAGGAGCAGCTTGGTTGCATGTTCTCCAGGACAGGCTAATTAGGGGTTTTTTGGCAGTCTATGGTATGTTCAAGACTATTCTCAAACACTGCAACTCAAAGGCATCAATTTTTCTGTCATTCTTGGTTCATTGTCTATCTCTCTGATGCACAGCAAGTAGTTGTGAAGACCATGACTGGATCAGGAGCATCTTACTTTTTTTAAATAATAGCATATTCTGTCCTATTTTTTTGTATAAACAAATACGAACATGAATTAACTTTGTCTTAGCTTTTGTTTGTATGTTTTGTTTGCTTTACAGGAGTATATTTTGCATCTGAAGGAATATATTTGCATCTAAACACCCTCAATTCACTGTGCCTTTGTCTTGTTTGACTAGCTTTTACATGACTATTAGCTTTGCTCTGCAGAAAAGAGAGAAAAAATGGGCAATCTCCTCCTGAAATCGAACTGGAGGATCAACTGTGAGTAGTTTCTGACTCTATGATATACAGAACATGAACTGAATATTCTAGCAGCCTCTGCCTACTGCTAAACAAATGCAGTCCCTTTACAGTTTCTACTTCTAAGCACTACTAGACTATTAACACAGGATAGATACACTTATTAAAACAAAATAAAATACTGGATGATAATTGGAGTGTTTGGACTTTGTAGAAAGTATTGGAATTCCATGCATTTACCAGTGTCAGTGGTTATAAAGTATTTAACCTGAAGTACAATGTACCATAATGATCATGGTTCTACCAACTTTAATTTCAGGAAACAGTAAGGAATTTACTCTTCCTATTGAAAGGATCAGATACGATAAAATAATCCAACTCTGATGTATATCTTTCTTAATATTAAACCAAATAATATTCTTTTGTTCTGTCCTTACTATAGCTTCTTGGTTCATATATAAGTTCTCTATAAGCACAATTAAGTGTTCTATAATTCCCATTTTCCCATCTTATTTATAATGTATTATGTCCCACACATTTGAATACACAATGTTTTTGATAGGTGCCATTGAGTCAGTTCTGTATCTGAGTAACCACCCAGATCCTAAGCTATCCTCATAGCTCTGCTATGCCTATTGTCATGCTAATCAATTTAATTGACATTATCCCTGCTTTCTGAAACTGAAGAGGACCTGAAGTACCTGCTGCAGAGGGTCAAGGACTGCAGCTTCCAATATGGATTGAGGCTCAATATCAAGAAGACAAAGATTCTCACCACTGGACCAATTGGCAGCATCAGGATGGATGGTGAAGAGATTGAGATTGTACACAGCTTTAGTTTGCTTGGCTCCACAGTCAACAGTCTTGGCACCAGCAGCCAGGAAATTAAAAGGCACATTGCCATGGGAAAGTTTGCTGTTAGGGACCTCTCCAAAGTACTGAAGAGCAATGGTGTCTCTCTGGAGACTAAGGTGCGTCTGATACAGGACATGGTCTTTGCAATCACATGTTATGCATCAGAGAGTTGGACAATGACCAAGGAGGATAGAAGGAGAATTGATGCCTTTGAGCTGTGGTGCTGGAGAAGAGTATTGAGAATACCATGGACTGCTAGGAAAACAAACAGATTTGTCCTGGAAAGGGTTAAACCGGGTGGCTTCTTGGAGGCAAGTATTCTGAGGCTCCCTCTAACATACTTTGGACATGTGGACTCGATGGCACATAACAACAACAACAACAACAACAACAACATGATTTTTAACATTACTTTTTGTTTATTTTACGATGATTTTTTAAATTTTCATTCACATCATGCTTCATATGATATGTGTCTTATAAAACTAATCATCATTGATTTCTGCCTACTATTACCCCATTTTTCAGATAGCATCTGGATCTTTCCTAAATCCTTCATATCCTTCATAACCACCCAAGTCTGTGACCCCGTACACTTCTTCCAAGATCGATTGGTTTGGGTTTTTGTGGGCTTTTCTGGCACATCATGTATATTCAATATTCTTCATCAACATCATAATTCAAAACCATCAAATTTTAAGTCTTGCTTATTCATGCATGTGAAATACATGAAAATATCATGGCTTGGGTCAGGTATGCCTTGTTGTTGTTGTTGTTGTT
>NW_006399755.1:3057363-3061479 GCF_000299155.1 Elephantulus edwardii
GTTGACTGTGGAGCCGAGCAAACTGAAGCTGTGAACAATCTCAATCTCTTAGTCATCCATCCTGATGCTGCCAATTGGCCCAGTGGTCAGAATCTTTGTCTTCTTGACATTGAGCCTTAGGTTTTAAATTTATATCCTTGCTCATTAGCACTCTAAAGAGGTACTTGGCAACAAAATTGACCAATGCAATACAATATTGTTTTAGCTTCTGCTTTCATGAGTGTTGACTGTAGCACCAAGTAAAGTGAAATGCTTGTCATCTTCAATCTTTTCTCCGCGTATAATGATGATACTTATTGGTCCAGTTGTGATCATTTTTTGTTTTCTTAATGTTGAAGTGTAATACATGGAGAAGTTCATCAGGCTTGGAAGGGTGGAGGGACAGTGCAGGAGAGGAAGACCCTGGATGAGGTGGATTGACACAGTGACAAGGGTAATGAGGATAGGTATGTTGGGGACAGTGAGATAGGCTCAGAATAGAGCAGGATACAGAAATTGTTTACCTAGGGTCACTGTGAGTTGAAGGTGACTAGATGGTACATAACAACAACAGCAGAATCAATACTGAAGGCTGTAGTCTTATTTTCATCAATGCTTCCATTTCTCATCTTGTTGTGGTTTTTCTTTTTTTTTTTACACAAACTTAGTAATTTGCATAACACAGGTTGTTTAGTCTTCCTGCAATCCTGGATGTCACAATAATCGTTAAATAGTCCAACTTCCTGAATTATTTGCTCAATATATAACATTGTTGTTGTTGATGATTGCCATCAAGTTGAGCATGACTCATAGCAACTCCATGAACTAAAGCCGTAATGTCTTTGCATAACTATTATCATTTCTCCAAGTCAGAGTTTCCATAGGCATGTGGTTTAGGAAGTGGATGTCACTCCTACTTCCAAACCTGTTTTACAACTAGGAGCTCCACCAAATACTGTCCACATTGGGAAACCATTATGGCATTTCACACCCCAATGGCACAAGGTTCAGCATCACAACAAACCTAGATTACCTCAGTACAGAGAATCTGACAAAGAGTGATGTACAAAGTAGAAGGATGTTCCTCCAAAATATAACAACACTAGTTTCAGTTTCTAGTTGTTAAATGTTGTGAGGTCCAATACGACTCATGGTGACCCTATGAAAAAAAAAGGGGGGGGCCTAAACTCTCTCTGTTCTACAATTAACATTATTTCTTTATACTGATACAGTTTATAGAGTTTTCCAAAGGCATCTGGTTTAAGAAGTGGATGCAACTTCTGCTTCTAAGCATGAATCAATCTAGAAGCTCCTCCAAACACCGTCCATAATGAGTAAACATGCCATCCCTATAGAACAGTGTTCAGCATCAGAGCAACTCCAACTAATTCAGTACAGCAAACTGTTGTACCAATTAAATATTATACAATATTAGTGCACTGAAACAAACTTGTATTGGACATTCTGAATAAGACAATCATACGATATACCACGAAGAAGGGTATCTTATTTATAATCAAAAAGGACACAGGAACATTTCAAGACCCATTCTGAAGTACAATGCTGCAAAGTGATAGGATAATATATAAACCCATGCAAGAAAAAGGGAAGAACTAGCTTGGCATTTCTCAAGCTGAAAGAACTGAAAAACAAATTTAAGCCTTGGGTCAAAATATTAAAAGACGCTAAGGGCAATTTATTGAATTACACAGAAAGCATCAAAAGAAGATGGAGAGAATACACAGAGTCACAATATCAGAAAGACTTGATTGACACTGAAAAATTTCAGGAAGTACAGAAGCCAATGGTAATGAAGGAGGAAGTAGAAGTAGAAGTAGAAGTAGAAGTAGAAGCTGCACAGAAGGCATTGGCAAAAAATAAGGCCCCAGGAGTTGATGGAATACCAATTGACTTGTTCCAATTAACAGATGCAGCTTTGGATTTACTCACCAGTCTATGCTAGGAAATTTGGAGGACAGCTATCTGGTCAATGGATTGGAAGAGATACATATTTGTTTCCATTCCCAAAAAAGATGATCTGACTGAGCATGAAAATTATCAAACAATATCATTGATATTACAAGCAAGCAAAATACTGCTGAAGATCATTAAAAAATGGCTGGAACAGTACATAGATAAGGAACTGCCAGAAGTTCCAGCAGGATTTATAAGGAGCTGTAGCATCAGAGATATAACAGCTGATGTCAGATTGATCTTGGCTGAAAGTAAGGAATACCAGAAGAATGCCCATTTGTGTTTCATTGACTATGCAAAGACATTTGACTGTGTGTATCATAATAAGTTGTGACATACATTGAGAAGAATAAGAGTCCTGGAGGCTGCTGTGAGAACAGAACAGGGGAGAACAGAACTATATGGTTTGGAATTGGAAAGGTAGGGTGTTAGGATTGTATTCTCTCTCCATACCTATTCAATTTTGAATGCTCAGGAAATTATCCAAGAAGTGGGTCTATGAGGAGGAGTGTGGCATCAGGATTGGAGGCAGACTCATCAATAACTTTCATTATGCAAATGACACAGCCTTGCTGGCTGAAAATGAGGAGGACTTGAAGGACTTGTTGCAGAAGATCAAACAATGCAGCCGTTGGTACAGATTGCATCTTAATGTCAAGAAAACAAAGATTCTTACCACTGGACTGGTAGATAGGGCCATGAGGGATGGAGAGGAGACTGAAAATGTCAACAGCTTTATCCTGCTTGGATCCACAATCAATAAATACCCTTGCTACCAGCAGTCAAGAAATAAAGAGAAGCATTGCACTGGGGAAATCTGCCATTAGAGACCTTTCCAAATTATTGAAAATTAGTCACATTAGTTTGAAGACTAAGGTGCTTCTGATTCAAGGTATGGTCTTTCTGATTACTTGCTATGCATCTGAGAGCTAGACAATGAATAAGGATGGCAGGAAAAGCCTTTGAGCTATGATTTTGTAGAAGAGCACTGAACATCACATGGGCAGGCAAGAGAGTAAACAGCTATGTCTTGGAGAGGGTGCAGCCAGAATGCTTTTTTTGAGGGAAGACTGATAATGTTTTACCTCATGTACCTTGGACATGTTGCTAAGAGGTGCTATTTCTTACAGAAGGACATGATGCTGGTAAGGGTGGAGGGTCAGTGAAGGAGAGGAAGACCTTCAACCTGGTAGACTGACATGGTAACTGCTGCAATGGGCTCTTGTGTGTCAGGAAGTGTGAGGACGACATAGGATAGAACAGGGTTCAGATCTTTTGTTCACAGAGTCGCTGAGTTGTATTTGGCTTGATGGCACCTAACAACAACAACAACAACAACAACAACAACAACAACAATATAACAACATACGAGAAAAAACTTTCAGCATGACCATTATTAAGATGTACATACTAATGCCTAAAGCCAGGTTGAGAAATTGAGGATTCCTACAAACTTCTGCAATATGAAATTGATTAAATAGGTAATAAGATTAATTAATAATAATTAGTGACTAGAATGTAAAAGTTAGAAACAAAGAAGAAAGATTGATAGTTTGTAAATATTGTCTTGGTGATAGAAATGAGGGTGGAGGTTTCATGAAATAATTCTGTAAAGTCAATGATTTATGAATTGCTAATACATTTACTAGAGACTAAGGTGCACCTGATCTAAGGCATGGTCTTTGCAATACTTGCTATGCATCAGAGATCTGGAAAATAACTAAGGATGGCAGAAGAAGATTTAATGCCTTTGAGTTGTGATGTTGGAGAAGAGCATTGAATATACCGTGGACCACAAAAAAAATGAATAGGTCTGTTCCCGAAGAGGATGAAACCAAGTTTCTTCATGGAGGCAAAGATTTTGATGTTCTGTTTCACATACTTTGTGGCCAGAAGGAACTGGAGAAGGACATCATGCTTGAAAGAGTGGAGGAACAGTGCAGGAGAGCCTGGTTAAGATAGATTGCTCAGTAACGGGTAAAGGGAATAGGTGTGTTGCAGGCAGTGAGATTGGCTCAGGACAGGGCAGAGTTCAGAGATATTATGCATAGCATCGCTATGAGTTGTAATTGACAGCATGTAATAACAATAAAAATATCTTTTTAAAAACAAAAACAGTGACTACAGACATGGACTTTGCTCGATGAAATATATAGAATATAT
>NW_006399755.1:3061579-3125079 GCF_000299155.1 Elephantulus edwardii
TATATATATATATATCTTGTAAAAAGGTACACTTAGAATTTTCATTAGAAACAAGGATGGTGAGACTTGGTCATAGTGTTGTCAGGAGGGGTCAGACCTTGCAAAAGGGGAATTATTTTTGGAAAAGTGAAGGGCCATGAAAGAGAGGAAAGCCCTCATTGAGGTGGACTAACACAGTGACTACAGGGATGGGTTTGGCACAGCTGAGAATGTGAATACGCACAAGTTTAGGCAGGGTTTTTAACTGTTGCTCATAGTTTTTGTGAGTTGACACCAACTCCATGGCATCTAACAATAATAAAATTGAAAGGATCAAAAACAAACCATCCTCTCATCTTTACCAACATTGCAGGGCCAGAAGTTAAAACCACTGAATGAAGTATGCTAGGGAAAAAGATAAGACAGCTGCAGGCCTTATATACATTCCCTTATATACAATGGAAAACTATTTATGATGAAATGATTCATAAGCAGTGGGCATATTGTGAAGCAAACTGAAAGAATGTGACATCTCAGTAAAAGTACTGCTAGAGACTGAAATAAAATTGAATAGGAATAAGTGAATAACAAGGACAAAAATGTTTCCTTAAATAAAAAGCAAGACTTCTAGTACTAGGAAGTGGTATTTAAACATCAGTGTACTTGCAGCAAAATAATTAGAGATATGAAAAAACTGAAATATCAAGGGTTATTCTGAGAGAGAGAGAGAACTGAACTACAGAACATTGGGCTACTGTTGATTACTGCAACCTGATGGCTTGCTCTGGGTTGGATTTTGCTTATGGATTCAGGTGCTTAATATTTCCAAACTAGACAGAATATTCTTCAGCAGAAGGGACATAATTGTTCCCTCAGTGTATTAGTTGGATATTGTTATGCACCATCAAGTCTTCTGTGACTCATACAACAGTTCTGAACTCTGCTTTATCTGTCAATTTCATTGTCTCTGACACACCTACCCTATTACCCCAGTTCTGAGTCAATCCATCTCTTCGAGTCTTCCTCTTTTGCACTGTCCCTCCACCCTTCCAAGCACGATGTTCCTCTCCAAAGACTGATCCCTCATGGCAACATACCTGAAGTATGTTAGATGGAACTTCAAATTCCTTGCCTCCAAGTAACAGCCTCATTTTACCATCTCCAGGATAGACCTGTTTGTTCTCTTAGTAGTCAATGATATATTCAATACTTTTCTCTAGCACCACAACTCAAAAGCATCAAGTCTTCTATCATTCTTGGTTATTGTCCAGCTCTCAGATGCATAGCAAGTAATTGTGAAGACCATGGCCTGGATCAGATGCACCCTAGTCTCCAGACTGACACCATTGCTTTTCTGGAGTTGTATTCTGGAGTAGTCCCTGACAGCACATTTTCCCAGTCCAATTCACCTTTTGATTTCCTAGCTCCTTGGACCAAGAGAATTGATTGTGAAGCAAAGCAAGCAGGAGCTATTAACAATCTCAATCTCTTGACCATCTATCATTATGCTCCCTATTAGCCCAGTGATGATGAGAATGTTTGCTTTCTCAATGTTGAGCTGACTTTCTGCAACAAATACCTCCTTTGTTTCAAAAGGCAAAATTGTGTCAACTGCATAATACAGGTTGTTGAAGAAACTTCCTCCAATCCCGATACCACATTCCTCCTCATAGAGCCCAGCCTCCTGGATGATCTGTTCTGCATATACATTGAAAACATATGGAGATAGGATTCATCTCTGGCATGCCACTTTCCTGATTTTGAACCATGCAGTGTTTCCTTGCTCTATTCTGAGTACTGCCTTTTAGTCCAAGTCCAGATTTCAAATGAACACAATCAAGCATTCTGACATTCTTATTCTTCTCAAAGTTAGAGACAGTTTGTTGTGATCCACACAGTTAAATGCCTTTGCATAGTCAATGAAACAAAGATGGATGTTACTCTATCTATACATTTTGAAATTTTGACACCAAACCAGTTGATAGAGATGGGCAAATCAGAAATTGGCTATCTAAAATGGGGATATTAAGGCATAAGGTAGGAAATACCTGGCTTACCTACTTTCACAAATGTAATTATTTGTAAGGTTGATTGTAAGGTAAGTAAGATGATTGTAAGGGTGAAGCTAATTCTTCAAATAGAAAGTCAATGGCTAGAAAAGCCAGTAAGTGGTCTATAGTGTTAAAGGTTCAAAATGGCTTAGACATTGAAATTGACTTTGTCACATGGATGGGTGGGGCCATGCAAATGGGGTGTGTTGGTCTAGTCATGACAGGATTGGCTAATCTTGCTGTTAAATTGAGAGGATTCAGCTGCAGAAATTGAAAATCTCGCCACCAGCAAAGAAGACACAGAGAATGTGGAGTGCAAGTCCTTTAAAACCAAAGATTCCTGTACCACTCAGGCCAGGGTCTACAGGACCAGCAGCCGCAGCAGAGAACTATAACCTGAAATGAGACAGAGCTGACCTTGGAACCATTACTCCACATAACCAGACTTAGAAGCCTTCACTCAAGCTTGTTGAAGGACTTGGGGGAGACACAGAACTCAGAGTTCTATAATACTGGCCTAAAGTAACCAGGGTGAAGCCTGAGGTATCTGAAAACATATTTCTGAAGCAGTTCAGACTGAGTGATTGTATATTGCTGCAAACCTAAACGATAGCCTTTTGACTTCCCTAATAAACACCATAGTAATCATAAAAAACCCAAAGCAAAACACAGGTACACAAAAAAACCCAAACAATCCCTACAATTATTTTTGCTATATGTTAACAGAATTACTCATTGCCTACTCATACCTGACTCTCCTTTGGATTTTAGAGATTGTAAATCACATGGAAGAAGAATATCCATTTTCCTCCTGTTGACAAAGATGGATTTGAACTATCAGAGAGAAGCTGCCTTTCAGTTAGCATGGACTAGGCCACCAGAGCTCCCATGTGAAAGAAGTTTCCATCAATTTATTATTGAGAAAGAATTGAAAGCATGCATCAGAACTACATTTATTGCCCAGGAATATGCTTATGTTTAGGTTTGCTGAGTGGCTATATGTATATGGAGGGAACTCTAATGGCATAGTTCATAGCATGTTGCATTTCTAACCCAAAGAGGGCATATCTATGGTGGTTCGAAACTAGCATCTGCTCCACTAGAAATAGATGAGTAGTTTCCTCATTTAATTTACAGCCTGCAAAACTCAATGGGGAGTAGCTATGAGCTGAAACTGATTAGTCTTCCATGTGGTACATTCTCATTTGTTTTTCTACAAATCTTGAATTTGAGACTCTCTCCTAGTACTGTGACAGAGATTAGGATTTTATAGATATAAACAATTCTTAAAGTCAAATTTTCACCTTCTAAAATAAAATTGGATCAAAGTAAGTAATTAGACCAAATTAGGGGGCACTCCCTTAACTTTAATTTTGTCTTGCTGTGTAATACTATACAAAGGGATTCTGTATCATCTACTAAGAGGTCTGAATCATCTGTTAAGAGGTCTGTAGTTTTCTGATTGCATTTAGGCGAGACTTCCAAAAGTTACTGTTGTTACTGTAAGAAGTTACTAAGTTGACTATGACTCATAGAGACCCTATGAACAATAGATTGATTCTGCACCATTCTCATGATCTCCACCATGCTCAAGTTCATTGTTGTGATCACTGTATCAACCCATCAAGTTGAGGGCCTTTATTTTTCTGACCCTTAACTTTTCTTAGCATCATATCTTTTTTCCAATGACAGATGCCTCTGACTTCAATGTATGTGAGATGAAGTTTTGCCATCCTTGTAACTAAGGAGCACAATCATTGCACTTTCTTGAAGACAAATTTCTTAGTTCTTTTAGTAGGCCATGCACTATTCAAAACTCATTGCAACACCACAATTGAAAGTATCAATTCTTTGGCCTTCCATACCCTTGGTTATATGGAATAGATAGCAGATGCTTAGTAAATACCTCTGTTCTTATTTAAAGTGACATGTAATTGAACTAATGCCAAATAATTAGACAAAATTCATTGAACGTTATTACCTAAGATTCTAAGAAATGATCTTACTAAAATAATGAAGACTTACTTTCAGTTGAAGTTCAAAGGGGGAAAAAAAATGCATTTTTTAGAAACAGGCTGCTGGAATACTAATGGAAGACTGGGTGAGATAATTCTCTAAGAGACATTTTGGGAAGGTCCCTAAGCTCCTTTCCATAATACCCAGATGCAGAAAAATAAGTAGACCCCCAAGAGCTTAAGAAAAACATTCATTAAGACAGACTGTCAAAACAGTCAGCTCACAACTAAATTTAGTAATTTCATAAACAAGTCACAGGGTGATAGAAACAAGAGAAAGAATGACAGTTCTGACTGCTTTTTTTCCCCCCTTCAGGAAACTGCCAGTGGGTGTTTGACCACTAACTTTGTGAGACATTCCTGAAGGAAAAGGTGCCCAAGAAAGGAGATGGGAAGTGACCAGAGCTGTTACTTGTCATTATTTTTACCAAATAGACTTGTCCATATGGCAATTACTTTGTGTTGTGGGTTATTTTTGCCCCTTGCAATCTTCCTCACCAAAGCTAATCTATACCACATCAGTACAAACATTCCAAGGGCTCCGAGTTTCCTTGAAGCATTTCAAGGAGGCTGGGCAGCTGATGGAGCAGAAGGCTGTGTCAGCACAGGCGTGCTTGCGGCTTTGTTGGCTAATATCAAACAGGATTTTTGGATGGTTCCAGCAGAACTGGTTTCTGGATACATTTTGTGAAAGCTTTTTAAACAACATAAACTATTTGAGTCCATCCAGCACATCCATCTTGCATTCAACTGCTGATCATCCATCTGTCCATCTGTCCGTCCGTCCATCCATCCATCCATCCATCCATCCATCCATCCATCCATCCATCCATTCACCCACCCACCCAGCCAGTCAGCCAGCCAGCCAGCCAACCAGCCATCCAGCCAGCCAGCCATCTATATTTTGTTTCACTTGATATCTGCTGAGTTTCTGAGTTCCTGCTTTCTCCAGGCCTTTCTGTCTCAGGACTAGGTATTAGGATCAAAAGAAAATGAGAAACAACTCCTTCCCAAAAGGGGTTCTAGCTCTTCCACTGGTTAGCTGTGTGAGCTTGCTTATTAAGATATTTCACTTCTTCTCTATTTGTATATAAATGGGGGAAAATTTAGGCTCCTCTTAAAGGTTACTGAAAGGGCTCTTTCAGTAAACAGATAAATTCTAAAAAGCAAATCGGTAATTGCATACAGATCGTTTACACAGAGGGATAATTGCACACAGAGCATACAGATGATTTTTTAAAACATTAAAACACTTAAGATAGTTCCTTGTTTGTAGCTATGAAGGTGAGCTGTAATTCCTGGTGATCTCACAGATGATGAATGAAATGTTGCCTAGTCCTACATCATCCCTTGGCTGTTGGAGATTGGACCTTTATGATCTATGGGGTTTTTGGGGGGGCTGATTTTCAAAAGTAAGTCACTAGTCTTTTCTTTCTAGTTCATTCTATTCCAGCAACTCTGCATAACAACCACACATAAGCCTCCAGGGACATGTAGGCGGTGATTGTGCGTGAGGTGCACTGACTGAGAAACAAACCCATCACAAGCGCTCATATATATTAGATACTATCATTCTTATCATTAACATCATTATTGAAAACAGATTCCAATGTTTCTTTCTTGAAGATGCTTTCATCAATATTTCCAGGTCAAATTAATCTCTCCTTTTCTTTTTGTTGGCAGCCAATAGCACTCTGTGTCATAAGTTACAATTTATTCTATTAGTCTTTTTTTTAATCTGCCAGCCATGTGGATCATAACAAACTGTGGCTGACTCTGAGAAAAATGGGAATCCCAGAACACTTGATCATTCTAATGTGAAACCTATACTTGTACCAAGAGGCAATCATCAGAACAGAGCAGGGAAACACTGCATAGTTCAAAATAGGGAAAGGTGTATGCCAGGGATGTGTCCTATCTCCATACCTTTTCAACCTGTATGCAGAACAGATTATCCGAGAGGCTGGGCTCTATGAGGAGAAGTGTGGCATCAGGATTGGTGGAAGATATCTTAACAATCTGCGTTATGCACATGACACAACCCTGCTTGCTGAAACTGAGGAGGACCTGAAATGCTTGCTGCATAGGGTCAAGGACTGCAGCCTTCAGTATGGATTGAGGCTCAATGTCAAGAAGACAAGGATTCTCACCACTGGGCCAATTGGCAGCATCAGGATGGATGATGAAGAGATTGAGATTGTTAGCAACTTTAGTCCGCTTGGCTCTATAGTCAACACTCTTGGCACCAGTAGCCAGGAAATTTAAAAAAAATGTATTTTAATGGGAAAGTATGCAGTTAGGGCCCTCTCCAGGGTACTGAAGAACAATGGTGTCACTCTGGAGATTAAAATGCATCTGATACAGGTTATGGTTTTTGCAATCACTTGTTATGCATCAGAGAGTTGGACAATAACTAGGAAGGATAGAAGGAGAATTGATGCCTTTGAGCTGTGGTGCTGGAGAAGAGTATTGAACATAACATGGACTTCCAAGAAAACACAGATTCATCCTGGAGAGGGTTAAACCAGGCTGCTCCTTGGAGGCAAGAATTCTGGGGCTTCATCTGACACACTTTGGGCATGTTTTAAGGATGGAGAGGTCCTTGGAGAGGGACATCATGCTTGGGAGGGAGGAGGGACGGCACAAGAGGGGAACACCCTCTATGAGGTGGATTGATTCAGTGACTGGGGTAATCGGGATGGGTGGGTCAGAGGCAATGTGACTGGCACAGGACAGAGCAGAGTATAGGACTGTTGTACATAGGGTCGCTATGAATCTCAAGCAACTCGAGGACACATAACAACAACAAACAGCAGCTTTGCAAAAGAAAGATGGACAGTCTCTTCCCATGCAATTGACAGTCTCAGAAACCCACTGGAGGGTCAGCTACAAACTGGTTATGACTTGAATGTAATAAATTTGATCTCCAATAAAAGTGACAGGAATTGATGAAATATCAACTGACATATTTCGACAAACAGATGCTGCCCTGGACATGCGTACTAGATTGTGCCCAAAATCTGGAGGACAACCACCTAGCTAACTAAGTGGAAAAGATCCTTATTTATTCTCATTCCAAAAAGAGGCTATCTGACAGAGTGGGGAATTTATCACTCAATATCACTAACATCACACACACAAGTAAAATCATATTGCCAATCATCCCCAAACGACTGGAACAGTACATCAACAGAACCACCAGGAATGCAAGCTGAGTTTAGAAGATGCTGTGACATAAATGACATCATAACCAATATGTCAGATGAATCTTGGCTGAAAGTAGAGTACTTGAAGATGTCTATCTGTGTTTCATTGCCTATGCAAAGGCATTTGACGGTGTGGATCACAACATATAGTAGTTAACCTTGAGAAAAATGGTAATCCCAGAACACTCAATTGTATTTATGTGAAACCTATACTTGGACTGGGAAGCAGTCATCAGAAAAGACCAAGAAAATACTGCATCATTCAAAATCAGGAAAGGAGTGCATCAGGGATGTGTCCTGTATTCATACCTTTTCGATCTATATGTGAAACAGATCATTCAGTCGGCTGGACTTCATGAGGAGGAATGTGGCATCAGGGTTAAAATAAGACTCTTCAGTAACCTGCACTATGCAGAGGGCTTGAAGAATAGACTGCAGAAGGTCAGGACTATAGTCTCCAATATGGGTTGAAGCTCAACATTAAGAAAACAAAGATACTCGCCACTGAGCCAATCGCCAGCACCATGATACATGGAGAAAAGACTGAGTTGTTAACAATTTCAGCTTGATTCCACAGGCAACACTCTTGGTACTAGCAGTCAGGAAACCAAAAGATGAATTGCACTAGGTAAATCTGCTGTCAGGGACCTCTCCAGAATGCTGAAGAACAATGATGTCAGTCTAAAGACTAAGGTGCTCCTGATACAGGCCATGGTATTTGCAATTACTTGCTTTGTATCAGAGAGCTGGAGAACTAAAGATGAGAGAAGAAGAATTGATGACTTTGAGCTACGGTGCTGAAGAAGAGTATTGAACTTACTATGCACTGGCAAGAGAATAAACAGGTCTGTCTGTGAAACCAAGTTGTTCCTTGGAGGCAAGGATTTTGAGACTCTGCCTCACATACTTAGGACATGTTGACAGGAGGAACTAGTCCTTGGAGAAAGACATCATGCTTGGAAGGGTGGAGGGTTACTGCAGGGAAAGGAAGATCCTGAAAGAGATGGTTTGACATAGTACTAGAGTAATTGGAGTAGGTGTGTCAGAGATAGTGAGATTGATTCAGGGTAGGGCAGGATTCAGAGCTATGGTGCTTAGGGTCACTATGTGTTATAGTTGATTCAATGGTACAAAAACCTAGCAAATATAGACAATCAAAATATCATCTAAAGCATTCTTCTATTATTCTTATTCATGTCTGGCTCTCTGATACATAGCAAGTAATTTGAAAGACCATGGCCTGGCTCAGGCGCACCTTAGTCTCTAGACTGACATCTTTGCACTCCAGCACTCAGGAGAGGTCCCTGACAGAAGACTTTCCTAATTAGATTCATCTTTTGATTTCCTAACTGCTGGTGCCAAAAGTGGTGACTGTGGATCCTAGCAAGCTGAAATGTTGATAATCTCAATCTCTTCCCCATCTATCATGGTGCTGCCAATTGGCCCAGCAGTATCTCTATTTACTCATATTAATGACTTGATTTGGCAAGAATATATTGAATATCTATCTATTACGTTCCAGGGACCATATGAGCTTCTGGGAAAATTGTAAAAAGAAAACCATAGTCCTGCTATCAAGTTTAATGGTAGGAACAGACAGATAGGGAAACTACTGACTGGCCTAGAAAGGACTTGAGATCTTTTAGAATAAACAGGAGGGAAAACAAACTCAATGCAAGCCAGAGGAGGTGTCATTTAAAGTTAACAGTGAATAGGAAAAGAGAGCTAGCTAGAGTGAAAAGTTTAAGGAAAAAAATTCCTACTAAGAGAAAGATTCAAAGACAAGACGGTATACAGTGCACTGAAGGAATTAACATATTTTTACAGCTCTAATGGGACAAGATGTAATGGAGAAATAGGGAAACACTTGAAGATACAGGGCTTTACATACCACACATAAAAGTCTGGTTTTTATTTTAAGAATTACAAGACTCCACCAGCCAGGTTTAAGCAGGCAAATGGCATGAAAGCCATCTGAACTAGAGTAGTGAATAAGGAACAAGGTGTAGGAGAGGGAAGAGTTATTTTGTAGAATCAGAATCAACCAGAAGATGTGAGGGTCGCTGAACTGTTGGGGTTTATGGAAATGACATTACCTGAGTTGACCTATCAAGAGGGAGGGGTTGATTCAGAACATAAGGAAAAATTATCACATTGAGGTGCCTATGAGATACTTTGGTGGGGATAGATACTGAATGGAAAGTTGAATAGAAAAGGATTGGAACTCCAGAACAAAGGATTAATCTACAAACTGCAGACTCAGGTGGCCTAACACACTGCACTGCAATCCAGAAGGCACACAGTTTGAAACCACCAGCTGTTCTGCAGAAAAAGAATGGGCAATCTCCTCTCGTGTGATTAACTGCTTCTGAAAACCCACTGAGTGCAATCTTCAAATATAGGTCTATGCTGCAGGGAGATGATCATTGAAGCCCTGATAGGGATTGTGTAAGAAAATTCTGGAGAAGGAAAAGACAGCTTAGGACAAAATTCCAGCATCTGAACAACAGTCCGAGATAGAGTTGCCGGCAAAGCAAATTGGAAAGATGTATCCAGGAAGACAGAAAGGCAATCTACAGAATGTTTAGTCATTATGTTGTTGTGGGATGTTGAGGCACAACCAAACCACAACTGACTCACTAATGGGTTTTCAGAGACTGTAAATCACAGAGGAGACTGCCCAAACGCCCAGGGAATAACTGGCCTATTTGAACCATGTGCCTTTGGGATTGTAATGCACCTTCTTACCACTAGGCGACCAGCGCTCCGTGAGTCATCATCACTCAATGAAAATAGTGTTTTCAGGAGAAAGGAATTATCATCAGTATACACTCAAAAGAGGACGGCATTTGATGATCTTGACATTTGGTAGGCTTAAATGGAGTAAACAGCAGACTGTGATGGATTGAGAGTGAGTGAGAATTAAGGAGGTGGAAAGAGCAAGTAGGAAGCAATACAAAAGAGAAAAAAAGGAGGAAGGAAAGAGAGAGGAATAAGGGAATCTGGGAATAAATTGGCCTTTATATCCCTAGTATGCTGTAGAGTCTAGTAAGAGGAAGGAGAAAGATAGCAAAAGTTTCTCAGAGTATGTTAGACTTCAAGCCAGGAGCTTTCATACACCATATTGCTTCGTAGCTCAGACTGTGAATTACAATCATCTGAGGAGCCTTAAAAATATTGATATGACTCTGTGAAAAAGTAATTAAATTAGAAACTGGAGGAAGGAGTATGTTTCCAAAATTTTTTAGGTTTTTCTGAAGATAACTATTATTTTACCTGATCTAATTTAATCCCTGTTACACCAGTTAGGCTAGATAATAATATTGCCCCAAATGAAAGAGTATGGAATATAGAGAGGGCAATGATACACAGAAATTGTGTGGCAGGGCCAGGATTAAAATGAGGTCTGGATGATTCTTTCTAACAGGTACTCAGTGAATGCTATGCTAAACTAAATGGATCAAACTGGTGCTCTGTATATCTCAACCTATTAATCTTAATCTACATATAACTTGTCTCTGGGTTCATAAAAAGAAGTTATATCACTACACCTCGAGAATTACATCATGGAAATTCACTCAAAAGAAAGTCATTTAATAATAGAAATGAAAGATGTGAAACTCCAGGGTAGTACATCCTCATATCAGCAGGAATTTGGTGCAAAGTTTGGCAATTGGTCCAATGACTCCAGCAACTATTCACTGAATTATGGAAATGTTTCCAACTTACACTGGAGTTACTTGCCCAAATATGGGCATGTTTTGATTAATTCTATACCAGGCTTTCCAAATATTATTCATTCTTATAAAATTCCCCCAAATATGTTTCATATAATATAAATGTATATTTTCCAATTGAAACATGTGTTTTGCAAATAGTTGAGCTTTCTAGGTTACGCTACTATTTTTTCTTTACTTTTTTTTTTACTGTGATTTGAGTGAATGCTTACAAAGTTTATTTTTTAATCACTCATCCATGCATATTTTGTTCCATAACATTAATTATAATACTCACAATGTCTGATCATTAAGGGAGATTTTTGAAGACCCCACAGATTTAGGTCTGTCTGACTCCAAACCTCACTAGTTCATTTTTCCACACTAACTTTCTCATATGAAACAAAGGTATGAGACATTTTCCTAGTTTTGAAGCCCACACAGTGCATCAATACAGACATGCTGGTGGCAGCAATTATTTCATTATATAGTTTTAAATGATTACTTTTTTCTTAATGAGAATATTAGTATTATAACACTCAAGAAAATGTGCTATTTTTCTTTTCTGTCTCAGTGCCAGAGAGAAAAAGAATTTCAAGGGTCCTTTTTATCATTTTATAAGTTTTAGGAGATTGGAGGAACTTGTTGATGACCACCAAAGCTACAGATCTCCCTGAATAGTCCAAATGCATTACAATAAACTTTTGATTCAAATAAGAATAATCTATTAAATACTGAGTGATTTGGCTTCTTAAAAGGAAGTCAAAAAAGACACTGTGGTGGAGTTACTATCATGAACTTGTTTCCTTGGGAGCTCTTTGCTCTATAATCTCCATAGCAGCATGCTTTTGACATCTGTTTTGTTATTGTCTATTTCCTTACCTGTGTTCCCCATTAGATTCTAAGCCTGGAACCTCTTCATTTCAGATTCCTAAACTTGGCACAAGACCTATCTGCAAGCCTCTACTTAGCAAACATGCACAGCAGAATGAGTTAATGAACTGTTCTTCTTCTAAAAGGGAATCTGTTAAGTGTATAACTAGAATTGATATCTTTTTAAATATCTGAGACATGTCATGTAAAATGCTACATCAGTAAAAGAAAATTCTTCTATCTAAGGTTGTTGTTCAGTAAAAGTCATAAGCAAACTCTGATTTATGCTGATGTTTATCAAGCACCTATCTTGATTAATAATGAGGCAACATTTAAAAACTTCAGCCACCTGCCCAAGCTCATTCTAGACTCTTTGCATTCAAGAAAGTTCCTACTGAAATATTCCAGCTCTACCTGCAGAGAATAACTTGGATCTGGTAGTCTTACTCTGCTCCATCCTTATCACCCCTGACCCACTTGAACTCAGTATTGTAGTCATTGTGTCAGTTTATCTAGTTGAGAGACTTCCTTTCTTTTGCTGATCCTCTCTCTATATTTCCAAGGATGATGTCCCTTTTCAAGAAATAGTCCCTCCTAGAAACATGCTCAAAGCATGCTTCAGCATCCTTGCCTCAAAAGAGCACTCTGACTGCACTTTTTTCCAAGACATATCTGTATGTTTTAGTTGTTCCTGGAATATTCAGTGCTCTTCTTCAAAACCACAACTCAAAAGCATTATTTTTGTCTTCTGTCATCCTTATTCATTATACAGACTTCAAATGCAAAGCAAATGACTGAAAAGATCATAATCTGAATCAGCCACACCTTTGTCTCTAAACTGCCATCATTGTTCCTCAGTAATTTGGAGAGGTTTCTGACAGCAGACTTGCCAAATGCAATACATCTCCTATCTCACTGCTGTTACCAAGAGTATTGATCCTGGAGAGCTTTTGGAGCCCTCTCCACACAGTCCTGGTATGGCACTGGTTGTCCTGTTTGTATACCTCATCTGTTTCTAGCCTGTGCTGTGCTGTCCTTGAAATCATGGACTGGACTGGCCACTCTGATATTACTGACATTTGGCATAATATTTGAAACTTGTTCATGTTCAATAACCCCTAAAGTCAATATTTCTCAAGGTGTGCTCACTGGGCCAGTAGACTCAGATGTTGTTGTTGTTGTTGTCATTGTTAGGTACTGTCAAGCCACATAAGACTCATTGTGATCCTATGAAGAGTTTAACAGAACCCTGCCCTATTCTGTACCATCCTCAACATCCCTGACACAATAGAGCTCACAGCTGAAGTCACCATGTCAGTCTATCTCATTGGAGGTCTTTCTCTCCTTAGCTGCCTGCCTTTCCAAGCACGGTGCTCCTTTCCAGAGAATAGCCTTCCTTAACTACATGTCCAAAGTATGAGAGATGAAGCTTGGTTGTCTTTGCCTCCAAGAAGCATTTTGGATGCACTTTTTCCCAAAACACATCCTTCTGTTCTTTTGGTAGTTCATGGGGAAGTCAGCATTCTTCTCTAGCACTGAAACTTAAGGGGAATAATTTCTTCTGTTACCCTTATTCACTTCATTCATGATCTAGTTCTCTGATGCATAATATGTCTAGAATCTGAATATCAGGTGCACCTTGGTCTCCAAACTGACATTATTGCTCTTAATTTGCTGGAATTTAAAGTTCTTTGGCTACAGTTCAGAACCACTAAATCAGAAAGCTTGGAGGGGAGACAACCATCCAGGTGACATTGATATATTAGTCAGGTCATGGTCACTGCACCAAATGAAGGAATTTTGATGGCATAGAGGTTAATGTGTCTGTCTGGTAACCCAGGGGTCACCAGTTGGAATCCACTAGCCACCTCATTGGAGAAAGGTATGGACATCCGGTTCTGTAAAGATTTGCAGCCTTCAAAATTCTATGGGGCAATCTACTTTGTCCTACAGTGTCATAATGAATTGGGACAGATGGCAATAAGTTTGACTTGAGTTTGGGCACTAAAGCAATACATGAATCAAGTAGGACTTTAGCATGAGACAAATCTGGAAGATATCTCAAGGGAAGAAGCATTTAGATTGGGTCTGATAAAAGCAGATTCGGACCTTGAGAAATGAAAGGGAAGTGAGGGTCTTTTTTGGTAGATAAATAAATGCGAAAACTAAAAATGAACAAACATACACACACCCCAAAAGCGAAAACAACTTTGAATGGAATAATTTAAAAAATTAAGAAAGCTCAGACTCGGAAGGAGATGGAGATGGGTAGTACATGGCCAGACAATGCTATTTGGCTCAGTTAACTACATGTTAGAAAGAAGTCAAAAGGAGATCAGTTTTTTAATGTAGTGATCCCTTCCGCTGGCATAAAAGGCTCTCCACAAGAGGAACTATGCTTGAGTCAGTGCAGTGACCCCATATCTGGCTCAGAGCAAGGACTATGGGAATTTTGACAAATGATTGCTTGAGGACAGTTCAACTGAGTCAGAATGCCAGAAGAGTAGGTTGCAATAAGATAGTAAGATTATTCATGTCCTGCAACTATTAATGAAAAACAAGGCGCAGAGAAAATGGTTCCAATGGAGTTATAACATAAACTTTCCCATCTGGCTCCATCTAGTGTCCTAATGGGCAGAATTCTGGTCTAGGATGGGTATAGCTAACCACAGGTGAAGTACCCTTTGATTGCTACCCTGCAAGTTCAGAGATGGGAGGAAGCTGGAACAAACAGGCAAGAAACCCGGGCTTCAAATGGAAAAACAAACTTCAGATCTAAGCTTTTTCTTTTCATTAATGCTATAAAAATATAGATAGCATAGCATTACCAATACAACCCAACTCGGAGCTTTCTTAATTTTTTCATTTGGTGATTCCATTCAAACATTCTTGCAGCTTTTGCACCTTTCTATCTTTCGATGTTCTTTGTCCAATGAAAATTGAGGAGTGATGATGCCAAATTCCAAAAGGTTATGCACCCAAAAGGATTGAATTCACGTAACAGAAAATATGTGGCAGGTTTTGATCATGCTCTGTAAGTTCCACCAGGGGGTATCCCAGACTCTGGCAAAGTAGCATGTAAAACTAGGACTTGGGAAGGGGTAACATATCTTTAAAGGTGATCAATAAATTATTGTCAATGTCTTTGATAAGAAATTAATGAGTACTATTCTAAGGAAATAATCAGAGAGGCAAAACTTATGCAGAAAAATGTTCATTAAACTAAAAAAATTAAAAGTTACCTAAATGGTGAATAAGAGGAAATGATTAAATAAATTATTCACAAGCATTCTTTTGAGTGGTGTCCTATTCTTAAAACAATATTTTTCAAAGACTATTTTGCAAGATGAGTATAATGCTCAGTGTAATGTTAAGTGTAAAAATACCTATTTAAACACCATTTTATTTCAAATGTATAGAAATGTAAAGAATAAAATGTTGGTAAAAATTGCAGTGATATGTTAATATGTAATCAGAACTGTAACTTTAAATCCTAAGTAATATATAGGGAGCTCTGGTGGCCTAATGACAAGAAGCTGTGCTGCAATCTCAGAGAATGGAGATTCAAGGCCCCCAGCTGCTCTGCGGAAGAAGGAAAGGCAATCTCCTTCTCTGTGATTGACTGCCTCTGAAAACCCACCGGAGGGTCAGCTATAGGTCGGTTCTGACTCTATGACACACAACAACAACTAATAGAAAAGCAAGCTCCTGTGGCTTCGTGGTAAGAAGTTATGCTGTCAACTAAAAAAACGAACAAACAAAAACATTGGCTTGAATCCACCAGTTGCTCCACTGCAGAAAAATGGGCAATCTCCCCCCCAGGCAGTTTATTGCTGCTGAAAACCAGCTGGAGGATCAGCTATGAGTCTGTCTGTTCTAATGGTACAAAACCACAAGAAGATGATCATATATAAGGAATTCTGATAGTGAGTAATGTATTGGGCTGCTAATAGTCTGGCAATTCAAAACCTCCAGCTGTTTAGCAAGATAAAGATGACCAGTCTTTCCCCGTAAAGATTTACTGCCTTGGAAACCCCAATGGGAGATCCCACGAATTGGAATCAAGTAGACTACAGTGGTCCTGGGATTATTTTTTAAATATTTTTACAATTACATTTTTCATTGATAATCTCGATATATCAACATACATGTATAATACTCCAGAGGGTTCTCTGGCGGCGGAGCAGGTAAGTGGTTGCACTGCCAACTCAGAGGACTGTGATTTGAATCCACCAGATGTTCCACAGGAGAAAGAGGAGTAATCTCCTCCCAAACAATTTACAGCCTCAGTTTTGACTTGACGGCACATAACAACACATTTCTAATTTAAAATACGATATTAAGAATTGTGCAGTGGCAGACAAGGTCGAAAAATTTTAAGAGATGTTAAAAAAAGAAAAGATCAATTAGTCAGTTTAGGAACATGTAAAGGGAATTGTGGTGGTTTAATGGAGGTCTCGTGTCTTAATGGTAAGGAGTTGCGCTGCCAACCCAAAGGCACACAGTTCAAATTTACCAGCTTCTCTGCAGGAGAGAAAGATAGGTAATCTCCTCTAAACACTCACTGGAGGCTTCTGTATGAGTGGAAACGGCAGCCGCAGCAATTCGAGGTTGGGGGGGTGGGGGGTAGGAAAAGCTAGCCTTGTGAGAGATCCACATCCACAAGTCCGCACTCAGCCGGCAGCCAGGGTACTCCAGCGAGAAAAAGTACGTGGATCTGAAGAAGGCGAACCCATACTAATCTGCGAGAATGCTCCGATGTACAACCTAAACTCTGGGCCCGCTCTGCATGTGGCCAAGAGAAGAGTGTCTCTTCAAACAACTTCAGTGCTGATCAAGTAACCAGAGCAGTGGAGAACGTGCTATATGGCAAAGTGTGAAATGCCAATTGACATTGAAGAGGAGCAGTCCATGCCAGGGTTATTCTATTCTTTATAAAGCCTGTGCTAGAAAACGGAAAAACAAACAAAACCCCTTACTGAAGGGTAAGCTTTGAGTTGGTTCCAACAACAACAATCAAACAAAAAGTGGTCTTGCCTTGGATACCCTTGAGTTGGTTCCAATTCATAGTGAGCCTGTTTACAACAGAAGAAAACACTGCCCAGCCCTGCCCCATGCCCACGATCATTGCTACGCCCATACTGTAGACACAATGTCAAACCATCTTGGTAATAGTCTTGCTCTTTTTTCAGAGATAGTCTGCCTTACCCAGTATAATACCGTTCTCTAGAACTAGTCCCTCTAGATAACAAGCCCAAAGTATTTGAGGCAAAATCTTACCATCCTCACTGTTAAGGAGCATTCTTGTGTTATTTCTTCCAAGACAGATTTACCACATCTTTTCTTTTTTATCACAAAAACTTGTCTACTACAGATGGTCTTATTGGCATATGAGGCCTCAGAGGCCAAGCTTTTTTTTTCCAATTCATTGGCATGAATCTTTATTATATTGGATAGAGGCCAAGCTTTGAGTATCCCAGCAAAACACAAGTCAGCACAATATGAAAAATTGACAGGCAAGAGGTCACAACAAAAAAAATGATTCTATATTTTTCATATTTTACCAATATTACTTAGCATAGTCCAGGCCTCATTAGTATTATTTATGAAGAGCTGATATTCTGAACTTTGATTTCTAACATACTGGTTGCTCCTTTTCAAAGGATTTAATAAAACCAGTGTTAGGAAGTTTAGTTTTTAAATTAAATTGCCACTTATATTTAGGCTCAAGGAAAAGCTAACGAACAGAGTCCAGTGTGGATAAACATAAATCCTTGACAATGTCCATTCTTAAAAAGCACTCTATGAATAGTGGCCTTTATATAACAGCAGCTTTGTTCTTCCAGGTAATTTTCATAAACATCTCATAGAAATCTCATGAGAGAATCCTAATAATGATAGTATTATTTACATTTAAAAGAAACCGTGTCTCAGAATTGGTTAAGGAAGGATTGATCATGCTTCTCATGTGCCCAGCACTAAGCGAACAGACATTGTGCCCGTTTTCTCACAGATTTGTCCGTGAAACTTCACAAAGACTCGATAATTGTAGGCAATGTGGGTTTCATTTTGAAAATGAGAAAATTTGGGCCCAGAAAAGAGACATGACTTCTCTAAGGTCATGCAACTCTACTAGTAAGAGCATGGCTCAATCCCAGATTTATCTGTTTGTGAAGCCCAGGAATTTCTTACCATAGTATTCACTTACAGGAGGGTCACCTCCAGGGGATAATTAAAAAATAGAGGAGGAGGTGAGCTGTTTCCTCAATCTCCAGTGACTGAAACTCTCAGAAGGCACTCCATGACACAATTCCTACTTTGCACTTCAGTGACCTTGAGGTTGAAAAGGACAAAGACACAGACTCCCTTGATGCTCCATGAGGAGTCAAGAGGAAAGGCAGCTCTCAGGCAAACAGCTGGCCTTTCTCCAGCAGCAGGGCCTGGGAGACAAACAGATCAATGTGAACACTCGCCTCCACTTAATGAGCTAATGACACAGCGGAGGCACTGTCTTATTGGATCGCGGCTCATGCTGACAGGGCTTAGACTTAAGCAGGCCTACTGTGTTCGCTGGGGCCATTCATTTCCCCACTCCCTCGTAAAGTCTAGTTCTCCTACCTATGCTAGCAGGGAATAGTTTGTTCCCTTATTTGTTTTCATGAGTGTGTTTGTTTTTTCTTTTTACACTTCTATGACAATACTGAGATTTGATGGGATGATGTTTTCAATGACCTTTCTGCTCTGTTGATATATGTGTTGTATACTCAGAGAGGAAGGGACCACTAACCTATCAACAGGAAGCTTGGTGTGTCACTAAGAGTCATTACCTGGTCATCAAGAGAAAGCATTATGATCCCGCTATTCACTATGGGAGGCTAGGAGCAAGTCTCAGTCCCTCTCTAGCTCTCAGTTACTCCTGTGATATATACCTGGGAGTGACTAGAGTTAAAAGATATTTCTGTGTTATGTGGGATGCTGGAGGCAGAAGTAGCTCACAGGACACTGATAATTCTATTAAGCTACTTTCTTGACCCTGACCTTGCCCCTACAAACCTACACAACTTGCTAATAATGACAATAGTAATAATAATAATGGTGATGATGATGATGCCTGTTTGCTGTGCATCTGCTGATCATAAGAGAACCACTGGGTATATAATCTTTCAATAAACTTGCAAGGACAGTATAATCAGCCTCATTTCATAGCTGAGTAACCTGATAGAAAGGATAAGTGTTTGTTACACAAAGTCACAGTAAGAGACTCAGGACAAGAATCTGAGTCTTTCTCTAGGACTCACCCCTTTAACTTATTTCCTGTTGTTTGTTATTGTTGTTATGTGTCGTCGAGTCACTTGCAACTCATGACAACCCTATGTACAACAGCCCCAAACTCTGCTCTGTCCTGTGTCTTCTCCTTACAACAGGACCAAAGTATGTTAGACAGAGCCTCAGAATCCTTGCCTCCAAGGAGCATCCCGGTCTAACCCTCTCTAGGATGAATCTGTTTGTTTCCTTAGCAGTCCATGGTACCCTCAATACTCTTCTCCAACACCAAATCTCAAAGGCATCAATTCTCCTTCTTACTTCCCTAGTCATTGTCCAACTCTCTGATGTCTAACAAGTGATTGCAAAGACCTGTATCAGATGCACCTTAGTCTCCAGAGAGACACCATTGCTCTTCAGTACCCTGGAGAGGTCCCTAACAGCAGACGTTCCCATCACAATAAGCCTTTTAATTTCCTGGCTGCTTGTGCCAAGAATGTTGACTGTGGAGCCAAGCAGACTAAAGTTGTTAACAATCTCAATCTCTTCACCATCCATCCTGATGCTGCCAGTTGGTCCAGTGGTGAGAATCTTTATCTTCTTGACATTGAGCCTCAATCCATACTGAAGGCTGCAGTCCTTGACCCTATGCAGCAAGCATTTCAGGTCCTCCTCAGTTTCAGCAAACAGGGTTGTGTCATCTGCATAATGCAGATTGTTAATAGATCTTCCACCAGTCCTGGTGCCACATTTCTCCCCATAGAGCCGAGCCTCTCGGATAATCTGTTCAGCATACAGGTTGAAAAGGTATGGAGATAGGACACATCCCTGGTGTACGCCTTTCCCAATTTTGAACCACGCAGTGTCTCCTTGCTCTGTTCTGATGACTGCCTCTTGGTCCAAGTATAGGTTTCACATTAGAACGATCAAGTGTTCTGGGATTCTCATTCTTCTCAGAGTCAGCCACAGTTTGTTATGATCCATACAGTCAAACGCCTTTGCATAATCAATGAAACATAGATAGACATTCTTCTGGTATTCCCTTCTTTCAGCTAAGATCCACCTTAACATCAGCTACAATATCCCTAGTACCACTACCCCTTCTAAACCCAGCCTGGACTTCTGGCAGTTCTCTGCTGATGTGCTGTTCCAGTTGTTTTTGGATAATCTTCAGTAGAATCTTGCTTGCATGTGAAATCAATGATATTGTTCTATAGTTTCCACACTCTGTTGGGTCACCCTTCTTTGGAATGGGAACAAATAGCACAGCACCTCTCGTTTTTCCTGTTTTTGTACTATAGACCTACTGTAGCCATCACTGACATCATACTTTTGCTCAGTTTCTTTGGATAGCCTCTCCCTCTTTGTCTCTTTCTCATCTTAGTTCTGGATGTACTTCCTCTGGTCAGCTTCTATGGACATGAGCCACGCATCTACATCTCAGTAACTGTTGGATTTATTTCACTGAGCCAGGTCTCAGGTAGTTCTTGTTCCTGCATTTCCTTGGGCTGAGAATTTGCAGGCAAGGTGTATGTGTGTGAGATTCAAGCCCTGGGCTTTTCAGGCACTTGCTATGCATCTAAGTACTAGACAATAAATGAGGATGACAGAAGAAGAATTGATGCCTTTAAGCTGTGTTGTTGGAGTACTGAATACCTCATAAGCTAACCAAAAGAACAAAGAGCTATGGCTTGGAGAAAAGAACAATCAGAGTGCTCCTTGCAGGCAAAGATGACTCACATACTTTGAGCATGTTGTTTGGACAGACTGTTCCTTGGAGACGGACATTAAGCTTGGAAAAGTGAAGGATCAGCTGAAGAAAGAGCAAGCCTCATCAATATGAACTGACGTAGTGGCTGCAGCAATGGGCTTTAAGGCTGTCAGATATGATGAGGATGGCACAGGAACGAACAGGTTTCAGATCTGTTACTCACAGGGTTGCTATGAATTATATTCAAATGGACAGACTCTAACAACAACAGTAACAATAAATTATGCCAATGGTTCATTTTCTTTAGGTAATTGACTTAGGTCTTCTTGGATGACCATAAAAAAGCAACTTGGGAAGGAGGCAAGGGCAGAAATAAGAAATAAGTCCCTCTGTGAAGGCACACATATGAAGGCAGACTGCTTGTCACAGGCACAAGAAGATCACGAAACTAGGGAGCTTCTCAAAAGAAGGGAAAAAGGTGGCCACTGTCCTCAATCAAAGCTAGGATAAATACAAATTGTGATCACAGAAGTATTTTTTTGAGCTATTTTAAAATAGAAGCCTTATGTATGTCTTTCTCTGGGAAGCTTTAGAGAAATTTTTATCTACAAGTGTCCTTAAGTTTGGTTGAACAATCCTTATGGTTTAAAAGTTTTTAAAACTGTGGAACCTTCTGCATAGAATAAATAATATTAAAAATGTATAGTGTAAAATCGACAAAATAGGGTGAGACGTGTTTATGTCTCCACGGATTGTAGTTTAAAAATCCCTAATGCAGTCTAACTCTAATGTTCACAGGGTATCCAGGAGTGTTAACAGTAGAAAGGGTTTGAATCTATTGTTCTTGGGTCTGTGTAAGTCATACTCGATTTGACAGCACCTAACAACAACAACACAAGTCTAATTCCTACATTTTTCTTGTGCCAGGCTTAATATTATAAGTTAATGTGGCCATGATTTTTGGTATAACCAAGTATTCTATGTGTTACAAATGGGAGCTCTCCTGGCCTAATAGTGAAAAGCTGTGCTGCAATCCCAAAAGCACTTGGGTCAATCCAGCAGATACTTTGACTCTGTGGGTGAAGGATGGACAATCTCCTCCTGTATAGTATACTGCCTTTGGAAACCCACTGGAAAGTCAGCTTTGGGTTGGTTCCAACTTGATGGCACACAACAACATATGTTGTTAATAAGGCAGGATTGTAAGTGCATCTGTAAATACATGATTAGCCTTATCTGATTAAAAGTAGATGTCTTCACTGGTGTGGCCTTAATGATATTTATGTTTGTACTTTATGGTAAAAAAGCTAGACAGAATGTTGTTAGACATACATCTGGCTATCTGCTTCATAATCTCCAGACTTGAACTAGTAGCCTGCCACACTTGCCAACTTTGGACTCATCAATCCCCATAATAATCCATCCGCAGCCTCGCTTCCCAGCAATGACCTGGGACGTGCCAGTCTCTGAACTCAGCAATCTCCAAGGCAAGGTATCTCCTCCCCTGCTGCCCAACAACACCCTTGAATGTATCAACCTCTGAAGCCAGAAGCCTTGAAAGCCAGCAGCCTGAAGCCCTATCTGCCTGCTGACAACTTGGACTCTACCTCCCCAGACAGCCTCTAAAAAAAGCACAGAAGTTATTTCCTTAAAATAAATTACATATAGATATAGATAGTTGCTGCTTGTCTTCAAGTTGAGCACAACTCATAGCAACCCCATGAACAAAAGGCCTGAAGTCTTTCTATAACTACTGACATATATCAAAGTTCATGGAATTTCTGGAGGCAAGTTGTTTAGGAAGTGTTTTAGGCAAGTTGTTTAGGAGATAGATATATATTTAATATATATTAATTTAAATATAAATATATATATATATATTTACACACACACTTTTGTTCCAGAATATCCGGCCTTGATAATGGTGGTAACAGAATGACAGGGTAAGAGTGGTGACTGTATTCTCACCAGTGATTTATAAGTTTCTTTTCAGCTCTATCATTCTATTTTGTAATTTTCCCACAATCCTATAAAGAGTTAAGTCAAATCAGGTTGATAACTACTTCTTTAGGCTGTATTAGTCATATCTGAAAACCCACTTTCAGAGAAAGGAAAATTCCAGAGGGAAAAATACGAGGAATTTATGTTCCTGGTCAAACTTTGGAATAATAGTGACGACAACAGGGATTAATTTTCATGTGTGTCTCTGTAATTTATAAAGCACTCTTATATATGATATATGATACATGAGCCACAAATTAACACTTTTAGGTGCAGTTAATTACTACCATTACAGGATTGGGGGTAAAAAAAATCAATGTTCAGCAAGAGTGAATAATTTGGTCAAGATCACATCCAGACCTGCTTGACTTTAAACTCCTTGCTATTTTGGGTGTACCAGCTGCTTATGCTTCATTTAGTATATTTAAAACTACACCTCAACTCCTCTGGTTTCCAATAGAAAGGTTATAAAGGCCAAGTGACCAAGAGACTCTGGCTGAACAGGGAGGGATTTAGAAATGGCATCATTAGAAGACGGTGCTGACTGCAACAGTGGCCAAAGGGCTGGCTGAACAAATGCCACATATGTTCTTTGAAAGAAAGGTTGAGGAGGGGGGAACCCAACAAAACCTTCCTACCATTTTCCTGCCAAGGCCCTGCACTGGGACACGGGCACGGAGCTCTGCTTAAGGCTTAATTCTATTGATTACACATTCCATTTTCCAAAGTGCCATTTGCCTGAAAGAGCAGGTGGTGTTTTCGGCATCCATTTAGCTGATGTATTAGCCATGTGGCTCAGTGCATCAGCAGGTCCGAGTCATCAATTTATAGTGCAATGACAGAAGGAATCACTCACTGCAGAATTGTAATAGGGAGAGGGGGAGGGGAATACAGGACACAGAGAAAGAGACAAAAACATTGAAACCTGTTTCTGAGTGGAGCCTGGAGAATTAGGGAGACAGATGACTTTCAAGGGCCCAAAACAGGACCAATGGTTGAAAACAGCAAATATTCTCAGGATGGCTCTGGAGCTGGCCATGGGCTGGGCAAAGAAGGGGCACAAGAATTCTCACCTTGATGGGCACATTTAATGTGTAAGGTGGGCATAGACTATTAATGGCAATAATATCAGATGCATAAAACAACAGAGAGAAGTAGAAAATGGCATTAAAATTCCAGCTGTGGATCACTCTAGCTTTTATACCCTCAGAAACCCAATGAAAGATTAGTGAGTTAAAACTGGCTCAGTGGCAATGCGTTTGCACTGGATATTGTTGTAGGTAAAATGAAAACTGAAAGCTCCTGGAGAGCTGGCAGAGTTTCTTAAACATCATAAGATGCTTCGAGTCTGACATTGCTGTCATGATCACAAAGCCTTTCAGTAGCACACTTATAACAACAATCAAGTAATAATCGCAGAAAAACATTAACTAAGAAGCTGTGATATACGAGGTACTACCTGAGTTATATGTGGGTTTTTTCATCCTTGTAATAAGTTTCTGGATTGATGCTCTAATTGTTCTTCAGTACCACCGAGTCAGAACCAACCCATAGCTGACCCTCCAGTGCGTTTTCAGAGGCAATTAATCACACAGGAGGAGACTGCTCATCCTTCTCCTGTGATGCTCTAATTATTATTTTAGATAAGCTTCATCTTGCTTGGATCTACAATTAACACCGTTGGTACCAGCGGTCAGGAAATAAGAGACACATTGCACCGGGGAAATCTGCAGTTAGGGGCCTCTCCAATTTTGTTGAGGATTAGTGATGACAGTTTGAAGACTAAGGTGTGTCTGATGCAAGCCATGGTCTTTCTGATTACTTGTTATTCATCTGAGAGCTGAATAATGATAAGGATGATAGAAAAAGAATTGACCCCTTTGAGCTGTGGTGTTGGAGAAAAGCACTGAACATCCCATGGTCAGCCAAAAGAATGAACAGATATGTCTTGGAGAGGGTGCAGCTGACGTGCTCTTTGGAGGCAAGAATGATGAGGCTTCACCTCACATACTTTGGACACGTTGCTAAGGAGGTGCTACTCCTTGGGGAAGGACATGATGTTGAGAAGGGTGGAGGGTCGGCAAAGGAGAGGAAGACCCTCAACAAGGTGGATTGGCACGGTGACTGCTGCAGTGGGTTCTTGTGTGTCAGGAAGTGCGAGGTTGGCTCAGAATAGAACAGGTCTTTTGTTCATAGCTATGAGTTATACTTGACTTGATGGTACCTAGCAACAACAAAAGCAATATAGACAAGTATATCAAGACTCAGAGCCATGACGTAACTTTCCTATAGTCACACAGCTTATTAGTGGTAGTAGAGCTGGCATTTAAATGCAGATCTTCTTCCACAACCATGAAGTCATTGAACATTATTAACAACATTTAACATTAATGTTTACATTCAGGTAACTTTGAAGAGAAATTTCCTCTCAGCCAGCTGGATATAATCTCATTCTTCATAAGTTTGTCTAGAGTAGTAAGTGAAACTATGCATTTAAGATACACACAGTAGGTTCTAAAAAGTCCAACAAATAGTACTTATTTTCATAATTAAGATTACTATGTTGTAGGAAAATCTTCAATGACAGAGATTGCCTAGTTTAAAGAAATCTTCTCTGTGCTTGTTTAAATGTCTACATTTTTCAGACAAAACTAATTTGCCTACTTAAGATACTAGACTTGCATGTGCCCCAGTATGTTTCCTTTTAATTAGATAATTAACATTTTATTTATTAAGACTTCTCATTTGACACGCACCCTGAGGTGGGTCATAGAAAAGGCAAAATGCGAGAAAATCCAATAATAGCTTTGATGGTAGCATCCCAATAAAAAGGTCATTGGTCCTTGAGTTTTTAGGGAGGAAATACATTTAACAAAAGCACAGGAGTTTGTTGAGAGGGGGATGCTGACTTGTTGTTCCAGAAGAGACCCAACTACTTCACTGTTGTGTAATTTGATGGAGAATTACTCACTTTTCATTTGTTATTGCTAATTTTTCCAACACACATTTTTAAAGGCCATAGTCTATGCTACTCACCATGCTAAGCACTGGTCTTAAAGAGATGAATAGATTTAATTGTTACTTTGGAATTTAAGAGAACAATACCTCTGATACAGCTACAAAATAATGTCATAATTCGTTGCTTTGTTCTTTCAAATAATGACAATTTATAAATACCTAATAAAGCCTATATCTTTAATAAAGTATGGTATATAATAACAATAAATTGTAGCTACCTTGAGGAAAATGGGAATCTCAGAACACTTGATTGTGCTTATACAAAACTTACACTTGTACCAAGAAGCAGTCTTCAGAACAGAGCAAGGAAACACTGCATGGTTCAAAATCAGGAAAGGAGTGCATCAGGGATGCATCCTGTTCCATACCTTTCCAATCCATATGCAGAACATATAAGTCGGGAAGCAGAACTTTATGAGGAGGAGTGTGACATCAAAACTGAAGGAAGACTTATTATAAACCTACAATATGCAGATGACACAACCTTGCTTGCTGAAACTGAAAAAGACCTGAAGCACTTGCTGCAAAAGGTCAAGTATTCAATATAGATTGAAGCTCAACATCAAGAAGACAAAGATTCTCACCACTGGGCCAATTGACAGCACTATAGTAGATGGAGAAAAGATTAGGGTTGTTAGCAATTACAGCTTGTTCAGCTCCACAGTGAACACTCTTAACACCAGCAGTCAGGAAATCAAAAGAGAAATTACATTGGGAAAATTTGTTGTTATGGACCTCTCCAGAGTGCTGAAGAGCAATGATATCAGTCTAGATACAAAAGTGTGCCTAATTCAGGCCATGGTCTTCTCAATTACTTGTTATGCTTCAGAGGGTTAGACAATTACTAAGAATGACAGAAGAATAGATGTCCTCCAGTTGTGGTGCTGGAGAAGAGTCTTGAACATACCACGGACTGCCAAGAAAAGAAATAGGTCTGTCTTGGAGAGGGTGAAACCAAGTCTCTCCTTGGAGGCTAGGATTTTGAAGCTCCTTCTCACTTACTTTGGACATGTGGCCAGAAGAGATTGTCCTTGGAGAAAGACAACATGCTCGGAAGGGTGAAGAACAGCGCACGAGAGGAAGACCCTTGATGAGATGAATTGATACAGTAACTTGGGCAATGGGGGTTGGTGTGCTGGAGTTAGTGAGACTGGCTTAGGACAGAGAAGGGTGCAGAGCCACTGCAGGTGACTCAATGGCGCATAACAACAATTACATACTATAACAGGTTTGGAAGCAGGAGTGGCATCCACTTCCTACATAACATGCCTCTGGAAACTCTATGAACTTTGATAAATGTCAATAGTTCTAGAGGGGCTTCAAAGCCTTTTTTTCATAGGGTCACTATGAGTCATGCTTAACTCGAAGGCAATCAACAACAACAACAATGAATTGTTAAAGGAATATTATTAGTCAGTCATTTAAAGGGTTTATAAGTAATCTCAAACAATGTGGGGAAATGCTCGCAATACAATGGTATCTAAAACTGCAGATAAAGGATGTTCTCAACTTCATAAAAGTACATACAGAATATGTAAAATTAACAAAATCTTCACCTTTTGGGGAGTGGGGTTTTTATATTATTAAAAAATAAATTTCTCCAAAGAAAAGAAATTAACAGGGGAAAAAAGAAATATCCTAAATGAGTGAATCTCTGATTTTCCTATTTTGCAGATGAATAACTGAAAAACTGGAGATTCTGAGAGATTAAGTAATATGCCCAAGGTTTTTGGTTAGCAGGTGGTCAAAATACAGATCAGACTCAAGAAGTTTTTTTTATCAGAAATCTGGATTTCTTTCCATTATGTCACAGGGATGTTAGAAGCACTAACTGAAACAGGGCAGTTGATCTGCCTAGAAGGTCTCAAAAAGCTCTTGGCCATGCTGTTGTCTGACTGTCACAAAACAAACAAAACCAAAAACAACACAGGAGTTAAGGTACACAGGGTGATAATTCTAGAACGTAGGTAGCCATGAAAGAAGCACTCAGCACTGTAAAAATAACTTTGACTGTTTGCATTTCAACCCTTCAAGATTTATGTTCTTTAAACTAAGGTCTGGGCATGTATTTAATGTTTTCATTTAGATTTAGAATATACAGTCAAGTTGATTTTAGTGTTTGAATATTTTAATATCATTGTATCGTGTGCTCAGCATCTATGATTAAATATACACCTTCGGGTTCAATTTACTTTTAACTTCATTATATTCTGTTACAGCTGGCATTTAATGAATTCTGAACTTGGTCACATATCCCAGACTCAGTGTTTTTGCAATTATATATTTGTGTGCAAACATCTGTGGGCATGTAAAACCCAATTACCCTAAGAAAAGTCCTCTTTAAAGACAAGCATTTCCTGACTCAACAAGCAAATCTTTGTAGTTATCAGAATATATTAAAATAAAGTGGAAACTCAGACATAAATAAATACAACCTCTTAGTTCTACTCTTAGATCTGGCTCAGAGAAATGTTCACTGGGTCCCATAGCTCATAGAAATATAGGTGGTGGGGAAACTGGTATGAATTTATACCAGATGCTTCTTGAATCGAAGGGATGGAGAAATAAACATTAACTACAAAATTTTACAGGAGAGACATTTATAGACATTTCCCAAGAGGAGACTTCCAGTTGGATTGAGTTTTAAAGGATGAGTAGAGTTAGTCAAGGGACGATGGCAAGTATACCTTATAACTAAACTAACAATTTCTGTAGAGTGAATCATATCGTACAATGACCCACCGTTTGTTAGAAAAGAATTTTCAGTGGTTGAATTTTTGGAAGTAAATTGCCAGAGTGTTCTTCCACCATGTGTCTGAATGGACTTGACCCTCCAACTTTTTGCCTAGCAGAAAAGTAAATAATTTGCATTACCTGGGATCTCCGCTAGAGGATGCTACCAGATATTGTTAAAAACAGCATTTGCAACTAAAGTCCTGGTACCCTGAGGAAGCCAAGGCAGCAAGCAGCAACCATTAGAGCAAGAGATCCGAATAGAAATCTGGGTTATCTGAGGTGTCTCATTCTACACATTGTCGTTGTTGCTGTTTTTATACGTCGTCATGTTGACTATGATTCATAACGAATCTACAGACAATAGCCCTGAACCCTGCTCTAACTCGACCAACCTCACCACCTCATACACATTTGTCCCCATTGCCACAGTCTCTGTGTCAATTCATCTTATCCAGGGTCTTAGTCTTCTGTGCTGACCCTCCACCCTTCCAAGTATGATGTCTTTCTCCAAGTACTGGTCCCTCCTGGAATCACGCCCAATGTCTGTGGGATGGAGTTTCAAAATTCTTGCTTCCAAGAAGCAACCTGGTTTCACCCTCTCCAGCACAGATCTGTTAGCTCTCTTGGCAGTTCATAGCATGTTCAATATTCTTCTCAAGTGCTACAACTCAAAGGCATGGTAGATTCTTTTTCTGCCATCTTTATTTATTGTCCAGTTCTCAGGTCCATAGCAAACAATTGAGAAGACCATGGCTTTTCATATTACACAGTCACAAAGGAAATGTGTCTCAGAGTCAAACGAATGACATAAATGTAGTTGTTAGGTGCCACAGAATCTAGAAGATCTAGAAAAGACCTGAAGAAGCACACCAGGGGCTACAGTGGTCAAGATATGGCTCTGCACAAAGACCTCTGAAAGGAAGAAAGCACAGAAAAGAAGGCCCTGAGAATATAAAGCCAAAATGCTCTTGTGAGATGGGACTGTGATTATTCCCTTCTCTGGTCTTTACATATTAAAAAGTCACTGAAGCTAAACAGAACTTTGTTACCAACTGGTTGCTGGAATTTTTCTTTCTTCTGCTTATCTTCATACTTTGTAACTGCTAGGATTACAACAGTGCTCTGGTGGCATAGTCCTTAAGTAGTTACACTGCAAACCCAAAGGTGCTGCCTCTCCATTAGTCCAAATCCACCAACAACTCCACAGGAGAAAGATGGGTAAGTCCTCCCAGGTGTCTCACAGCCTCAGAAACCTGCTGGAGTGTTAGCTCGTTGGTTCCAAATTGGCTCCAAGTCAATGACAGTGAGAGAGAGCTAGAAAGGGATCATGACGGTTTTAAGAAGTTGGCTGTTAAGGACTGCTAGCCCTGTTTTTTAAAAATGAGGTAATCTGTTGTAGCCCATAGATGTTCAAACCTAGGTCTGTGCTTTTCTAGAACTGTGTACAGGACTAAGCCATGAGAGACTTTGAAAAGAGTTCTTTCTAACAGATGGGCTCTGGACCCTGTTTGTGTCTCCTTTAGCCCTATTTTTCCCTGCATATTCTGACAATCATGATTCTACACTCAGGCTCATGGTGCCAGCTTGGAGATACGGTGCTGTCATGGAATGAGCCACAAATATGGGATCGGCCAGGTCTGTATTTGAACTCCAGTCTTTGCTTTTACCAGCTGTGCAGTTTTTGCTGAGTCATGTAAGCTCTCTGAGTAAATGAGATATTAATTTTTTAAAATAGGAACAATATTTATGTTAAAACATTTATGTTAGTTTGAAATAATTGGTGCTTAAATATTAATAAATATAGTCCAAGGTGACTTAGAGAAAGAGGTAAACAAATTTAAAATCATTGTTGTTATTGTTAGGTGCTATCAAGTCATTTTATGACTCATAGTGATCCTATGAACAACAATTCTGAAACTCACCCCATCCTACGGTATTCTCACTGTCTCTGATATTGTTGTTGTTCTGTGCCATCGAGCCACTTGCAACTCATAGTGACCCTGTGGACAACAGCCCTGATAACCGCTCTATCCTGTTGCAACTTTACCGTCTCTGATACACCTACCCTCATTACCCCAGTCACTGTACCAATCCATCTCATAGATGGTCTTCCTCTTTCTCTGTCCCTCCACCCTTCCAAGAATAATGTCCTTCTCCAAGGACTGGTCTTTCCTTGCAACATGCCCAAAGTATGTCAGACAAAGCTTCAGAATCCTTACTTCCAAGGAACAGCCTGGTTTCACCCTCTCTGGGACGCTCTTAACAGTCCATGGTATGTTCAATATTCTTCTCCAGCACCACAGCTCAAAGGCACCAATTCTCTTTATATCCTCCCTAGTCATTGTCCAGCTCTCTGACACATAGCAAGCAATTGCAAAGACAATGGCCTGGGTCAGGCACACCTTAGTTTCCAAAATGATGTTGTTGCTCTTCAGTACTCTGGATACTTGAGCCTATATTTGACCTAAAGCACTTGCTGCAGAAGGTCAAATACTGTAGTCTTCAATATAGATTGAAGTTCAAAATCAAGAAGACAAAGATACTCACCACTGGGCCAATTGGCAACACCATGATAGATGGAGAAGAGAGGTTGTTAACAGTTATAGCTTGCTTGGCTCTACAATCAACACTCTTGGCACCAGCAGTCAGGATGTCAAAAGATAAATTACATTAGGCAAATATGCTGTCAGGAACCTTTCCAGAGAACAGAAAGGAAACATTGTCAGTCTAGAGACTAAAGTACACTTGATTCAGGCCATAGTCAATTACTTGCTATGCATGAGAGCTGGTCAATGACTAAGGATAATAGAAGAATTAATACCTTTGAGTTATGGTGCTGGAGAAGAGTCTTGAACACCATGGTCTGTCTTGGAGAGCAAGAGAGGAAGACCCTAGAAGAGATGGATTGATGCAGTAACTAGGGCAAAGTGGACAGGTGTGTCAGAGTCAGTGAGACTGGCTTAGGACAGGGCAGGCTTCAGAATTGCTGTATATAGAGTTGCTATGAGTCATAGGTAACGCAATGACATGTAAAAACAATGTATCTGAGTCGGACAATGAACAAGGATGGTGATTCTCAGCAGATTCAGTTAACATTATTACAGATTCAGGCTAACATAAAAGAGGCATTCTCTTCTGGTAACTCCTCGCCAACTTGGGGAGTTTAGGGAGTTATTTCCCCAAATTGGAATCATGTGAATAGCCCCCATGATCACTGCAGCCTGTGGGGGTGGAATATATAGACTAATTAAAGGGTCAAAAAGCTGTGTATTCCATAGCATACTCTAGAATTGACTATTCCTCTGAAACCACATATTTTTAATGTAATCCCCCTAATTTTGTGAATAAAATCAGAGTGATATTAACAAAAATGGAGAAAAAAAATGGTGAAGTCTCTCTTAGGAGTGATAGGGAATGGCAAAGGACACATTGACAAAGGAGATTAATCAGAACTGGCTTTGACCAGCACTGTTGCAATTGGACAATTAAAACAGACTTTCAAGGGGGAAAGAAAAAAAAGAGGAATGAACTGGGGGGGGGGTAAAGAAAATAGTGCAACAATGAATGAATGGAAACCCAAAATCTCTGTAAATGTTCATTAAAATGAATAAAATTTAGTAAAAAAAAATAAAAAATAAAAACAATGATGTTGCACAACAAAACATTTAATGGGAAGGGGTGAGGGAAATGGGAAGGTACTGGTATGAAAAACAATGAATCTGAATTTTGTAAATAAACTAGTGTAATAAAAATTAAAACAAATTAAAAATATCCATTTAAGGCCTTCTTGCATCAGCAAGTATGCTGTCGGAGATGTCTCCAAATTACTAAGGTACAATGGTGTCAGTTTGAAGTGTAGGATGTGCCTGATTCAGGCTGTGTGTTTTTAATCACTTGCTATGTATCTGAGAATTGGACAACTAATACTGGTGACAGAAGAATTGATACCTTTAAGTGGTGCAGTTGGAGAAGAGCACTGAATAACCGATAGACTGCCAAGAGAACAAGCAGGTATATCTTGAGGAAAGCATGGTAGAGTGCCCTGCGGAGGCAAGCATGGTGAAGTTTCCTCTCACAGACTTTGGACATGTTGCTAGGAGAAGATACTCCTTGGAGAAGGATCTCATGTTTGAAAAGACAGAGGGTCAGTAAAAGGAACAGCCCCAATGAGATGGATTGACTGCCTGCAGCAATGCACTCAAGTGTGTCAGAGATGATGAAGATGGTGCAGGATAGGACAGGGTTCAGACAGATTGTTCTTAGCATTACAGTGAGTCATTCTTGACTCAATGGCATCTAACAGCTAAAACAATAAGGTTGTTGAAGAAAATTAAATAGGGAAAAAATGTGATCAAGTGTCTAGAAGGCTGCCTGTAGAAGGCCTTTAATAAATGACAACTGTTATGACTGTTCAGTTATTATCTTACTGATGTTAAGCTTAGCTTTATATGAGTGGCTGTGAGTGTATATGTGCTGGTACTGAAGATGTGAACCAGGTATCAAATAACGGAGGACAAAAATTTCCACCCACTGTGACAGTAGTCATAAACTCTGATCCAGGTACCTGTACCTATAACTATATGGCTGATTTCTGAGGCCTTTTAAGATCTAAACTACTTCTATCCCACTTTGAAAATGGCTGTCTCTGTCCCTTCTGCATACAGGGCATTGTCATTATGAGATAATGACAGTAGAATAGAACTCTGTCACTGGATAATGATCTCCTGTGGTTAGATGAATGAGGAAGGCAGACTTGAGCACCTTCAGGAAATGAACAGCAAGGGGCTGCCAAAATGTTGATTTTTTTAAAAGGAGGACTTAGTTCTGTCACAATATTCTAGTCCAAGCTGAGACTATATGCACATGGATACAGCTACTTTAGGTAGTGTGAGGACCTTGGAAGACTAACATAAAGCAGAGGTAGAAGGCAATTGACAGTTTTTCAAGACAAGGTGTGATTTGAAATTCTTAGTAGGTAGCCTTATTTGAAGGAGCTGAATTCCTTTGCAACCTAGACACAGGAAACTGGAACATATGTCTTCTGAAAGTCAATTTGGGTTCTGGAAGACTATAGTCTGTTGACATAGGACTTAAATTGAAATAATCCAAGAAAAGGTATTCCAAATAAAAGAAAAAACTAAAGTCAGCTACTGTGGAGTAGATTCCAACTCATGGTGATCACCTATGATCCTAACAGGGATTTCAGTGTAGCTGATTTTTCAGAAACTGATTGCCAGGCCTTTTTGCTGAGGTACCTTTGGGTGGACTTAAATTTCCAGACTTCTGGTTATCAACTGGGGGTTTCCATCATTAGCAGCACTAATGGTATTCAGAAGAAGAGGTGTTCTTATCTTTGCTCAGCCTGTAACTGGTGGCTTCACTTCAGAAAAGCTTTAAGCTCTCTGTGCCTCAGTCATCTCATGTATCTGATTGGAGCTCTCTGATCCAACACTTCACATCAATACCAATGTTAACTGAGTTTCTTTTATTTCATAAAGAGCTCAAGGGAATATTTCCAGTATGCAGAGAAAAGCAAGCATTGTAAGTCGGCCGATGCACTACACAAGGAATTATAGCATCCTCCACATGGCAGAAACTGCAAAGATGAATAGTTGTTCAATATTTCCAGAAACCCTGCAGATTTTTCTGGAACTTCACTGCTGGTGGAGAGCTCACTATTTTCCCAGGAAATCCTCTCATCTGTCAGTAACATGTAATTTCCTAAAAGTCGCTTTTCTGTTTTGTTTGTTCATTTATTAACACATTCATTCAACACCTTAGCAAGCCTTAGATTATACAGCATACTGAAGCTCTAAATGTGAATTAAGAATGACTTCTACTCTACATAGCTCAATGTTGATGTAGGTTCATACAGGAAGGAAAAGGGGAGGGGTAGTATTTAAAGGAAATACGCAGAAAATACTACAATAACCTGTATGGCAGAAGTAGTATGCTGGGACATATTTACTAATAAGAAAAGAAAAAAAAAAGGCAAATTGCCTTTTATAGAAGAAGGTAGAAGAGATTGGGAGAATACATTCTTAGGAATAAATGCTGCTGGAGAACACATAGGTAGTTTGTTTTTACTTCTACAACACATTGGTTAATATAATGAAATACAAAGACTTTAGAAAGCCAAAAAGTGTAAACATATTTTGCATTTCTCAAACGAAAATAACAGAAGAAGTTCAAGGCTTGAATTTCAGTGGTGAATAATTCTAAGGAAAAAATATTAAATGATACAGGAAGCATCAAAAGAGAATGAAAGGATCATTATGCCACAAACAAGCTGGTACACATCCAACTATTTCAGGAGAGATCCTATGATCAAGTACCAGCTGTACTGAAGGAAGAAACATAAGGTACACTGAGTTATTGATTAAAAGTAATGCTCCAGGAATGGATAATTTATCAATTGAAATGTTTCAAGAAAAATATATAACACTAGAAGTGTTCACTCAGCTATGTCAAGAAGTTTGGAAGGTAGCTATCTAGCCAACTGTTTGAAAGAGATTCATATTTAAGCCCATTTCAAAGAAAACTGATCCAACAGAATATGGTGATTATTGAGCAATGTTAGTAGCACATACAAGGAAAGTTCTGCTGAAGATAATGAAAAAATTATTGCAGTGATCCCTTGACAAGTAACTGGTAGATGGTCAAGCTGGATTCAGAAGATGATATGGAACTATGGCTATAACTGCTGACATCAGATCTTGGCTAAAATCAGAGAATAGAAGAAACTTGCTTACCTGTGTGTTACTGACTATGCAAAGGCATATGACTGCACAGATAATAACAAATTATGGACAATATTGCACAGAAGGGCAATTCCAGAACTCTTAATTGTGCTCACAGAGAATCTGTAGACAGATCATGTATAAGTTGTTTGAAAAGAGCAAGGTTTGAAATCAAGAAAGATGTATATCAGAGTTGTATCCTTTTATCATGTATATTTAACTGCAGGGGAGTTTTGGTGGTCTTGTAAGTAAGGAGCTGTGACAGCAGCCCAAAGGGAAGTGTTTTTCATGCTCTAGCTATTCTGAAGGAGGAAGACACACAGTCTCCTCCTAAGCAATTTATAGCCTCTGAAAACCCACTGGAGGGTCAGTTTTGAATAAGTTCTGGCTTGATGACACTTAACAAAAACAACAATTTTCGTAGTATACTAACTAAGTAAATAATCTGTGAACGTGAACTATATGAAGAAGAACATGGCATTAGGATTAGAGAAAACATCATTGCTACAATATAAAAACAATATAGCCTTGCTTCCTGAAAATGAAGAAGACTTAAAACACATAATGATGATCTCAAATACTACATTCTTCAATATAGACTGCATTTCAAAATTAAGAAACAAAAATATTCACTACTGGTCCAATATAAAACATCATTTTAATGGAGAAAAGATTGAAGCTGTCAAAGGAGTTCATTTTACTGGAATCCATAAGAAATGCCCACAGAAACAATTATGAAAAAATCAAATGATCTATTATTTCATGGAACAAGTTTGTTGCAAAGGGCCTCTATAAGATACCAAAGAGCAACAGTGTCATTTTGAAAACTAACCCAAGCCATGGCATTTTCAATTGCTTTATAGGCTTGTGAAAGTTGGACAATTAGTAAAGATGATCAAAGAATCAATGGCTTTAAAGTATGATTAAAAATAATAATATACATGGATTAAAAGAACAAACAAGTCTCCACCCAAAATACAGCTATAATGCTTTTTAGAAGCAATAATGGCAAGACTTCATCTCATATACTTTGGGCATGCTATTGGGGAAGTCAGGCCATGGAAGACATGATATTTGGTAAGTGTAAAATGGTGCAGCCACTGTAGAAAGCAGTATGGCGCTTTCTCAAAAAGTTGCAAATAGTGATACCATTTGACCCAGCAATTCCACTACTGGGAATATAGCCCAAAGAGACCATAACTGGCATCCAAGCAGATATATGCACACCCATGTTTATCGAGGCTTTGTTCACAATAGCAAAGAGCTGGAAATAACCTACATGCCCATCAATAAAAGAATGGGTAGAGAAGCTGTGGTATATTCACACAATGGAATACCATGCTGCCTTGAAAAACAAGAAACTCATGCAATGGTATTCAAAATGGGTGACCCTGGAGGACATTATGCTGAGTGAAGTATCTCAGTCACAAAAAGACAAATACTGCATAGTGCCACTGTTGTAAAACATGACTGACCTTGGGGTTGGGAAGAGACTGAGAAAGATAGGATAAATTATATATACTGCATTGAAACAGATGAGGGAGAGAACTATTTAACAGTGATACATGATTAGGTATTTTTGTCATGACAGGAGTCAAGAACGAAGGCTGCATAGTGGAGTGGACTTGGAGAGGGGTTGTATAACAATAAAAGATGTTTTCTTTTACTCTTCAAAAAGATGCATGAACTGGAGGGGAGGAGTGTCCGGGGGAAAGCGCAACAATGAATGAATAGAAATCCAAAATCTCTGTAAATTTTCATTAAAATTAATACTAATAATAATGAATTAATTAAAAAATAGGTCAGGAAAATAATCAATGACAAAGACAAAATGGCTACAACAATAAACTCAAGCACAGTATTGATTATTATTGGGATAATCACAGTAGTGGTTAGAGCCATGCAGTTTTACCACTTAGTAGTCATTGTAGTCATGATAGTAATACTTGTGGTAGTAGTAGGATCATAACAGTACAGTATCAATAGACATAGTGGTAGCAATGATATTAATAGTAGCAGATCAAGAGCAATATTAGTAGTGATGGTAGAAGTATTAGTAGCAGGCATAACAACTGTTAGGCACCGTCAAGTTTGAATTCACCCATAGCTAACTCTCCAGTGGGTTTTCAGAAGCAATAAATTACACAGGAAGAGACTGTCCATCTTTTTTCTGCAGAGCAGCCAGTGAATTTGAACTGTGTACTTTTGAGTTGGCAATGCAGCTCCTTAACACCAGGCCACCAGAGCTCCTTGTTATAACAACAGCAATAGTAGTGGTAGGTTTATGGTAGAGGTAGTTGTTATAAATAAAGGTAATGCTATCACTATATCAGAGACAAAAACAAGAGTCCCAGAGCAGAGGGACTGGTCAGAAAAATTCTGGGGATTTTAGACTGTTTGCCTCATCTTTTGATCCTTCTTTGCGTACATCATCATGCAATTCTGTATTAAGGAACACAAGGAAACTGACATTTACATCGAGGTCAATGTCTTAAATGCAAAGGCAACAAGGACCAGGGAAGGCTGAATCTAGCTTTCTTTCCTAGACAAAGTAGATCTGGGTAGTGAAGGGAGAAAGTGAATGAGAGGCACACTGAAGGGGTGGGGGATTGGGGGTCAATGGAAGAAGGCTTCTCTGATTTAACAGATAGAAGGTAAAGGAACTAAATGGCTTTTAGAAAATGTGTCAAGCACTGTATTGTACATGTTCCTTAAAACGGACATGGGATCAGGAGACATCAAGGTCAATTAGCATAACATAGGCACAAAGACGTACATTCTTCTTTGGTGAGTAAAGACTAGGGTCTTAAGAGCTTGTAAGTAGTTACCTAAGTTGCCAAATATCAGTCTTTTCCTGACTAGACAAAAATATTTAGAAGGAAATCAAAGATGCACAGAAATTAGTCCCAAGGCCTAGGACCTTGAGACCAGAAGGACTAGTTGGTTCTCAGCTACCACTTTGTTGACAATTCTAGAAGGAATTGCAGTAGAAGGTCTCAGTTGTTGTTACTGTTAAGTGCTGTCAAGTCGCAGGCGACTCATAGCGACCTTATGAAGGAGAGTCCTCGACGCTTGGGTGACTTTCATCCTCTCTCCAGGTTCATAGGTTTTCCGGAGGCAAGCTATTACGGAAGTGGATGTCACTCTTGCTTCCAAGCTTGCTTTAATTGGGAGCTCCACCCCACTCTCTGTCCGCTTTGGGTAGCCAACCATTAATGCATTTGACACATCAGTATCACAGTGTTCAGCCTCACAGCAACGACAAGTTACCACAGTACAGCAACTTGTATACCAGGGCTATATGTAGGTGGATATCACGGTGCAAAATTAAAAAGCATATTTGGCCAGATAGCTGATTTGATTGACACTGATAGAATCTATAAGATTATGAGTTTGAACATTGAACAAAGCTCACTCTTGTGGCTTAATTTTTAGTCAATAAGTAGACAAGCCTATAAAATGACCATGAACACCAAGGATGCATTCACTCCTTAGAATAATCAACCACATAGATCAGATAGCAACTTCCCAGACATAGAGCTTAGAAGGGTGGAAGATATAGGATAGAATGATTAACGAAAATGAAATCATAGGAAGTAGAAAGAATATGGATACAATTTTGATACTATATTAATGTGATAAAACAAATTATGTGTGACTAGTTGAGTGGGAAAGCCACGTAATTTATAAACTTTCACTCATACGACAACTTAAAAAAATAAGAAAGGAATGTAAAAACCTCACAGGAAAGCTAGTGGTAAAACTCAATCCCGGTGTCTCAGAAACAGAAGGTTCAACACTAACATTCAAGCTAAATTCTATCTACCCAAAAGTCTCTGGTGTTCCAGTAAAACACACACCCTCTCTCCAGATGCCCTTTAAGTACTAAGGGTGCTTAATGTGGATTTCTTATGCAATTTGTATAGTGACTCCAACAGGTGAGGGCACAAATGCCATGTCAGATGTTCCACTATTATATCATCTGTAAGTAGAAATTTTGTTCATGAAGTTTTAAAAGTGTGTTATCATGATCTGAAAGTCATAGCTTCATCTGGGCTAAGAACTTTAAGATGTGAACCAAGCACACCACACTTCCCTCCCTTCTTTCCTTGGTTTCAGCGCCTGAGAGCAGCCTCCACTGGCTCAGAGGGAAGTCAGCACAGAGCTGGAAGGACTAATCAGCTCCGCCACTGGAGCTCAGGATTAGAGCCCCATCATTCGGCAGCTAGAATGAAAGCTTAATCAACATTTGGATTAGTGCATCCCATTTACAGGGGTTTGAACTCAATTAAAAATTTCAACCAGAATCTTGGCACAGGTGCCTTGGAGACACGATCTGACTGTTCTGGGCTCTCACCTCAATTTTAATATGTATTCCTGGAAGGAAATGGTTGGGTCAGATGGACCCAGGGCTCAATTTAGACTCCTGGCACAAAAATGTAATAAAGTTCTGTTTGGACTTCTGTGTCAATTTAGTTGAGTTACAGAATCAGCTGTCTTCATAGGTCTCTTCCCTCTTTGTTGTTGTTTGCTGTCATGTCAGAACTGCCTCACACCCTCCAGTGAATTTTCAGAGGCAGTAAATTTCACTGAAGAAATAGGCCGTGTTAATAAATGGCTATTGGAATCTACCCACTTCTCTTCTGTTAATTCACTGATTAACCTATTGTTTTAGCCATCTTGGAAAAAACTGCTTGCATTTTGAAAAGAATTTTGGAAGAGTTTAAGAAGCATAAGATAGGCTCATTTTTAAATTTAGTGATCCATCTTAAAATTTTTAATTCAATAAAGTCTTTTGTTGTGAAACAAAATAGGCTTACTATTCTTTTTTAATCTGATGTTATTTTTAAAAAGAGAGGAGTAAAGTGAGTGAGCACAAAATTTAGAATCTAGTGGGCTTGGCACATATCTTGACTCAACCAAATGCATGCTGAATTCTCTTGACAAAAATCACTTTACCTCTCTGTGTCGAGTTATAAATTTGGAATAATAGATAATTCTTCAAATGGTGGCTGTGCGAATTTAAAAAAGCAACAGAGAAGACATATCTAGCATGGTGTCAAGTACATAGTTTTGTTAATGTTTTCTATTATTGCAAAATCTTGTTACATCTTATAAGTTACACTAGATGACTTCTTTTACTCCTCAGATCAGGATCTGACTCATAATGGTTCATATAATGACAAAAGCTCTGTTCTGAGCCCTGAGCTTTTGAGATTGGTTCTGCCATCTACCTTCACTAACATCTTTTTCTGCACCTAGACTGTTTGCTCCTCTATACCTTATATATTTGCCTTGTGTGTATGTCTCTGCTACTACTGAGCTTCTTTAAACAATCAGATCTGGCCTCAGAATCACCCAAGAAGCACACTTCTAATCCATTCTTGACATAAAAGAGATGTTCTCAACATAAAAAGAAAAAGAGAAAAAATAGAAACACCTTCATCCTTACTCAATGACATCTCAGTGCTTCTAAGGAAAATTATAAAAATGTTTACCATGGTCTAAGAGGCCAGGAGTAGAAGACTGTTATATATTTTAAAATAGGTTCAGGGGTTTTGGTGGGTTTTCTTGTTTGCTTTTATGTTTCAATTTGAAAATGTCCACTCCAGCCTTTTCTTTATCATTCCTCCCTCTGTGAGCTTTCTCCAGAATTGTATTCCTTTTGTTTAATCAATGTGACATTCATATCTTAACTCAAAAATCACTTCATTGAGTGTAACCCCTGAATTCATCAACCATATCAAGTAATTCTACTATATCTTCTTTAAAGACATTTTACTTGCAGAATATTTTATAGCTTAGGGTTAAAGGGCGGGAGTGCCTGGGTCAGAGAATGCAGGAACGTACTATTTCAGCAACTGAGGCCGGTACACTCTTCCTGAAATATATCTTGATTTTAAACTTCATGAAGGCAGAAATCATGTATGTTTTCTCCTCATTGCATTCTCTACTCCTGATAAGATGTGTACAGTTACCAATGCTGATAAATGGCCCTCAACTCCGTTACTGGTTATCCTGGAACCACGTGCTGTGATCTACTTCTGAACCCCAATTTCCTAGAGAATCTCCAGGCTTCTAACTTAATGATTCATTTCCTTCTTTATATCATTTAGACTTGAAAATCTGCACTACTTAAGATGCCCCTTTAGGCTCTTATTTTTAATTTTATTATCATAGATCACCTCAAATAAAAAAAAAACAAACCCAAAAGAAAACTCAGCCTATTTGATTGAGCCTATGCTGGGACTTTCTATTCAGTTCTACTAGGAGTGTGCCAACTGTCCAGGTAAGACTTGTTTCCTCTCAAACTTAAATGTACTATCCTACAATGGAGCAAGCCCCATGATGCGAAGCTTGGAAGCCTGGCTGGGCTCTAGGGTCCCGCTTGAGCCAGATCAACTTCTTTATCCTCACCTACCTAGTTTGTTGGGCTTGGGCCCAAATATGATCACACACAGGAAAGTGCTTGGCAAACTTAAAAAAAAATGTACATGTGCAAGTGATTAAAGGCTTAGTTAAGGCTCCCTCTCATTACACAACCAGAATTCTGCTTGACACATGCTGCTATCTGGAGAAGAATTCCTGCTTCTTTCTTCCCCAGTGATTGTTCCAATCCTTCTTTCTCTACCATCTCCTGCATATATAACTATAACAAGATTTTTTAAATGTTAGGTCTGTCATTATTAGGCCATTAAAGGTGCCCATCTTGAAAACTTTGTTGACGTACAATGTAATTATCCTAACACATATCTGCATGATATCTAGCTATACAGTCAAGATTCATTTTGACATGTTTAGTCTTGACATGAATAAGGATGGCAGAAGAAGAATTCATGCCTCTGGATAGCCAAGAGAAAAAAGAGATATGTCTTGTGGAGGGAGCAGACAGAGTGCTCTTTGGAAGCAAGAATGGTGAGGCTTCACCTCACATACTTTGGGCATGTTACTAGGAGGGGCTATTCCTTGGAGAGGGACATGATGCTGGGAAGAATGGAGGGTTGGCGAAAGAGGAGAAGACCCTCAACCAGATGGATTGACTGTTGCACTGGGCACTTTATGAGTCATGATGTGTGAGGATGGTAAAGGGTAGAACAGGGTTCAGAACTTCTGTTCATAGGGTCACTATGTGTTGTACTTGACTCAATTGTACCTAATAACAACAATAACAGTCTTTATATTAATTAAATAATCCCTGCTCCCAAGTAAATTAGGCTGAAAAGAAATAGAACCAAGCCTTGCTATACAACCTTAGAGGAGTGTTTTTCCAGCTCTCTTGAACATTTCTCAAATCTAAGATAGAGTTAGATGGAAAAATATTAATATGATAGTTGCATTAATTAAAATGGATCATGTACATAAAAGGTCTTTACATAGAGTATGTTATAACTATTTTGTCACTGCAATTTTTAATGTAACTTTTTTACTCTAAAAAAGATTAACTGTAGGTCATGAAGGTTAAAGCACCAATATGATAGTGCATTTGTTAAAATGGATCACACACATGAAAGGGCTTTATATACAGTATGTTATAAATATTTGGTCAGTGTCATTTTTTATCTAACTTTTTTGCTCTAAAAAAAGGAACAGTAGGCCATAAAGGTTAATAAAGCCATTCATTTATTCATTCATTCAATTATCTCAGTAAACATTGATTAAAATACTTAATACTGGTTGGGCTCTATGGCAGAGGTTAACTGACTTCCCAAGATTGCACAAAAATTTCATGGCACATGTAGTGTATCAACAGCAGCTATTATTTGTTGAGCATTCACTAGAACCCTAATAACTTTTTAAGCAATTTCTATTCACAACCTAACTTAATTCTTACAATGATCCAAAAGGGAGCTCTGATGGCCTAGCAGGGAGCTGAACTTCTAATTCAAAGGCAGTCAGTTTGAATCTACTAGCTGCTCCCCAGGAGAAATATGAGAAATTTCCTCCTGTGTGATTGACTGTCTCTTAAAACAGTTATGAGTTGTGTCCAACGTGATGGCAATGAATAACAATAATAGCTCACAATATGGTAGTATTAGTAACTATATTTTTAATAGATAAGGAAATGGGTATTCACATAATCTACCTGCTATCCACAACAAGTGTTACTTGAATCTTTCTCCAAATGGTTACAGGAGAACCAGAAGATCCTATAGAGATAACAAGACCAAGCATAGTAATGTATACATGACCTTGGATATAATAAGACTGCCCAAAAACTTGAGCAAAAACTCCAGCAGAGAGAAGTGCCATGTTTAAAGATTTATAAAACTTACAGGAAGCAACATGGTAGCTTTTGGAGCCAGACAGATGTCTTTACCAAGAAAAATAGCAGTAAGTATTCCTTCTTTGCAAGGTAACTGTACAGATAAAACCAGATGTTATATTAACAGAATACTTTCTCCCCTAATTATGTATCTTCTTCCTTCCTTTCTTCAGGTTTCAGTCCAAATGTCACCTACTTAGAAAGCCTTTCCCCTTCACCCTAACTATAGCTTTCACCCTACTCTCTTCCCTAGCTACACTGTTCTTCTTAGTGTCTGGGATCACGTTATACCTTTTTGGTTGAATAAATAAATGAGGATACCTTCTCCTCTTCGTGATTTTCATTCAGGTACTCTTCTTTTTTATGTGAAACCTTTCTTAAATCAGAGTACAAGAATGGGTTCAAAGGAAGCGTGAACCCCTACTTGATTCCCCTACAGGACTCCAGGGGAATTGCAGCATCCACTGAGGATGGAGCATCTAGCCAGCTTCCAGTCTTGGCTGCCTGCTTCATTTCTGATTAATTGCATCTGAGATAGCCTGGGATATTGATGATAGACAGGTATGTTCGATGGTAAGGTCAGTCATCTTCTGGTGGTGAGGAGGAGGGAGGGCTTTGAAAGTTCAATTACATTCCAGCAATTTCACAGACCACAGAGTTGAAAAAGGAAAAAAAAATGTTTATGAAGCTTTTATTGCCATTAAAAAACGCAATCCTTCAGTCTAATTTTTATTTTTCATGTAAAAGAGTCATATGAAATTAATGAAGAGGAAATACCCAGAAACAGAAAAGTGTTGTTATTCACTGAATTTGGAAGCATGTGAATAATATTTCTGAACATTTCTCCAACTGTAAAAAGATCACAAATCTTCTTTTAATGTCACGAGGACAAAAAGTTTTCCTTGTTGTATACTTGCTTAAAATGAGACGCAGGAGGAAGGCATTGTTTTCTGCAATTACACAGTTGCCGGGGAAACCATGTACAGAAGTTACCCTAAGTGCAAGTTAAAAGATGAAGTACCTTGTAAATTGGAATAAGAGTATTTCAAAAAGGCTGGGCCAATCATGGCACAGAGTGACCCTTCTAGAACTGTAAGGATTTTTTAGCTGTAGCAGGAAATGACACTTTAAAAGTTACCTTTCTGCCGTTTTGTGCTATGAATCTTTTTTTAATGAGTATTTTTCTAGGAGTGAAAATCTCCAGGTAATTTTCTTTTAAACATTTATAAACCCTCCCCTACCTCTTGTGCAAAAACAAACAAAAACTGGTTATACTTTCGAGAAACACACACATGTATTTTATAAAACAATATTTAGTAAACTCACATGACAGAAAAAGACCTAGCTTTTTCCCCCTATTTACTATTTTACACAAATAATATGTGTGGTTTTCTATAAAGAAAATGCCAAATTAACACCATAGAAGCTCAACTATACTACTCTTTCTGAGACTTAGTGGTTTTTTTTTCTTCTACAAAATGATGGAGGATGCCTTTGAATTGCGGCCATGACTATTGAATAGCCCATGGATTGCCACAAAAGAGCAAACAAATGTATCTTGCAGAAAGTGCAAAAAGGATGCTTCTAAGAGACAAGGACTCTGGGCACGTTGTCAGGAGGGTTCAGTCCTTAGATAAAAGACTTTATTCTGGAAAAGTAAGAGGGCCAACTAAAAAGAGGAAGACCCTCAACTAGATGGATTAACACTGTGACTTCAACGAGTTGGAGCATGGCACAGACTGTGAGGATGGTGCAAGGTGGGGCAAGACTGATCTGTTGTTCATTGAATCATAGTCAATGGGATGACATCTCACAAGGACAACAAAAGGAGTCAAGCATAACTGCCCCTTCCGCAGTTGTTTTGAAAGTGAAACAAAGATACAGACACATACATATGGCATGGTAAATGTTCAATAAATACTGAAGAAGCAGAAAATAATGGAATATTTACTGGAGGTCACTGAATTCAACTTTCCATTTACCATAAGGAGCTGTGGTGGCATAGCCATGGTGTTCCCTGTTGTGCAAAGCTCAAAAGACTGGCAGTGTGAATCCCCAAGCTGCATCTCAGGAGAAAGATGGGCATTTTCTTCTCATAAAGACTTATAGCTTCAGAAACCCAATGGGAGATTGTCATGATCCTAATGAACTAACCAGCAGTGGGAAATTCACTCCAAATCACTGCTTCTGAAATAAAACTACCATCTAACTATTCCATGGATCTTAGCTGAAAAGCAGGGAATACCAGAAGAATGTCTATCTGTGTTTCATTGATTATGCAAATGCGTTTGAATGTGTGGATCATAACAAACTGTGGCTGACTCTGAGAAGAATGGGAATACCAGAACACTTGATCGTGCTAATGAGAAACCTATACTTGGACCAAGAGGCAGTCATCAGAACAGAGCAAGGGTAGACTGCATAGTTCAAAATTGGGAAAGGCATACACCAGGGATGTGTCCTATCTCCATACCTTTTCAACCTGTATGCAGAACAGATTATCTCGGAGGCTGGGCTCTATGAGGAAAGGGTGGCATCAGGATTGGTGGAAGATCCAACAACAATCTGCGTTATGCAGATGACACAACCTTGCTTGCTGAAACTGAGGAGGACCTGAAGCACTTGCTGCAGAGGGCCAAGGACTGCAGTCTCCAATATTGATTGAGGCTTAATGTCAAGAAGACAAAGATTCTCACTACTGGACCAATTGGCAGCATCAGGATGGATGGTGAAGAGATTGAGATTGTTAGCAACTTTAGTTTGCTAGGCTCCAAGGTCACCACTCTTGGCACCAGTAGCCAGGAAATAAAAAAATGTATTGTGATGGGAAAGTCTGTTATTAGGGACCTCTCCAGGGTACTGAAGAGAAATGGTGTCACTCTGGAGACTAAGGTGCATCTGATACAGGCTATGGTCTTTGCAATCACTTGTTATGCATCAGAGAGTTGGACAATGACTAAGGAGGATAGAAGGGGAATTTATGTCTTTGAGCTGTGGTGCTGGAGAAGAGTATTGAATGTACCCTGGACTGCCAAGAAAACAACAGATTCATCCTGGAGAGGGTAAAACTAGGCTTCTCCTCGGAGGCAAGGATTCTAAGGCTTCATCTGACATACTTTGGACATACTGTAAAGAGAGACAGGTCCTTGGAGAGGGACATCATGCTTGGGTGTGTGGAGGGACGGCACAGAAGGGGAAGACCCTCTATAAGATGGATTGATTCAGTGACAGGGGTAATCGGGATGGGTGTGTCAGAGCCGATTGGGACAGGATAGAGCAGGGTTTAGGGCTGTTGTACATAGGGTCACTATGAGTAGCAAGCGACTCGACAGCACATAACAACAACAACAACTATTCCATACCATTTATTTTTTCCTTTATTAAGTGGAAATTTTCTAGCTATAGTTTTTATCCACCAGACTTGAACATGTTTGTAGGGGCACAAAGACCAATGGATTTCCTTCCTCCCAAAGCAGTGCTTTCTTGATGCCAAAGAGCCCCATTCCCACAATTCTTATCAGTAAAATTTATGACAACTGATGCACCATCTCATGCCTCTGGCTTTGTATTTTCAATACCACTAAATGGAGAGAAGGAATATCTGGTGCCTTAGTGGTAAGGAACTGTGTTGCAAAAACAAAGGGATATGGTTTGAATCCACCAGATGCTCCTTGGGAGAAAGATAGGCAATGTATTCCCATGCAATTTGTTGTTGTTGTTGACTGTCTTCAAGTAGAGCATGACTCATAGCGACCCCATGAACAAAAGGCCCCAAGCCCCTCTACAGCCATTGACATTTATCAAAGTTCATAGAGTTTCCAGAGACAGGCTATTTAGGAAGTGGATGCCACTCTTGCTTCCAAACTTGTATGTTATTGTTGTTATGTGCCATTGAGTCACCTGTGATGTATAGCAACCCTATGTACAGTAGCTCCGAATCCTTCCCTGTCCTGAGCCAGTCTCACTAACTCTGACACACCTCCTCCCATTGCCCCAGTTACTGTATCAATCCATTTCATTTGGGGTCTTTTTGTCCTGCACTGTCCGTCCACCTATCCATGCATAATGTCCTTCTCCAAGGACCGATCTCTGATCCAGAAAAGAGTTGAATAGTACATTGACAGAGAACTACCGGAAATACAAGCTGGACTTAGAAGAGGTTATGCCACCAGTGACATTATTGTCAATGCCAGATCTTGGCAGAAATCTGAAGAATGTCTACCTGTGTTTCACTGACTATGCAAAGGCATTTGACTGTGTGGATCACAATAAATTGTGGCTAACCTTGAGATGAATGGGAATCCCAGAGCACTTGATCATGCTTATATGAAACTTATACTTGGACCAACTATATTGGACCATGCAATTTACTACTTCTGAAAACCTACTGTTTTGGCTGGTTTCCACTTGAAGGTACACAACAACAGATGAGAATAGTAATTTTACCCCCATTTCCCTCTTAGACTTTGTCTGAAGATTAAAATGAAACGTCACATAAGAAACTTCTGGGGAAACTGTAAAGTGCCATGCATATTACCAATCGTGAACATTTTACTCCCGTCAGCCCTTGGTTAACCTTGCCCTAAAAGGAAGCTGTTGGTCTTGCTTGTCAGGATGGCCTTTTTCTTGATGAAGTTCTGCCCTCTATAGTCCCAAGGCCTGAACACTGATTTACATCCTCTTGGCCCCCCTTGCTACTCTATCAGCATGAGCCCTAGCTTCTCTCCCCAGGTTCCCTCATTGATGTTTCTCACCCATTTAGTTAAATGCTGTTTTGACGAGGTAGCCTATTTTGGTAAGTGCCCCTGGGGAGCTCAAAAAGGTTTAATTCCCTTTCTTTCCCCTAATGTTTATCTAATGGTAAGGGATTGAGATAGCTTTGATATCCCTGGAGACCCTAGGTTGAACAATTCAGTAATGTATGTGTGTGGCACATGAGAGACACTGCTTTCTCTGAAGGTGGGCTGAGTGTCAGGTGAACTTTCCAGGTCCTGAGACCCAGAAGCATAAGTAAAACAAAGCATATTCAGAGGATCAGGACAGCAAGGTATGGTGACTATATGCCTCTCCCAATTAATTATTTCTGATAGAACTTTACCCCTGAAAAAGGAAATAAATTTAGAAGATAAATTATGAATTCACTTTAGATTCAGGTGTAATGCCTAGGAAGAATCTGGATCCTCTTGATCTGAACATAAATCTGCACAATGGATATTATCACCCAGGCCTGCTAAAATTAGCTTTACAAAATACAAACGCCCTAGAGTCAACTATCTACATCTCCATCAAACAGGTAATTCTCTAGTGTCCTGTTCCAGGCATTGCCAGTCACCCGTTTCCTTAGACCAGAAGCCTGGGGGATCCTGTTAGATACCTTGGTCACATTCTTCTCCATAATCAGTCTTCTAAGAATTTTTCAAATCATTTTCTATTCCATTATTTCCCTGTATTCTAGTTCTGAGTTTACCCTCTCTCTAAGACAATGCTAATAATTTATATTTTCCTGCTCAGTGCCTGGATTAAAGTTTTGTTGTGTTGTTACGTGCCATCGAGTCATCTGCAACTCATAGCGACCCTATATACTAATAACTCCGAAGCCTGCCCTATCCTGAGCCAGTCTCACTGAATCTGACACACCTACCTCCATTTCCCTAATTACTATGTCAGTCCAACTCATCTGGGGTCTTCCTCTCCTGAGCTATCCCTCCACCATTCCAAGCATTATATCTTTCTCCAAGGACTGGTCCCTGTTGGTGCCATGTGCCCAAAGTATGTGAGACAGTTTAACAATCCTTGTTTCCAAGGAGACACTTAGTTTCCCCTTCTCCAATACAGACATGTTTGTTCTCTTGGAAGTCCATGGCATGTTTAATACTCTTCTCTAGCACTACAACTCAAAGGCATAAATTCTTCTTCTGTAATCCTTAGTCACTGCCTATCTCTCTGATGCATAGCAAATAATTGTGAAGACTGTGACCTGTATCAGGTGCACCTTAATCCCTAGATTTACATCATTTACTCTTTAGGACTTTGAAAGAGGTCCCTGACTGCAGACTTCCCCAATGAAATGAATTTTTTTTTTTAATTTCCTAACTGCTGACACCAATTACTGATTGTAGAGGCAAGTAAGTTTAAATTGTTAACGACCTCAATCTCTTCTTAATTTATCATGGGCTGACAATTGACCCAGTGGCGAGAATCTTTGTTTTCTTGATGTTGAGCTTCAATTTATATTGAAGAGTACAGTCCTTGACTTTCTGCAGCAAACACTTTAAGTCCTCTTCAGTTTAGGCGAGCAAGGTTGTTGTGTCATCTGCCTATCACAGGTTGTTGAGGAGTCTTCCTTCAATCCTGATTCCACATTCCTCCTCATACAGCCCATCCTCCCAAATGATCTGTTCAAGTATGGAGACAAGATGCATCCTGTCCCTATTTTGAACCAGGCAATGCCTCCTTGCTCTGTTATGATGACTGCTTCCTTATTCAAGTATAGGTTTCATACAAGCACAATTAAGTGATCTGTGATGCCCATTCTCCTCAAGGTGAGCCACAATTTGTTGTGTTCCACAGTCAAATGCCTTCGCATAGTCAATGAAGCACATATAGCCATTCCTCTGGTATGCTCTTCTTTTGGCCATCATCCATCTGACTTTGGCAATAATTTCCCTGGTGGTATGACCTCTTCTAAATCCAGCTTGCATTTTTGGTAGTTCTCCATCAATATGCTGCTTCAGTCATTTTTTTTTTATAGTCTTCAGCAGGATTTTGCTTACATGTGATATTACTGATATTGTTCAATAATATCCATACTCTGATAAGTCACCTTTTTTGGATTGTGAATAAATATGGATATATTCCAGTCAGCAAGGTAGCTGTCCTCCAGATTCCTTGACACAATCTGGCGAGCATATCCAGGGCAGCATCTGTTTGTTGAAATATGTCAATTGGTATCACATTAATTTCTGGGGCATGAATTTCTACCAATTCTTTCAGAGAAACTTGAACTTCCTCCTTCATCATTATTGCCTCTTGATCATATATTGTTTCATGAAATTCTTCTGTGTTAGCCATTCTTTGCTGGGACAAGCGACTTGTGTACTCCTTCCATCTTCTTTCAATACTTCCTGGATTATTCAATATTCTGCCCTTAGCATCCTTAAGTATTGCAACTTGAGGCTTATTTTCTCTCTCTCTCTTTTAAATTAACCATTTCTAATCATTTCCTAGGGAGCTCTGATGGCCTAGTGGTAAGAAACTGCTGTAATCCTGAAGGCACACATTTCAAATCTACCAGTTGCCCAGAGGAAGAAGGATGGACAGTCTCTTCCCCTATGATTTACTGTCTCTGAAAACCACAGGAGGGTCAACTTTGGGTCGGTTCCGACTCAGTGGTACACAACAACAACAATCATTTCCTATTATGAACAGACTTTCAGTGTTCTTCACTCTAACACTGATCCCTGCATTGAATCTATAAAAGTCAGCCTTCCACTTTAGATTTTCAATTATTTGTTTTCTTGAGCTTACTAAGTTTTGAAAGTTCAAATGCATCAACATTATTGCAAAAATTATTTAATTTTAGTTATAGCCTGATGAGTAGTTATGAAGTCATGAAACTACCTTAATATCCAATGTATATCCATAGTATTTAGGATTCAAATCCATCTTCTATTATATCCCAGAATGCTTTCTTAAAAATGTAAATTTCACTGACATTGCTCTGCTTAAAAACTCTATTGATTCTCTACAGTTTAGGGATATGTTTCAGTGAGGAGGAAGTTTCAATAGACTCACACTCCTGTCCTCTGCCCCCATTTTATACAACAGTAAGGACAGAATAGTTGAAGCTCTGAGTTTGTGTTCTCTATCTGTTTGTAATAGCTTGCCTCCGGAAACCCTGTGAACCTGGAGAGTGGATGAGAGACACCCAAGCGTTGAGGACTCTCCTTCATAGGGTAGCTGTGAGTCGCCTGCGACTCGATGGCACTTAACAACAACGTAAAGAGAGAGATCAGCTGGCCCAGCGGACAGAAGGCGATGCTACCAAGCTGAAGGTGGGTGACTTTTAATCTGTGGCCCTCGGGCCTGTCTTTCATTGTTTTTGTTCAGCCATTCTTCTAGGTCGTATTGCCCTGGCGTACAAGTTGCAGTACAGCGGTAACTTGTGGTTGCTGTGAGGCTGAACACTGTGACACTGATGTTTGTCAAATGCATTAATGGCTGGTTACCCAAAGCGGACAGAGAGTGGGGTGGAGCTCCCCGATTAAAACAAGCTTGGATGGAGGAGTGGCATCCACTTCCGTAATAGCTTGCCTCCGGAAGCCCTATGAACCTGGAGAGAGGATGAGAGACACCCAAGCGTCGAGGACTCTCCTTCATAGGGTTGCTATGAGTTGCCTGGGACTCGACGGCACTTAACAACAACAACAACAACATCTGTTTGTCTGTTTGGTGTTATCCTGAGTTCAGAGAGAGCACATTCAAGTCTATTTCTTCAAACTTCACTCTGTGATTAAGAAAATGGAGTTTTGAAGACCAGTATTGTTTCATAACCTACTTAAACAATTTTATTATTTTAATCTGGGTTTTGACTTTGGTAATTTTTTTAATTTTTTTTTTACTTCTAAGTCTACTTCTCAATTCTGATTGTGAATAAGGAGCAGAAGTATTACATATTGAAATCCTCAAGTTCTAACACCGAGAACTAGATTAAAATTTTCTAGTCTTAAAAATAGAACTAAGTTGCTCCCTTTTCTTGTAAAATGAAAGCATTTGTCTTTTGCATTTGCTCAGTATCTCTATATTTGGGAATAGTGTTGGAGAAGACATCCCCCTATGATGCTAGCCCACAGACTAAGTTTTGTTGTTATGTGTCATAGAGTTGCCTGCAACTCAGAGCGACCCTATGTACAATGGCTCTGAAGCCTGCCCTCTTCTGAGCCAATCTGACTGATTTGATACTCCCATTGCCCCAGGTACTGTATTAATCTATCTCATCTAGGATCTTTCCAGACAGTTTACTATGAACCCAAATCCAATAGAAAAATGGGCACAGGATATGAACAGGCACTTCACCGAAGACGACATTCAGATGGCTAACAAACACATGAAGAAATGCTCAAAATCCCTAGCCCTAAGAGAGATGCAAATTAAAACAACTATGAGATATCATTTCACCCCAGTCAAAATAGCAAAATTTAACAGAACAGCAAGCAACAAATGCTGGCGAGGTTGTGGAGAAACTGGAACCCTGATTCACTGTTGGTGGGAGTGTAAAATGGTGCAACCCCTGTGGAAAGCAGTATGGCGCTTTCTCAAAAAGTTGCAAATAGAGATACCATTTGACCCAGCAATTCCACTACTGGGAATATACCCTGAAGAGACCATAGCTGACATCCAAGCAGATAGATGCACAGCCATGTTTATTGCAGCTTTGTTCACAATAGCAAGGAGTTGGAAACAACCTAAGTGCCCATCAACAAACGAATGGCTAGAGAAGCTGTGGTATATTCGCACAATGGAATACTATGCTGCATTAAAAAACAAGGAACTCATGCAATATTATTCAAAATGGTTGACTCTGGAGAACATTATGCTGAGTGAAATATCCCAGTCACAAAAGGACAAATATTACATGATGCCACTGTTGTAGAATGGGACTGTCCTTGGGGTTGGGGAGAGACTGAGTAAGATGGGTTCAATAATGTATACTGCACTGAAACAGAGGAGGGAGAGAACTGTTTAAAAGAGAGATGTAACTGGGTATTTCTGTCATCACAGGAGACTAGAGCGAGGGCTGCATGGTGGAGGGGACCTGGGGGAGGGTTTGTAAAACAATGAAAGAATCTTTTCTTTTACTTTTCCATAATTTTTGGACTCATGTACTTATAACTTGTTAGTCAAATTTGTGTCTTCTAGGTTGCAACACCCCCATGATACATCTTGAAGGATATGTACATTTACAGCCAAGCACAATCAATAAGAGTGCATCTGAATTCCAAAATCAATCTCCATAATAGTCTATGTGTTTCCTACTGCCAAAGGGGCCCTTTAGAGTAGTGAGAGAAGATCTTCACCCTGAAACCCACAGCGTCCCTTTTCAGCAGGAAGTAGCTAAGAGAATACGCCGTCCCCTTTTCCTTATGACTCAGGGTGAAGTCTCTCTCAGGGAGGAGTGATAGGGAATGGCAAAGGATACACTGACAAAGAAGATTAATCAGAACTGGCTTTGACAAGCACTGTGGCATTTGGACAAGAACAAACTGGGAGGAGGGTAGAGAGAATAGTGCAACAATGAATGAGTGGAAGCCCAAAATCTCTGTAAATGTTTATGAAAATTAATAAAATATAATTATAGAAAAAAAAACAGCCCTGCCAAGCCAGATAGAAGCAGGTTTGTACTAAGTGTGCTGTCTAAACAGTAGACTTCAGAGATTTTTACAGTCCCCACAAGTTGGAAAAACTGAGGAGAATCACACTCTGGTGTCTGATTCAATACTGAGGCAACTTGGAGTTCTAAACAAGGCTTGGGTATTTGTGGGTATTGAAGCAATCACCTCTATTCTACCTATAACATTTCTTGGGGGTATGTAAATAATAATAATGGAAGAGTAGTTCACAATTTGTTTGAAGAAAGCTTTTTCCTTTGGTCATCTTATTTTATCCTCAGGGAGAAAATTTTTTTCTTCTTCTTAGGTGCTGTGTAGCCTACCATGTCTCATAGAGACCCCATCCTGAACCATCTTCACAATCTTCACTCAGCTCATCTCATTGTTGTAGTTACTATGTCACTCCATTTCATTAAGAGTCTCAGTCTTGCACTGACCTTTTTCTTTTCCAAACATGACGTCTTTCCCTAAGGACTGGTGCCTCTTGACAACATGTCCTAAGTCTATTAAACAAAGCTTCACCATCCTTGCCTCTAAGGAATTCCCAGGTTGTACTTTAACAAGACAGATTTCCTTGTTATTTTGGTAGTCCACACCAAAATCAAGGTATATTTCCAACATCACAGTTCAAAAATATAATTTCTTCTCTGGTTTTTCCACATCCATTGTCCAGTTTTCACATGCATATGAAGCCATTGACAATACTGAGACTGCTGTCTGTTGTAAGGTCCACTTTTAATCTTTAAACTGATGTTTTTGCTCTTTAGCCCTTTAAAGAGGAGCATGATAGCAGATTTACCCAATGCAATACATCTTCTAAGTTCTTGACTGTTGTTACCATAGGTGTTCATTGTGGATCCACATAAAATGATTTCTGACAACAATCAATACATGAAGGAGCTCTGGTAGCCTAGTGAGTGTGGAGTTGTGTTGCCAAACCAAGGGACAGGAAGTTCAAATCAACCAGCTAATCTGAGGGAGACAGATGAGCAATCTCCTCTCCTGTGATTTATAGACTCTGAAATCCCACCAGAGACAATGAGTCGATTCCAACTCAATGGAAATGAGTTTGAGTTTTAAGTGTAATCAATATATGAATCTGAACTGGCTTGATAAGAACTGGTCCTTGTACTGGTAAGAATTAAAGGTGTTATCAAACTCTTACCCTGTGCTATGGACTAGAGTAAGCATTTTACTTGAATTATGTAAATCCCTATGGAAGTTTTACAAAGTAAGTACTGTTACTATCATCTCCATGTCAAGGAAAAAGAAATAGAGAGATGTACTCTGTCAGAGGCAGAGTCTGAATCTGAGCCTCAGATCTTTAGTCTGGGAGCTCAAACTGTTAAACACTAACATTATGCTAGATTATTTTCCCTTCCATCAGGACCTGAATTTCCTGTGGATATCATTTGTGTAATTCATCAATATATCTTCTTAACTTAGAGCAAGTTCTGGCACAAAGGAGTTAACTATTTGCTAAAAGAATGTCTTAGCAATTACAGATCCTGGCTGATAAAGATGAAATCACCTAATACACAAACAGGTCTGTCCCTTCAGCCTTCAGGCAGAGCCTGTACTGTGGCCTCAGCTGATCTGATTTGTGCCGCGATTGACAGCCTGGGTCCCTCTCCTTCAGTCCCCCGTTAATGGCATTAGCATCTAGTCAATAATGCTCAGCATTTCATTTTACCACTTTAATTAACAAATTCAATTTGTTCAAACCGCTGTGAAAACAAATTAAAAGCTCAAGAATGGGCCCTCCAGGAGGGGGATGAGAGGCAGGGGCTCTGCACAGATTAGACTGGGTGTTGATTTGATCTTAGGAGTTTACAAGAACTAGACACTGTCTGCCCTTCAAACATCTCCCTAGCCTGGACCCAGAATGTCTCCATGATACAAGCAAGATCAGGAAAATTCCTTTCTGTACCTTATATTATTTCCCTTTTATCTCTTCATATAAGCAACTCTGGTGGCCTAGTGGTAAGACATTGTGCCAACCTGAAGACATGCAGTTTAAATCTACCATCAGCTTCACATGAGAAAGATGGGCATTCTCCTCCTGTGTGGTTAATTACCCCTGAAAACCCACCGGTGGGTCGCCTACGAGTCCGTTCTGACTCTGTGGGACCTAATAACAACTCTTCATATAAGCAAGATGGGCTCCCATCCTGCCCTTCAAGTCAGCTATCGTTCTTCAGAGAGGCATCTGGTTTGGTTCTGAATTTAACAACAGCCGCAACGTAACAATAAACAATATCTTAGTCTTATGGTTCTCAGGCAGAGAAGAGTTTAATCCCCAGGTGACGTTTGGAAATATCAATGGATCTTTTTATTTGCACATTTTAGAGAAGGGGGTACATCTTAATGAGAGCTATAAATTGCTAAGCAGGCTATACAGCAAAGGACAACTTCCCTCAGCAAAGACTTTTCTGGCCTAAAATGTCAATAGCGCTAAGGTTATAATGCCTTGTGCTAGGAGCTCTGGTGGCCCAGTGGATAAGGAGCTGTGCTACCAACCAAAAGCACGTGGTTCTAATCCACCAGCTGCTACACCTGAGAAAGATGGGCACATTCCTCCCGTGCAATTTACAACTTTTGAAAACCCACGGGAGGGTCGTCAGTTATGCATTAGTTCTGACTCAGTGGCAATGAGTTCATTTTAGTTAGAGACTCTAACGTTCCTAAACCCCTCTCACTCCTTGATGTTCCTGTGAGGTAAGTCACACAATAGCAAGTAGCAGAGATGAAACTAGAGTAAGATCCTTCCATCATCTCTGAGAAGGGATTGTGTTTTGGAGTCTCCAAGATGCTTTTTTGGGAAATGAAGATGATTTATACTTACTCAGTGCCTCTTGGAGGTCAGGAACTGGGCAGGATACTGACCTATCGTATAGGCAGCCTAGGCTGGACAAGACCTGGCCTGAGGGGCACTTTGATGAGTAAAGCTGAGAAACTTCATCCTGTTCTTCAACCCCAGTAATTCCATCCAATGACTATATAGGAGCTGAATATATTGCATGGGATGCAGTCACTGAGAAGACTACTTGGCTTTTAACCATCGGTCATTAGATAGCTGAGATTCAACTTCCTTCCCATCTTAACAAGCAAGAAGGGATAACCAAAAATCAGAGATATAAAAAATGTCTGTGATGAATAAAATAAAAATGAAAGCTTCAAATATGAGTCTTTTTTGGGTGTTTTACTATGTAACCATTTGATAAATTGGGACAGACATAGTGCAAGGACTGAGAAGATGAAGGGAGGCTGATAAGAGTTACTAGTGAGAGATCAATAGACGAGACTCATCCGAAAAGGAGAAAGAATACAGAAGGATGAAGCAGTCATGGACTCTGAGCATCAGAGGGCAGGGGTGGTTACTAGTACAGCCAATATTAGACACTCTGTCATCCTGGCTCCATGATTAATAGCTCTCTGTGTGAGAATTAAAAGAGATAGATCACAAAATTCAGTAATAATTTGGAGCCCAAGCTACCTGCTGAGGTTTACTCCTGAAGGGAGCTAAGAATGATGGCATATTTTCCCTCTCACTTTGTAGAAGCATTGTTTGTTCTGTGGTAAGTTAACTTCTGGCACCGGGATCTGCGATAGACACTTTCATTTCAATATGTCACATATTTCCAAGTCTGAAGATACTGATAAGGGCAAAGAAAGTATGCATAGAAACACAGTTTTACCTTGGAAACGGCTCATAGGTAGACTAGAGCCTGGAGTTATGAAGACTCAGTTACGCTTATATAGTAGTAACTGATGATCAGGACCAGCGTAAGCCTCACTGAGGATTCGTAGAACTGAGAGGACGTGTACCTAAACAAGTCTAAATATCCTGCTAGAACAAGTAGGGTCACAGGGCTACAGAAATGCATTAACTTCTATGTGACCTCAGTTGTATTATCATGGTGCTGAAACCAAAGCCATCAGATTTACTTATACTATTTCATCCTTGAAACAACTGGACACATTTCTTTTGTTCTGTCCATTTTCAAAATGGAACTCAAAGAAATTAAGCCACTTGCCCAAAGCCATACACCGAGGAAAAAGCAGAGCTATAATTTGTAGCAAGATTTGTCTGGTTTTTAATAGCAAGCTGCTGTTGTTAGTACTATTTGATGCTGTTGGGTCAGTTCTGATGCATGGCAACCTCATGCACACCAGAATGAAACAATGCCCTATGGTGTACCATCTGCTGTCCCTACCCCAAAATGCCAGAGCACCTGAGGAAGTAAGCAGGATGTGGCCATACAGGCTCATGCCTCTGTGTTTAGCTTCATATCAGTCTCCAGTGTCTTTTTCTCGTGTTTCTTCAAACAAGACAAAAGAAGTGGGGCCTCAGGAATCAGTGGACCATTGTTCTTCCCTAGATGGGAACTGCTCTGTAAAACTGACCTAAGCAGGATTCCAAACACAGTAAATATAGAAGTAATTACATAGGAAATCCTGACATTTGCCATTATAAATGCCAGAAGTGACTTGTCACTCACTTTTGTCTTTGGAAAAGCAAGTTTTTGTATCAGGAAAAAGAGAAAGTCAAGATACTTCAACAAACCATGAAAGTCTGTTGAAAGGATCACTATAGAAATATTACCATTCCTTCACTTATCTACTTAGGACCGACCAACTATTGTAATAGCTTGTTTGGATGTTTCTGACATGGTAGAAGATCATTTACTTTAAAGCCAGATCAATCTGATTTCACAGTTCACTAGTTCAAAAATCTCTGGATGCATAACACAATCCTTAGTTTTTTCATCCCTTATATGAAATAACAATAACACTATAGTATTTTTTTATAATTAAGTGAAATAATTTTGGCAAAAGCATGTAAGTAGATATTCAAATATCAGCTTTACTCACTATATTCCTAAGTCTTCCTCTGACACGGAAGAAAAAAAAATGTGCCCATATTCAATGTTGTATTTCCAGCTTTTAGGACAAAGCCCAGGAAAAACAAGTACTCATTAAATGCAAGTTTGCTGTGAAGACAGAGTCTAAACCAGTGCTGAGAAAAACAACTAGAGGTTATATTTAATGGTGTTTGAATCTCAGAACCTTTACTTTCAAACTACTGTGTGACCTTGCATGCAGTGGCAGAGAAGGGTCTTAAACATCGGGGACCAACAAGAAAGCAAATAGATCTATCTAAAAGAGGGTGAAACCAAGGTTCTCCTTGGAGGCTAGGATTTTAAAGCTTCGTCTCACATACTTTGGGCACATGGCCAGGTGGGACTGGTCCTGGAAGAAGGTCATTCTGTTTGGAAGGGTGGGACAGCACAGGAGAGGAAGACCCTGGAGGAGATGGATTGATACAATAACTGTTGTAATGGGGGTAGGTGTGTCAGAGTCAGTAGACTGACTCAGGATAGGGCAGGATTCAGAGCTGTTGTACATAGGGTTGCTGTGGGTCATAGGAGACTCGACAGCACATAAGAACAACAACAACCATACATACGAATACTTCTGTTTCTATGTGAGTAAAATAAGGATAATACTAATCATCTCTGTATTTATATAACAGCAACCAAGGGCAGACAATTCGAGAAAACTGGTTATTGTTGCTGCTTGTCATCTAGTGCTTAGTGGTAAGAGGCTGTGTTGCTATCCCAAAGGCACAGTGTCCAAATTCACCAGCTGTTACATTTGAGACAGATGGGCAATCTTCTACCATGAGATTTACTGCCTTGGAAAACCCATTGGAGGGTCAGCTAAGGGTCAGTTCTGTCTCTACAGCACACAAGAACAACAGCAACATGTATTTGTATGGATGGAAGGTTAAACATGTGGGAGTTGACACTGAAAGCTAAGTAAATCTTTTCTCTTCTTGCTTTTTAAAGTCCTTCCTTGAACCCTCCTCTCATTATCCGTTTTGAAGTATTTCACATTTCTACTACTTGAAGACTTACTATAGCTAGGCCTAAGCAGGCCAAGCTCGAAGTAAGATTGTAAGGTCTTCAGAGCTTATCTCCGCTTCATAGACTATCATAAGAAGACACAACCACATGATATTCCACAGTCTTACAATTTACAGGGTGTGGAAATTGAGACCTTTAGAAAGCACGAACCACAGATCACTCAGGTAACAAATGATAAAACCAGCCTTAGAACTCCAGTCATGTCTACCACATAAGCTTTATCCTACTGTGGTTGTTGTTGTGTACCATCTAGTCAGAACCGACCCATAGCTGACCGTCCAGTGGGTTTTAAGAGGCAATTAATTACATGGGAAGAGACTACCCATCCTTCTTCCACACAGCAGCTGATGGATTCAAACTGTGTGGCTTGCAGCACAGATTCTTACCCCAAGCCATGAGAGCTCCTACAACATATCGTTCCTTTCTGAGTATGTCTTTTCTTCTTTTTTTTTTTTTAATACAGTTCTTGCCCCCTGCTCTCTAAGACATCTGCTGTCTCTTATCTTTCTTCCTTTTGGTTACTCAAATATGCTTCTGGAGAAGATCTAGAAACAGATTCATTCCAGGATAAACAACTCCAGTTGTTATATACAGGGAAAACAGGGCAAAGGAATAAAACCTCACAAAAAAAAAAAAAAAATAAAACCTCACATGACAATACTTTATGACATAATTAAGTTTACTTTTTCCACTATCAAGTCTATCTAGCATACAGGTTTGAAGTGGAGGGAGTATGTCTGATATTCAGTTATGAAAAACAAGCTAAGTTACAAATAACCAAAATTATTGCCTCATAGTGATCTTGAAAGATGGAATAGAACCGCCCCATAGGTTTCCAAGGCAGTAATCTTTACAGGAGCACTTTGCCACATCTTCTCTGAATGGCTATTATGTGCCAGTGTTGGAAATGACTAATAGCAGATTCTCCAAAAGATTTTCAGAAGCTGTAAATTGCATGGGAGATTATTCATGTTCTGTAGAGGCTCTTTCTGGATTTGAATAGTCTGCCTTTGGGTTAGCAGGATAATTCCTTAACCACGAGGCCACCAGAGCTCCCTCCCTAAAATCTAATCCAAAAAGCCCATTGGCACAGCACTTAACTGCTAACTGAAAGATCAGAGGTTCAAATTTACCAGCTCTTGTGGGGAAAGAATATGTGGCAGCCTGGATTCAACTCAAAAGCAAGGGATTTGGTTTTGGTTTTAAAAGTATTATATTTTAGGGCATTATGTTTATCGTAGGAGTACGCAATGAAGGTTGCAGAGTGGATTATATTTGGGGTTGGGGGTGGGATTGGGGGAGGTGCGAGGCAGATTGTGTACCAGTGAGGGAGTTTTGCTTTTGCTTTTAAGGGAGAGGAGCAAATGGTGTGTGTGTGTGTGTGTGTGTGTGTGTGTGTGTGGTGGGGTGGGCGGGGAGAGGATGCAACAATGAATGAATGGAATTCCAAAATCTCTGTAGATGTTCACTGAAATGAAAAATAAATAAATTAAAATATTTTAAAAAATTAAAAATTAAAAAATACATATCTCTTTCTCTTAGAACAAAAAAATTCATTCCAAGCCAGATATATGACTAGTTCAGATTACAAAATACCCTTCTTTTAATAAGATAGTCACAAAGTGTGAAGTTATTTGATTAATACGTAAAGTTCTTAAAATAATGTGTGGCAGATAGTAACTGCTCAATACATACTAGGTGATTATTATCATCTCCCTCCACCCTCCCTCTGCACCATCAGGAGCACCATTCACTTCTTTATGCGTCACTCAACATCCATCTCTGTCATTAACCCCTATCTCAGAACTTGTTTTACCTACTAATTAAAGGACTCTGATAGATTTTTTCGGGCTCCCCTCCCCTCTTAGACTGCCACATTTTTCTCCCTGGGAAAGGCTGGTAGGTTTGAACTTAGCTTTTGGTTTGCAGCCAGACATGTAACAACTGTTCCAGAACTTCTGCTATACACCGAGGTTAAAATAAGAAAATAGCGTCAACTCACAAACGCAAAATTATTTTTTCACAAAGATTAGAAATCAAGTCCTTGGAAAATACTCAGATCATGGCTTTCTACTTAGAAATGTAGAAAAAGAAACCTACAGAGACCAAAAGGCACCCAGCAAAGGAATGTCATCATGGGGCCAGCACACAGGCCTGCTGGCCACGACCCAGGACTCCAGCTCTTTGCAGATCAGTGTTGCGCTTTGTCAGCAGTGTAGAGATGAGGCCTCCTACCTTCCCATCCCTCTTGCTTTCTTGGCCTTCAACTCTCACCCTTGGTCCTGCCTTCCTTTCTCAGAGTTCCAGTGACAACCTGCCTGCCCCTGCTGCCCTTTGTGAGCTTGACCACTCTGTAGAGAGCTTTGTTACTTTTCACTGATTCAGCCACTTTCCATCTGTTTCCAGACTTCTTCCTAAAACCCAAGCATTTCTGCTTTTCCCCTAAGCTTTGTCACATCCTCCTCACCTGTTAATGGGCCAAATAGACAGCTATTCTAATTTAGCCTTCACCATTTCCTGAAATTTAAATTGTTTCTTTTTCATTCTCCTGTGTTTCTTTGTTTCACCAATTTGGTAAAATTAAGTGGCTCTGAAAGAGTAAAGTGAGGCCATGTGATTTTCCTGAGGGATCCTGATAATAGAATTCCCATGGCATTCAGCCTGGTGAGAGGATTCCTTGAGCACTGAGCACGTGCCAAGCACTGTGGAGGCACTGAAAGATAAAGAAATGGAAGGCAATGTTGCAGTGCTTGGCATTGGCATAGGAAATACACATATAAAGACCTAAAGAAAATGAGAAAAGATTCTATTTAGTGTCATAAAACAGTCTGGAAAAATGATAGTTATATGAATAGAAAATTTTTTTGTGCTAAAGGATGCTAAAGTGGAGGTTTTATCTTAGAGACGAAGAACAATAGATGCTGTATTCTGAAGACATGTCAGCACTTACACAGAATTTCCAAGCACATATCTGGAAATGGAATAGTCCTGAAACTCCTCATCCACATCAACAATATATAGGAAAAAGAGTAGAAATAAAAGAGAAGATGTTGTAAGGGAGAGTCCTTGTGCTTGGACATGCCACAAGGAGCCTTGGTGGTGGAAGTGGCTAAACTTTTGGCTGCGAACTTAAAGGGTCAGTATTCTGATCCCAACAGCTGCTCCATGGAAGAAGGATGTAGCAGCCTTTTCTGACAAGGATTATTTAGTTGTTGTTGGTTGTTATGTGCCGTCGAGTCACTTGTGACTCATAGAGACTCTATATACAACAGCCCTAAACGCTGCTCTGTCCTGTGCCAATAACAGTCTCCAATACACCCATCACAATTACCCCAGTCACTGAATCAATCCACCTCATAGAGGCTCTTCCCCTCCTATACTTTCCTTCCACCCTCCCAAGCATGATGTCCCTCTCTAAGGACCTGCCACTCCTTATAACAGGACCAGACGTATGTCAGACGAAGCCTCAGAATCCTTGCCTCCAAGGTTTAACCTTCTCCAGGATGAATCTGTTAGTTTTCTTAACAGTCCATGGTACATTCAATACTCTTCCCCAGCACCACAGCTCAAAGGCATCAATTCTCCTTCTATCCTCCCTAGTCATTGTCCA
>NW_006399755.1:3125554-3169999 GCF_000299155.1 Elephantulus edwardii
GCAATTTAGAACCAGGCAGTGTTTCCTTGCTCTGTTCTGACGACTGCCTCTTAGTCCAAGTATAGGTTTCACAGTAATACGATCAAGTGTTCTGAGATTCCCATTCTTCTCAGAGTCAGCCACAGTTTGTTATAATCCACACAGTCAAACCCCTTATAGCCTTGGAAATTCTATTAGGGGTTCTACTCTGTCCTATAGAATCTCTCTGAGTAAGAACCAACTCTGCAGCAATGGATTTTAGATTCGAGATAACGACACACCACACAAGAAGAGAGAGGGTGCTTCTGTATAAGAAGACTTTGTGTGGGACCACTGGGCAAGCTGAATGTTATTTTTCTAAAGTAGTGGTAGTTTTATTCAATACCTTCCTGAGAAATCTTTAGGGCCCCTTGTGACACAGTCAAAGAATTGAGTGGTTACAAAATTTAGTAGCTAACCAAAAGAACTCAATACAAACACAATAGTCATTCCATGTGTTAAAGATGAGGTACTCTGCTCCTGTAAAAACTTAAAACCCTAATGGGCAGTAAGACTTTGTTTTATAAGATCTATGTGAGTCAGAATTGATGATGGCAGTGAGCTTGATTTGGGTTTTCCTGGAAAATCTCAGGCAGCAAGAGACTGTGAAGGGCACTGAGATTGACCTACAAGTCTCATGATTGTCATGGCAAGAGATCCATGAGCAGATGGGGGATACATGACAATGGAATCACTTTAGTGCCAACTGGAGCTTAACACAGAGTCTGTGTACAATGGATCATCAGAAAAGAAGACAATCAATGGGAAGAGACAATGCCCCAAGTCATGGAACCCATGAAAACACCCACCAGGAGTCAGTGGCAAACATCTGCCAAGTCACAGGGAGCCAGAACATTTATCAGGAAAGCAAGAGCCTTCGTTTGCCCCCACACGTCTGATCTTACTCCTACTTTACCCTTGGTGATATGAGTGAAAGAAAAAGAATGATTGAAAAAAAAAAGAATGATCAGTATTCCTCACTTTCAGAAAGCAGACCTTGACTGGCAGGGCTGAGGGGTAGGCAAGAGCAAACAGTTGGAGAGATGTGGAGAAAGGAGCCTCCATTAAGTCAAGTTCAGAACTTTGGTCATTGTCTGGGATAGGAGATTTTAAATTACTAAGTTGAAGCTTTGTTTGTTAATGAAAGTGATTACCAGAAAGGTGAATTTTTATTCAAACGCACAACAGAGGAAGGCCTGCCCCTCAGGATAGTTTGAAACATTTGTAGGAGATACAAGTAAAGCTGCTTTTACAAATACACTCCAAGTTTTGCATAATATGCCAATGTGTTTGCTATATACATATTAATACATTTAATACAGACAAGAACTCTAGAGATAAGTAATATCATTACTCCCATTTTAATAAATGAAGACGCTGAGACATTAGGAGATTAAGTATCTTGCCTAAGGTCACAAGCTAATCAAATGTAAGTACATGTAAACACTGTAAACTTGAAATGGATAGGATTGTATTTGATCCTTAGTTGCATATTCAGAGCTCAGCATAGGGCCAAGGACTGAAAAGGTCTGGCGTAAATGTTTGTGTGTCTGGTTTCTGAATGCTGTGTTAACAGCAAGTGCGTGAGATAGGCTTCAAGATCAGCCAACTGGAGTCGAGAAAGTTTGGTGAGAATTCATCAGGTCCATCCCAGAGTTCCCAGCTCCCTTTCTGGTTTCCTGGTCAGGTTTATACTAGCCCTGAAATCATGCTCTGGGCTTTGGGCATGATTTTTACCTTCTGCCCTGTTTCACTGCTATTTTTATATTCCTCTTGTTTCAAAGTTCTGTATTTCTTGAAATACATTTAGTACTTAATACTATATATGACATAACATTTGATAGACTTTTATTAAAAAACTCAAAAACTGAGACAACTGTGTGAACAGTGAGGTCATATACAAGCTAGAGAAATTTTTCAGATCATCTATCTAAACTTCTCATTTTAATGATATTTTAGATCTTTTTTAATTGTGGTTTGAGGAGAGATTCATAGAGCAGATTGATATTCTGTTTAACCATTCATACACTTATTGTTTGATGACACTGATTACAATCCCACATTATAATAGTATGTCTTTCCATTGTTTTCCCCTGTGGTTCTTGATGCAATTAATCCTTCTATTCTTTCTCTTCCTGCCTCCTGAAATTTACCCCTAGGCAAATTTACCCTCTTTTTATCCATACTTGGTTGTTCTAAGGACTTTGTATATCCTTGGTAGTGTTGTTCATCTTTTAGACCTGCTTATTAAGTGCCTTTAGTGTGGTTTACATCTCAGTAAGAAAATTAAAATCCACACCACTATACCAAAGAGGCAACATCATAATAGACAGAGAAAAGAATGAAGTTGTCAACACTTAATTTTACTTGGATCTATATTCATGATAAAAGCAGTCAGGAAATCAAAAGATGTGCTGCATCGAGACATTGTGCTGTTAAGGACCTCTCTAAAATAGAGAGAAAGGCTGTCAATTTAAAGACCAAGATGATGCCTGATCTAAGCCATGGTCTTTTCAATTACTTCCTATGTATCTGGAAGTTGTACAATGACTAAGTATAAGAGAAGATAAATCAATGCTATTGAGTTGTGGTGTTGGAGAACAGAACTGAAAATACATGGCTTGTCAAAAGATCACACGAGTTTGTCTCAGAGCAAAACAAGGGTGCTCCTTATCTGCAAGAGGGATGAAATGTCATCTAGGATACTTTGAGTATGTTGCCAGGAGGGGGAAATCCTTGGAAAAGGATATGCTGATAAAGGTGAACAGTCAGAGAAAGAGAGGAAGATCATAAAAAAAAATACATTTGAAGATGGAGCAGGGAGGGGCAAGATTCATATCTGTTGTTCACAGGATGCTATGAGTGGCCAGACGGCACCTAACAACAGCACATTACTTGCCTGTAAGTTTCTCCATATAGGCGAGAAAAGATCAAGGCACAAAGAGTAAATAAGGGCTATCGATAGTTTTGGGACAAACACCAGTTTCTATCAGAGCTTGGGCATTTTTATTTTATGGGACATAGGATGAGATGAGAAAGACTAAAATGTGGAGGAACTCAGAGCTAGAACAAGACGAAAACAATAATGGCATTGGGAATATTGTATAATCATGTTGAAAAATCCATAATATTCTTTTAGTTTTAATCTACAATTGTCTTTCTTTCTCTCCATGAGCCACTATGGTGATTTCTTTCCTAGTGGTCAGCAGTAGTAGTGTAGCATCATTTGGTTTTTCTGGTCTCAGTGATGTGGAGCTGGATACACTAGTTCTTGGGATACACTAGTAGTATGGACTAATTGTTCCCATGTGTCTTTTGATGTTCTTTATTCTTCTTTGCTCTAGACCAACCAACAGTTACACTTTACCTGGACACTTTCAAGCTGTAAGACACTCACCTCTACTTGACAAAATAGAATGTTGAGCTCTATCTTTGTGGGCTAAGATACGGCAGCTGACCTCGATGATCCCAAAATTATGGCCCCGAGGCCCTATGATCAGCAGCTAATTTATTCATGGTATTTGGTGTGTTGTTGTGTTGACTGCCCTTGAGTTGAGCATGGCTCCTAGTGACCCCATGAACAAACAGCCTGAATCCACTCTACAACTATCAACATTTATCAACGTTCATAGAGTTTCTGGAGGCATGTTGTTCGGGAATTTGGCTACTCAAGAATAAACTTCTCACTTAATAGAATTTTTTTTTAAAGGTGAATCCCAGAAAGAAGAAGTGACTTAATCAAGTTTGCACAGATAGATGTTTCAGATCTGAGACTAGACTTAGCTCTTTTATCACTCCCTTCAATGTTTCAGAAAAAAAAGGACTAGTCCCATTGACTGGCAAGAGGAGCAAAAGCATTGGAAGGTAACAATACTGTGTGATGAAGAAATGTTCAAACTCCCTACCTGTCAGAGAGATGTAAATCAAGACAACTATGAGATATCACCTCACCTCAGCAACAATAGCAAAGTTCAACAGGGCAGCAAACAACAAATGCTAGAGAGAGTGTGGAGAAATTGGAACTCTTATTAACTGCTGGTGGAAATGTAAAACAGTACAATAATTATGCAAGGAGGTCTGGCGCTTTCTCCAGAAGTTGGAAATATAAATACCATTTGGCCCACTACTGGGAATATACCCTAAAAAAAACAGAGCTATGACTCAAACACATGTATGTACATCCTTGTTTATTGCTGTGTCATTCACAATAGCGAAGAGACAGAAACAGTACAATTGTCCCTTCACAAACTATTGGATAACCCCCACACCCTGATATATTCACAGAATGGAATCTTATGCAGTATTGAAAAAAGAAAATGATGAACTTGAAACCGCTACATAATGTGAATGAGCCTGGAAGACATTGTGCTGAGAGAAATATCTTGGTCAAAAATGGATAAACACTACTTAACACCACCGTTATCAAACAGGACAGACATGGGGGTTGAGGAGAGAATAGGAGAAGAGTGGATAGATAATGAACACTGCAGTGAAACAGATGAGGGGAAAGACTGTCTGAAAGGAATATATGATTAGGCATTATATGTATGACAACAATCTGGAACAAGCAGTGCATTACAAAGTGCACTGCAGGAGGGAGAATGGAGGGAGTGGAAGGAAAATGTGCACCAATGAATGGACAAAACCCCAATCTTTATGTAACCATTCATTAAAAATCACAATAAAAAGGAATATTTACTTGAGATCAAAATAGTTTTATGAAAATAAAAAATCCATTTGTTTAAAGAATAAATAATAAAAAACTTGCTGTGTGATCCATGACCTCCCATGTCTGTGAAAAACTTCTTCTCTGGTTAGTCTTGGGTTCTATGTACAGGTGACTACACCAATCAGATATGAAGAGTGTTAGAGGGGAAGCCACTGTGTTTTATGATCCAAATAACTTATAAAAATTCAATAATATGTTCGATTTGTTTATTCTTACAAAACTTGGTCAGCATCGTTGACCAGTACTGTTGAACAAGGAGGGAAAACTAGTTCTCTTATTGAGAAGTAACATTTTACTGTGCTCATCTTTACAATAATCTTAGAGGGAAAGTATTAGTGTCTATATTTTCAAAAGGCAAAAATTAATGCACATAGAAATTAGATAATTTGACCCCAAGGCCACATAACTAATAAGTGGGAGATTACTGATGTGAAGCTTTATCTTATCTAATTTTAAAGCTCCAATCCTTTCTATTGGGTAGTTTCAAAACTGATTTCAAAGGTAATTAATAAAGATAAATTTGTTGATTAAAAGTTAAGAAAGAAATTATAGTATAACTAGAATTAGTAAACAAGCACCCCATGAAATTATTTTGTGGAAGCAACACTTACTGTCATCCATTTGTTTGTTTATTCATTCAGTGGAATATTTACTAAGCACCTACAACAGCCAGGTGCCAAATAAGCACTAAGGACACAGGCTTGGGAAACCCAAGCTTTTCCTGTCATGGAACTTACATTCTAGTGTGAGGTAGAGTACAAGCAAATAACCAAGAAGATGAGCAAAACAGTATCAGATAAAAAGAAAATAAAAAACTATGATATTATAGAAAGGGGAAGAAGGAGAGAAAAGCTACCTAAATAGAATGTCAAGTAAGTCCCCTTGGATGACACATAATGAATATTCATGTTGTCACAAATTCAACTTTATTGCAAATAATATACTGCCAAGGAGCTCTGATCGCTTGGTGGTAAGAAATTGCCCTGCCAAGGCAAGGGTAAGCAGTTTGAATTCACCAGCTGCTCTGTGAGAGAAAGATGGGCAATCTTTTGTGAGATTTATTGTCTCTGAAAACCCACTGGAGGGTCAGCTATGGGTTGGTTCCAAATTGCCAGTAAACAACAATAAAACTTCCAATAAGACATACAGCTGTGGACCAGAACTCAACTTAAGGATTATATTTTGCTTTGATCCACAATCTGTGCTTATGTAAGCAGCAGTCAAGAAGTAAAATAAACAGTCAAGAAGTAAAATACTGCACAGGGTAAATCTTAATGCTGAGGCTCTTTGGTGGCATGGCCCTTAGAGAATTGTTCTGTGAACCTGAAGGTGGCTAGTTCAAATCCAACAGAATCTCTGTGGCACTAAAATAGGAAATTTCTCCCATCTGATGTAAAGCCTCTGAAAACCCTCTGACTCTGCAGAGTCAACTATGAATCATCTCTGAGCTTCAATACATATTGAAGGCTGCAGTCCTTGACCTTCTGCAGCAAGTGTCTCACACAAACATTTATTGAATGCTGTTGTGTTTATTGTGACAGGGCTGCACTGAAGCTTACAGAGCTGAAGAGTCCTAAAGCATACACAGCTAGTAAAGGGCTGGTTTCTCTGATTCCAGTTTGTGTTTTTATCAATACTTCTTTAAAAGATGTAAAATCATAAGAAAGAAAATAGAAAAGACCTTAACAAAAGCATGACTTATCGTTGTTAGGTATTGTCAAATTGATCACAACTCATAGCCATCCTAGGAACAATCTCATGAATAATCCTATTACTACTAGAATGGCAGTTTTATATGCTTTCTATTTCTAAGCCATTGATCTAAAAATCTGGGAAACAAAGCAGAAACATGATTTTCTGTGGTATGAAGTGAGCTTGCACTGTTCCCCAATATGTCTCTTGTCCTGCAAATAGCACATTTCTTACTCACTTCCTGTCATCCCTCTATCATATTCAGGCAGCTGTTCAGTACCTATATTTATTACTATTACCTTTGTTTTCAAAGTGAAAAAAGATGAGGCCCAAATAGGTAAATGGCATCAAAAAGCACATGCAGTTACTAAGAAGGTGAAGAATGTTTCAAAATCACCCCTATGTTTCTCGGTGCTGTGCATCCGGGCTGGGAAGCCCAACTCAGGCTGTGTACCTAACGCACACCCTTCTTCTAAGCTTCCAAGAGGGCTTCAGGCAGAATAAATGTTTCTTTCCACAATTCTTCCTTTCACCTGTCCTTGGAGAGTGCATCAATGTTATGAATTTATTTTTGTTTCCAAAAGTATGTTGGAATCCTAAAGTCTATACCAGTGCATGAGATTTTATTTGAAAACCGGCTTCTCTCTCATAAGTTAATGTTGGTAATAGTTGCATACAGTATGTCTTTACCTTTTTCTTGTGATTTGACTGAAATTTTACAGAGGCAATTTTTTTTCTATTTTTATCACATTCTGTTTCTTGGCATTTACCACAAATCCTACAATGTAAACCCCACTCTTCCCCTCTTCCACCCTGTGCTTCTCATTTTCACTTGTCCTCCTTTTCCATACTTTCCTGCCTTCTAAATTTTACACTTTGGCAAGTGATAGCCTTTGGTCTAGTATGATTGGTTGTTTTAATTGGAGTGTGTACCTATTTGGTGTCATTATTCACTTTATGGGTCTAATATTTGACTGAAAGTTAAGCCATTATGGGTAAGCTCATTTCCAGGCTTGAAATGCATCTAAAGCCTACAATATAGGGACTAAAGTGTGTATATTAATCTTAATAACTTTTGATATGTAAAGAGAGTAGGTTTGCCATAAAAAGCAGTAAGAATTACTGGAGGAAAGATAGATGTCACACAGAGAATGTCAAGGAAGTGAGAACATTTGAGCTAGAGGACGTGGACTTTTCACTAGAGCGGACTAAGTGAGAGTCTTTCCCTTGATCTGATGTCCCAGAATTTGAACTTCTAGGTTCATATACTGTAATAAAATAAATTTCTTAAATTTTCAGTAAATCCACTCTGTTACAGCATCATTGACAAATCAAGACAATTTGAGTTCGAGATATATACGTCATGTATACATTTTAAACAAAACTTGACCTTTTCTCCCAAATGACCACTTTGTAATGGGTAACATGGTAATTGAGCTTTGGATTCCAATCTTTACTTTATGCTTTTGTTCATCTTATTCCCAAAGTAGCGGTAAAACATAGGAGCAGGTGACTGAAAGCCACGGCCTGGCACCTGGTTAGGGAATCTCCATTCTCTGCATTTACAGTCAACACAGGCTATTTGTTTTTATGTAAAGCTGAGTCAGAACTAACTCATAGTTGACCCTCTAAGAGGTTTTCAGAGGCAGCACCTCTCACAGGAGATTGCTCACTTTTCTCCTGGAGAGTAGATGGTGAATTCTAGACATACACCTTTGGGGTGGCAGTGCAACTTCTTACCCCTAGGCCACCAGGGCTCCTTTTAGATAAAGAGCTATCGCTTATTGTTGTTAGGTGGCATCAATTTGAGTTTGACTCATAGCAGCACTATGAAAACCTGGCCCTGAACCCTGCCCTATCCTGTGCCATCCTTATCATCTCTGACACACTTGAACTAATTACTGAAGTCACCATGTCAATCCATTTCACTGGGAGTCTTCATCTCCTTCACTGATTCCATACTCTCCATAAGCACTGGTGAGCTTTGGTGGCCTGGTGGTAAGAAGCTGCACTGCAATCTTGAAAGCACACAGTTTGAATCCACCAGAAGCCCCATAAGAAGATGGACGATCTCTTCCCATGTGATTAACTGCCTCTGAAAACCTGCTGGAGGGTCAGCTATGGGCAGTTCTGACTCCATGGTACAACAATAACAACTTCCCCAGCACCACAACTCAAAGGCATCAATTCTTCTGTAATCCTTCTTCATTGTCCAGCTCTCTGATGTGTAGCACCTGATTGAGAAGGCTATGGGTCTGAACCAGATGCACCTTAGATTTCAAACTGACATCACCACCACTGCTCTTCAGCATTTTGGAGGGCGTCTCTGATAGCAACCTTTCAAAGTGTATTATGTCTCCTGATTTCTTGACTATTGGTACCAAAGGTATTGATTGTTGATTCAAGCAAGATGAAATCATTTATAGCTTTAGTCATTTCTCCATTTATATCTTGATGACGGTTCCTGTGCTGAGGACCTTTGTTTTCTTAATGTTGAGATGTAATCTATATGGAAGGCTGTAGTCCTTGATTTTCTGCAGCAAGTGTTTTGCTCACTTTCGGAAAGCAATGCTGTATCACCAGCATAAAGCAGGTTGTTGATGACTCTTCTTCCAATCCTGAAGCCATATTCCTCTTCACAGAGTCTGGCTTCATAAATTATTTGTTCAGCATACAGACTGAATAGGTATGGAGAAAGGGTACAACTCTTAGGCACACTCTTCCTGGTTTTAAACAAGGCAGTGTTCCCCTACTCTATTCAGACAATAGCATCTAGGTATAGGTTTCATATTAGCACAATTAAGTATTCTAGGATTTCCATTCTTCTCAATATCAGCCATAATTTGTTATGTGGTCCACATAGATGAATGCCTTTGCATAGTCAATAAAACGAAAACTCTTCTGGTATTGTTTTTAGCCAGGGTCCATCTGTTATAGCAGTTATCTCCTTGATGCTGTATTCTTTTCTAAAGCTCACTTGAACTTCTGGAAGTTCTGTGTGAATGTACTGTTCTAGCCAGAGATTGAAAGTGCTTACAGCTTTAGTTTTCTTGGCTCCATAATCAAAACTCTTGGTACCAGGAGCCAAGAAATCAAAAGATGAATTGCATTGGGAAAATCTGCTGTCAGGGACCTCTCCAGATTACTGAAGAGCAAAGATGTCAGTCTGGAGACTAAGATGTGCCTGATCAAGGCCATGGTCTTTACAACTTGCTATGGATCAGAGATCTGGACAATGACTAAAGATGACGGAAGAAGAATTAATGCCTTTGAGCTGTGGTGCTGGAGAAGAATATAGAACATACCGGGGATTGCTATGAGAACAAGCAGTTCTTGACTGGAGAATGTGAAACCAGGATATTTCTTGGAGGCAAGGATTTTGAAGCTCCATCTCACATACTTAAGGCATATTGCAAGAAAGGACCAGTCTCTGGAGAGGGACATTATGCTTAGGAGGGTAGAGGAACAGCGCAAGAGAGAAAGACCCTCAATGAGATGGATTGACTCAGTGACTGGAGTAATGGGAGTAGGTGTGTCAGAGACAATAAGATTGCCTCAGGATAGAGCAGGTTTCAGAGCTATTGTACATAGGGTTGCTATGAATCATAGGTGACTTGATGGCACGTAACAACAACAATAACTTCAATAATATTTTGCTAGCATCAAATTTAATCATTTGTTAAATAACTTCCACACTCTGTTAGACCACCTCTCTTGGGAATGGGGACAAAAATAGATCGTGTCTAGTCAATTGACAAGGTAGCTGTTCTCCAAATTTTTTGGCATTAACCGGTGAGCACATACAGACCTGCATCTATTAGCTGAAACATGTCAATTGGAGTTTTATCAATTTCTGGGGCTTTCTTTTTAATTTATTGATTTTTTTTTTTTACCAGTGCCATCAGTGCAGCTTGAACTTAATCCTTCAGTATCACTGGGTCTTCTTCATATGGTACTTCCTGAAAATTTTCAGGGTCAAATAATTCTTTTTGGTACAGTGACTTTGCATATTCTGTTCATCTTTTGATGTTTCCTGGATCATTCAAGATTATGCCTACAGCATCTCTCAGCATTAAAACTTGAGGCTTGAATTTGTTTTTAATTCTTTCAGCTTGAGAAATGCCAAGCAAGTTCTCTTTTTAGTCTTTGACTCCAACTCCCTGCACATCTGTTATAATAGTTTGTTTTATCTTCTCAAGCTGCCCTCTGAAATCTTCTATTGAGTTCTTTTACATTAGCATCTCTTCTTTCTGTTTTGGCTTCTCAATGTTCTAGTGGCAATTTTCATAGTTTCTTCTAACATATCTTTTGGTTTTTCTTTCTCCTCCTCCTTACTAATGACTTTTTGCCATCTTCATGCATGATATCTTTGATGTTCTCTGACATCACTGGTGTTCAATATCTCAAATATGTTCTTGAATTCAACTGGGATAGACTCAAGTTAATACCTTAGACTACTTTTAATTTTCTTCAGCTGTTTCCGCAGATATAGTCAATCTGATTCCTTTGCAATCCATCAGATAAGGTCCATGTGCAAAGTCACCATTTGTATCTTTTTAAAAAAGTATAAATCAACGAACACACAAAATTCAGTCATATGATCTCCAGTCTTATTTCTGTCACCAAGTCCACATTTTCTGACCACCATGCCTTCCTCATTGTTTCCAACTTTTGTATCCCAGCCCAAAATAATTATTAATGCATTTTAGTTGCATATTTGGTCAACTTTGGGCTGAAAAGTTAGCAGAAAACCTCAATCTCTTCTTCTTTGGCTTTAGTTGTTGGCGCATTTAGTTGAGTAACAGTTGAATTAATAAGTCTTTCTAGTATGCATATGCATAATATTCTTTCACTCACAGCACAGGATGGATCTGAAATTGTCTTTTTCATTTTGAATACAACATTATTCTTTCTTATTTTTTCATTCCCAGCATAGTAGAACATGTGATTCATTCAGAATTGTCTATGCTTGCCCTTCTTAGTTCGCTGATGCATAGAATGCCAGTTTTAATGTGTTTCATTTCATTTTATTGCACCTCCATTTTCCCACATTTATACTTTATACATTTCATGTTCAATTATTAATCACTGTTTGAAGCTGATTGTACTCAATTTTTTAGTGACTTCCTACCTGGGCTTCATGTCTAATATTATAACTAATCAAGTTCCTCTATTTATAAGGTTTTATTGAGGCCCATTGTTTCAGGAACGGATGGTCAATCCTTCTTCCTAGTCTGCTTTAATCTAGGAGTACTGTTGTAACCTCTCCACCATCAGTGACCCTTCTGGAACCTGATACTCTTATATGTTAATCAAGGTTTTTAGACCTTATATGTTGGTCTAAGTTGAAAGCAACAATGAAGCAAACAAACAATTAAAAAAAATCAAAATACCACAACCAAACAAGGAGAACAGTCTTCAAATTTTACTTGGGCCCTGACTGTATGACATTAGACCTGTCCTTGGAGAGGGACATCATGCTTGGGAGGGTGGAGGGAGAGTGTAGGAGAGAAAGATCCTGGATGAGATGAACTGACTCAGTGACTGGTAGGTGTGTTGGAGATGATGAGACTGGTACAGGATAGAGCTGGGTTCAGAGCTGTTGGACATAGGGTCGCTATGAGTCGCAAGTAACTTGACAGCACATAACAATAACAACGAGTCTGAGACTTCATCAGTAAAGTGGATAAAATACTCTGAATAATTTTAACAGGAATAAAACACTTAAGGTATAAAACTGTATGGCAGGTGCACAGCACTGTGTATACACTCAGGAAAAGACAGCAGGGAGTCATTAATTATTAAGCATTGTTATTACCTTCCAACCTGGGCCCTCATAAGTAAATGTGTGACTCTTACACTTTAATTTAGCTAAGCTCCCCCTGTTTCCTGCAATAGAACTAAAAAGATCAGCTCCAGGCTAATGCCCTATTGCATTTGCCTAGATCACCCTTCTACTCACAGCCTATTCCCTGCTCTGAGCCTCCTGCTGAAAAGTAGCTTTGAGTGATGCTGAAAAAAAAAAAAAAAACAAAAAACCACAGCACAGTCAATGCTGGCAGAACTGTGCTTTGGACTTAGGGTAGGAAGCAGCCTACACACTGAATTTCTTGGCCATCTGTGGCATCTGTCCAGTAGACAGCAGTGCCTACTATTTACTTCAATCTCAAGATGATCCAACTTCCTTTCTTAGAAAGGCAGAAGACACAAATTCTAATGAATTCAAAGTTCCAGTGCTAATGGCAACAGATAAAATTGTTTTGTTTCAGATAACCACTATATTTTAAAAGTTCCATTATAACTAGTTAATGATTTCCAATCACAAGAGCCATTTTCTTACAGAGATGTTTAAAGGCACTGTCATATTTTATTTTTTTCCTAATTAAGAAATAACTGGTGTCCCATAAAGAGGAGTAGAGAGTTGGGGGAGGGATTCCAGATGATATGAGTAGAAGTCAGTCAATACAAGACAGAACAGACAGAGAGAGATAAATGCAATCATTCCTAGAAAAAATTAATTTATTAATTCAGCAATTATTTACCCATGCTAATTCAACTAACTGTTCTAACCCTTGATTAGGCTCTGCTGTTATACACATAAAAAGGACATGGTTTTTGTCCCCAAATAACTCTTCTGACTACTAGAGCCGGCAACAGTAATGATCAGTTCAGTAAATTAAACAGTAACAGTATCTCCATGGGGCTGATGGAAAGATATATGCCATATTGTGCTTTGCTGTTGTTGTTGTGCCATGAGTCACCTGCTACTCATAGCAACGCTACATACAACATACCTAAACCCTGCCCTATCCTGTGCCAATCTCACAGTCTCTGACACATCTACCCCCATTATCCCAGCCACTGAATCAATCTACCGCATCGAGGGTCTTCCTCGCCTGCACTGTCCCTCCACCCTCCCAAGCATGATATCCTTCCCTAAGGACTGGTCCCTCCTTGCAACATGTCCAAAGTATGTCAGAGAAAGTTTCAGAATCCGTGCCTCCAAGAAGAAGCCTGGCTACACCCTCTCCAGGACAAAACTGTTTGGTTTTTTTAGCAGTCCTTGGTATATTCAATACTCTTCTCCAACACCATAGCTCAAAGGCATCAATTTTCCTTCTATCATCCCTAGTCATTGTCCAACTCTCTGATGCATAGCAAATGCTTACAAAAAAGACCATGACATGTATCAGGCACCTTAGTCTCCAGACTGACACCATTGCTCTTCAGTACTCTGGAGAGGTCTCTAAGAGCAGACTTTCCCATTGCAATACATCTTTTTGTTTCCTGGCTACTGGTGCCAAGAGTATTGACTACGGAGCCAAGCAAACTAAAACTGTGAAGAATTTCAATCTCTTCACTATCCATCATGATGCTGCCAATCAGCCCACTGGTGAGAATCTTTGTTTTCAGTGATATTGAACTTCAATTTATACTGAAGACTACAGTCCCTGACCTTCCACAGCAAGTGATTCAGGTCCTCCTCAGTTTCAGCAAGCAGGGTTGTGTCATCTGTATAACAGATTGTTGATGAGTCTTCCTCAAATCCTGATGCCACATTTCTCCTCAAAAAGCCCAGCCTCCCAGATAATCTGTTCTGCATAAATACTGAAAAGGTACATCCTTCCCAATTTGGAACCACACAGTGTTTCCTTGCTCTGTTCTGACAATTGTGTCCTGGTCCAGTTATAGGTTTCACATTAGCACTATCAAGTCTTCTGGGATTCCCATTCTTCTCAGAGTCAGCCACAGATTGTTGTGATCCGCACAGCCTTTGCATAACCAATGAATCACAGATAGACATTCCTGATATTCCCTGCTTTCAGCCAAAATCCATCTAACATTAGCTACAATATCCCTAGTACCATGACCCCATCTAAACCCTGAACTTCTGGGAGTTCTCTGCTGATGTGCTGTTCCAGTCATTTTTGGATAATTTTCAGCAGAATCTTCCTCGCACGTGATATTAATAATACTGTTCAATAATTTCCACATTCAAAAATACCAAAAAGGACAAGTACTACCATAATGATTGGTACAGTACACTACCAGTTTTCAACAATATTGCTTCGTATTTTTAAAATAAACAAACAAAACATTATTCATTAAAACACCATGTCTACCTTGCTAAAATGTCAATCTCCCTCCATCCATCATAGAGGCAAACAATGTATTTAAGAATTGTGTTCATCATTCTCATGAAGTTTTACTACTATTATATGTATATATGTTGTTGTTGTTGTTGTTGTTGTTATGTGCCATCGAGTCCCTTGTGACTCATAGCAACCCTATGAACAACATCCCTAAACTCTGATCTGTCCTGTGTCAATCACACCGTCTCCGACACACCCATCCCGATTACCTCAGTCACTGAATCAATCCACCTCATAGGGGGCCTTCCCCTTCTGCGCTGTCCCTCCACCCTAACAAACATGATGTCCCTCTCCAAGGCCCTGTCCCTCCTTGCAACATGTCCAAAGTATGTTAGACGGAGCCTCAGAATCCTTGCCTCCAAGGAGCCACCCGGTTTAACCCTTTCCAGGATGAATCTGTTTGTTTTCCTAGCAGTCCATGGTAACCTCAATACTCTTCTCTAGCACCACAGCTCAAAGGCATCAATTCTCCTTCTATCCTCCTTAGTCATTGTCCATGTGTATATAGCTATAAGAAAAACATATTCCTTATGCATGGTTAAAAATTTACATAAACAGCATCATATTATGATTATCAACCTGCAACATATTTTTCTCCCATTTGAGCTAACAAATCAACTCTAACTCTCATAGAACCTTTATGTGCAACATAGTGAAATAGAGAACGATCCTGTGCCCTCCTCACAACTCTGTGGTACTTGAGTCAACAGTGTGTAATTAATTACATATGACCAAAATCATCTCTGTTTTAAAGGATATTTAGATTATCTTCAGGTTTTATGCTATTGCAAATAATATTGTAACAAAAAAAAGAAAAAGAAAAGAAAAACAACAGCAACAAAAAATCACCAAATGAAGAAAACCCAAACCCCATGTAACTGTTACACATGTGTGACATTCTCTAGATCCTGAATGGGTAGCATGCTGGGTTGAAATTTGTTCCCCTAACCTTTAAGTTCATCCAGAATCTCAGAATGTAACCATATTTTACAATAGAATTTTACAGGTAAATTAAAATAATGTCAATTCTTTTAATATGTAAGTTAAATCAATTTAATGGAATTAAATTAATACCTGGGTTAAGGGCCCTCAGGAAGTCCATAGCAAACTAAGCCACTAACTCTAAAGCTGCACATCTAGGGCAGTTCAAACCTATCACTGGCTCTGAGGGGAACCAAAACAAAAGTAACATAGAGTTACTGTGAGTTGGGACTGACTTGACGGCATGTCGGGGGGGGGGGGGTTGGAGTGGCACGCAATATAGGCAAAAGTCCTTTTAACAGATAAAATTTGAACTTACACACTGAAGGAAGATGACCATGTGAATACAGAAAGGAAACTATGTTTCCACAGTGAAGAAATGCCAAGGATTTCTAGCTACTACCAGAAATTAGGAAAAGACAAAGAAGGATGCCAATTTTTGCTAAAATGACTGATATAAATTTGTAGTTTTAACGTACAATTTCATGATGGCTAGCAAGACAAGTAACTTTCCATAACATCGTGGGTGAGTCAGCTTGAATTCTGTGAACTGCATGTTTCTTTTCATTTGTTTCAATTGAATCTTCTGTCCTTTTGCTAGTCTAATTGTACGTTTTTAAATGGGTTATGCTGTAAATAAATGTGTAAGGTATTTTATCTTTTGGCAGTTGTATGTTTTGTAATTGTTTTCGACTAGTTTCTGGCTTACACTTTTACTTTATTAAAGGAGTCCTTTTAGATAGATTTTTCTATTTAACTGTGTTGAAATTCTGGATCATTTCATTTACTGTGTTTGTATTTTATGTCTTACCTAAGATCATACCTCTGAACCCTACATTAACAAAAATAACAAGCATTAATTGATAAGTGGATACATAAGCAGAGAGACAACCTCTGCTCTAAAATTATTGAGATAGTCTCCTGTGTTTCAGAAGTATTGAAGCTTTGCCTTTTATACTTGGGTATCAATCCACGTGGAAATTATTTTGCTATGACATGTAGATCCCATGTCAAATTTTGTTTTTACCTTTAAGAAAATTAGACTTAGATGTGAGATAATGTCAGGAAAAAGAAGAAGCAAATGTATTGTCATCATTGCAAATACCCAAAAGAACATTGAATTATTAATAATCTTACCATTCTTATATATGGAGATTCAAACACTAACCGTGTGCTGATGACTGCAGTTGCTCCTTTTTATCTGAGAAGCTGTTTCTGTGCATCAGGCTATCTATCAACATAGCTACTTCCTAGAACTTCATTATGTTGTAAAGGTTGTACAATAATATTTTCCATGTTCTGGATGGCATAGTAGGATAATTTTGATAGCATCTTAATTGAAGAACTCCTTGATTCCAATCATTGATATAGGAGAAGTATTCCAAGTAAGCAATCTTAACTGGTCCCAGTGAGATGAAGATCATAAGGCAAGAAAGAGAATGCTTGGTGAGGTTTTGAAATAGCAATGTGGTCAGTGTAGCTGAAGATAGAAGCCAAAGAAGAAGGAGACAAGAATAGATTAGGTAGGGGGGCCTTGCGTTCTTGCTTGCTGTGAAGTCGATTCCAATTGATGGAGACCCTTGTGCCAGACTAGACTAAGGATTTTCAAGGTGTGATCTTCTGGAAGCAGAATTGTCTATTTCTACTTCCTTAACTACTTAACCCAACCTGCGTTTCAATTCTAAATTCACTGAAATTGTTCCCAAAGCCAAATATTCCCTTTATTTTATTTAACATATATATATGTTTGTGTGTATATATGTGTGTGTATATGTATATATGTGTGTATATGTATGTCTATATATATGTGTGTATATAAAGTATATATGTGTATATACATATATAGTGTGTGTGTATGTGTGTGTGTATATATATATATATAGAGAGAGAGAGAGAGAGAGAAAGAGAGAGAGAGAGAGAGAGAGAATGAGAATATGTGCAGCTTCTTACCACTTGGCAACCAAAACTCTCTGGTGCCTGTTCCTTCTGGGAAATTACAAATATCCAGCATGTGTCTATACATATATGTAAATATACTAAAAAAAAATATCCAGTGATATTAAAATAATAATACTATTTGCTATCTCTTGGTCCATTCCACTATAGATCATATTTGGGAGCCACAACATTGTACAAAGGAGTTGAGGTGGTACTGAGGTTAAGTGTGCAGCTACTATATGAAAGGTCAACAGTTTGAACCCACTGATTGCTCCACAGGAGAAAGAAGAGGCAGTCTGCTTAGTAAAGAAAAGGTGGAGGTGGAGGTCTGGAGGTGGGAGGGTTGTGAAGAGAGAAAGAAACAACAAAAATGCTATCAAGCTGATTCTAACTCATAGTAACCCTGTCAGACACAATAGTACTGCCCCATAAAATTTCCAAAGCTGTATTGTTTACAAAAACAGACTCCCATACTATTCTCCCACAGTGCAACTGGTGGGTTTGAACTGCTAAGCTTCCGTCTGTAGTCAAGTGTGTAGCCACTATGCTACCAGCGCTCCTTTCTGTAAAGATTTATAGCTTAGGCAACCCAATGAGGCAGTTCTGCTCTGTCCTATAGTGTTACTATGAGTCAGAGTGAAATCATTGCCATTGAGAGTTTGGGTTTGTTTTTTTTCACACTTCAGACAGAAGAACATGGCGCTTAGGGCAAAGCAGATCTGAGCGGGAATTCAGCTTCATCTTTTACTAGCTGTATTATCTTAGACAAGTTACTGAAATGCTATGCCTCTCAGTATTCTTATCTATATAAAGCACACAATATTTTTCTTATAAAATTGCTATAAGGCTTTGATACAGTAACACACTATTCACAGTTCCTGACACTTAATATTTGGAACCGACAAAAGCCCAAGCTTTTCCTACTCCAAATGTGAGACTAACTAAAAAACAAGAAAAAATGTGGGCAATCAAGTATCTGTCTCTACTCAGGTAACGAGGTGTGATGCATTGGAGATCAGGCTCACGATAGCATTGTTTTAAATAAAAGTCCTAAATTCTCTTTCAATTTCCTTGTTCAAATCACTTAAGGGGAGCTTTCTGTAGTTCTGCTAATGAAGTCATCCTCGAAATCACTTTCAGACAGACTATTGCTCAATAATAAACTAACTGCATGATAATACACACACGAAAGCCCCCACATCGGGTGATTTTTTAAGATCAGAATCCATACAAACAGTCATTGAGAGTCTTAAGGGGGTCATTTGCGGAGATTGGATTTCTCCAAAAGAAAAGAATATGCCCATTTTATTCTCTTTATTTTGCCAGCTCATCAAGAAGAAAATGATGAAAAAACTCTAATGCCTATGGTACAATTCATCACGGGGAATTTTATGGCAGAAAAATGTTTTCAATTTATAATGGCAGTAATAAGTGACATTGGGCAAAGGCTGCAGAAGCCTTTTCCCCCACTAGGATTCTGCTAGAAATAAAAGAGGGATGTAATCATTACTCATGCTTGGATGCTGAATGTTTAAAGACATCTGACACAACAGCATGCATTTTATTATACTACTATACACTAGGCAGGGAAATTTTACCAAAACCCTAACCTGCATGCCCTGTTTATTACAACTGAGTCCAATTAAGGCCATGTGGTGGGTAAAAGGGAGGATCCTCTCCTTGCCAGAATCCCAAGGCTTTGTTTGACAAGTCCAACAAAGGGCTAGTCTTGAAAAAAAGAGCCACACTGTAGTGTTTGGCTTTAAAAAAAAGGGCGGGGGGGGGTTTAAATGCTTCTATCACCGGAGAGAATGCACACACACAGTCTCCAAGTTGTTTAATATATGGAGATTACTTCTCTGGCAGAGTTTTCTGATTAATGGAATGCAATGGGAGAAAATACTCTGGTAACTGTTTCCAAAATTCATTGTGTTTCCTTGCACATCACAGTCTTTAATTATCTTTATTGATTTCACATGGCCACCCTTCTCGCCTCTCTTATTTCACTCTCCTGGAGATGGGAAGACACCAAGACTGGGGAGTACTTCCTATTACCATATCATAATTCTATTTATTCCTCTACCATTGTTGTTGTTCTTCTTGTTGTACGCCGTCGAGTCAGAACTGACATACAGCTAGCTGACCCACCAACAGGTTTACTGCTAAGAGGCAGTAAATGGCATGGAATGAGATAGTTCATCCTTCTCTTTGGAGCAGCTAGTGGATTCAAAGGGTGTACCTTTTGGTTTGCAGCACAGCTTCTTACCCCTAGGTTACCAGAGCCCCTTCAAGGTAACAGTACTCTCCTCATTTCCTCCCTGGGTTTCTCATTCTCATTTGTCCTTCTTTTCTGCCCCTTATTGCCTTCTGAGCTATTTTGGGGGGCAAATATGGTTCTTTCAATTTAGTTTAATTGATTTTTCTGAAAATTATGCTCATAATGAATATCATTGTTTATTTTAAAGTTCTGACTGTCTATAGGCTTATTTCCAGAAGTGAATGACCAGGTCTTTCTTCTGAGGCATTTCTGTTGTATTTCATCTCGTTTCATCAACCCACAGCTGATCCTCTTGCAGGCAGTAAATCACATGAGAGGAGACTGCCTATCTTTCTTCTGCAGAGCATTTGGTGAATCTGAACCACAGACCTTTAGGTTGGCAACACAATTCCTTGCCACTTGCTTGCTGAAAGTGAGGAGGACTTGAAATGCTTGCTGAAGAAGATTAAATTCTGTAGCCTTCATTATGGATTGCACCTCAATATCAAAAACCAAAAATTCTCACCACTGGATTGACAGGAGACATCATAATAGATGGAGAAAAGATTGCCACTATCAACAACTTCATCTTACTTGGTTCCACACTTGGTATATAAGTTGTCAGACAATCAGGAGACTTAACTGCACTGGGAAAGTCTGTAGTCAGTAACCTCTTTAAATAACTGTGGAGCAATGATGTCAGTTTGAGGACTAAGGTGTGCCTGCTTCAAGCCATAATCTTTTCCTAGTCTTTTCAGTGCTATGCATCTGACAACTGGAAAATGAATAAAGATGGCCAAAGAGGAACAAATGCCTCTGAATTGTGATATTGGAGAAGAGTACTGAGTATCCCATGGACTGTCAAAAGAACAAATACATGTCTTGGAGAAGATGCAGCCAGAATACTCCTTGGAGGTAAGGATGATGAGGCTTTGCCTTGCATACTTTGGGCATGCTGTTAGGAAACACTATTCCTTGGTAAGGGATATCACACTTCCTTGGTGAGGGGACAGTGATGGAGAGGAATACCCTTCACCAAGTGGATTAGCACAATGTCTACAGCAACAGGCTCGAGTGTGCCAGAGATTATGCAGATGATACAGGATAGGATAGGCTTCACATTTGTTGTCTATGGGGTTGCTATGAGTTGTACTCAATGGTACTTAATAATAGCAAGAAGAAACCACCAGAGTTCCCTGAGGCACTTCAAAGGGAGTCTAAACCTCCAATTTTTAGATTAGCATCCAAGTGCATTAAAAGTATGTACCACCCAGGGAATTCAAGGTGAGGAGCTCCTCATTTAGTAGTTAACTTAGTAAACAATTATACCACGGCAAGGCAAGCACTCTTCCAATGGATCTGTTTTTGTTGTCGTCGTCATGTGCTGTCAAATTGGAATCTACTCATAGTTGACCGTCCAGTGGGTTTTCAGAGGCTATAAATCACACAGGAGGAGTTTGTCCATCTTTCTTCCAAAGAGAGACTGAGTTTCAGAAAAAGTAAAGAGTACAAATAACAAACTCTGCATGGAGCAGCTGAGAAGATGCTTGTTAGAAGTCAGTAGGAAATGAGTGGAAAGAAAGGGCGAGCAGAAAGCAAAGGATGTAAAATGGCAAAAGAAGTGAAGTGCAGTGCTGCTGTTGAGTTGATGTTGATCCTCTATTGGCTTTATGAGGCTGTAAATATAGAGAGAAGACTACTACCTTTCTCCTGCAGAACAACTTGTAGATTCGAACTACTAACTTTTTACTTAGCAGTTTAAGACACAGTGTTATGCCACCAGGGCTCTTTATGGAATAGAAAATAATGTATCTCAAGATTAAAGTTCAAAAGTCATTAATTATATTAATTATTACATAAGAAATGGGAGTAAGTCTGTTGGAGACGATGAGACTAGTTCAGAAGAGGGCAGGTTTCAGAGCTAATGTACACAGGGTCACTATGAGTTGCAAACAATGTGACGGCACAGAACAACAACACATATGTAAAATGCTGCTATGTGTGCCCTGCGGTTTCAGATATAGAACAACACACAGCAACTAAATGACATGAAGGAAAACATTCTTCACTGGCACATGTTCTTTGCCAGGCAATTTAATTGACTCAATTTTTCTATTCTATATGTTGGTTGGCTAGCTGGTCAGTGTGTTTTCATTTTTGACAGAATGAATAGAAGGAAGTGTTTTTAGAAGCCCAAGAAAAAGGAAGAGGTCCAAAGTGCTTGATAAGTGTGAGAAAGTGAAGGATGGTAGGGAATGATTTAGAAAAACAATATTGCCAAATCTTTAGATTTTATTTTAGGTGTGTATATAGCTACTGAATGATTGAGAACAGGGAAACAAGGTTATTTGATTCTCCTTTTAAGAAGTTTACCATTGCTACTGCATGAAACACTGACTGTAGGAGGCATATGTGAGAATATTATTAATAGAGAAGTATCTTAATAGACTGAAGGTGACAGGAGGTTGAACTAGATTAGTAACAGCAGAAGAGATAAGAAATACCTCTTTCTTATCTGTTGGGCTAAGACAGGATGTTGGGATCAGGATATATGTTGAAAATAATTTCTTAACTGGCTTTCTCCACTTTACTTAATTCATCACATGGCTAAATTGCTTATTCTATAGATGAAGAAACTAAGAACTGGAGGTCTTTCAAGGTCCAAGACTCCATAGTAGATCCATGACACTGAAGGCCTGGGACCCAGCTACTCTGCCTCTTTTCCTTGGCTTCCTCAAAGATCCTACCATCCTCACCCAAGTTAATCCCATTGCTTTTTCATAAGCGCACATCATCTCCTATGACATTTTAAGAAAACCAGACGGTATTCAGCAGAAAGCCTGCCCAGCATCAATAGAAACCAGGACTTTGATGTGCTCCAATTGGAGCAGAGAAGATGTGTGGAAAATACCAAGCAAATGTTTGGACTTTGAATCCAAAATAACATGTACTTAACTTTGCAATTTAAAAAGCTAAATTCAAACATGTGTCTTGTTGGTTTTCCAGAAAATATAGAATCTTGTAGCATAAAATTAAATAAACACCAGTCCCAGCTTGTGGTCTTTCTCCCCCTCCCTCCCTGCAGAGTTGTCTCCAATTCTTTCTAATTAGGAACTTTCCATATGTTTGATCCTCATGCACCCACTGATTCCCACTGTTTAACACCATCATATACAGTGCTTATTTCCCAGTTGCATATTCAACCCTCTGGACCCTCATCCACATTGTTCCTCTGCTCTGTAGGCTTCCTCAGTGCATTCTCCTTCTCTGAAACACAAACTGCTCTTCAAATGCAATTCCCTGATCTTCCAAGTTATTTAATCAGCTAATTTACTCATCTCAATGAAAAACTCAGGATTTTTTCCATCTTTAGAGTGGAAATACAAATATTTATACCTGCCTCAAAGACAAAAGCATCAATGAATTAATGCCCATGAAAGAGCTTAGGAACAGTAAGAAAAGTCAGGTATTTGTATTAATTTTCCTTCCTCAGGCCTGTCTGCCTTCTTTGCCTCCCTCTTCCCCATTTCTTTCCTTCCTTTTCCCTTCTTTCCTTATTTCTTTCCATTCTTTTTTCTTCCCTTCATATCAAGTTCTTAAATAAAAAGAAAAGTGGTACATCAAACAGATAAAGGCAGCAGATATTTTCATTCATTGCCTGGTATATAAATGATAAGACTTAGGTGAGCAATACTCTTCCAACTCTAGGGCCCGTTCAGGACTTGTTCCTGACTAGGAATCTGCTGACTTGGAAAAGGTGCAACCAAGGTCCTCTTAGAGGCAAGGATAACGGAATTCTGTCTCTTACACTTTGGGCAAGTTAGGAGGGGCCAAAAACACAAGATGCTTGCAAATGTCAGCAAAGGAGATCTCCAACAAGATGGACGAGTATTTCGGAGATGATGAGGATGCCATGTTACTGGTGTTATGTGCTGTTGAATTGCCTGCAACCCTATATATAGTAGCTCTGAACCCTGCCCTGTCTTGAGCTAGTCTCACTAATCCTGATACATCAACCCCCATTGTGCCAGTAACTACATCAATCCATCTCTTCTGGGGTCTTTCTCTCCTGTTCTGTCCCTCCGTCCTTCCAAGAATGTTGTCCTTCTCCAAGCACCAGCCTCTCCTGACCACATGCCCAAAGTTTGTAAGACGGAGCTTCAAAATCCTAGCCTCCAAGGAGAAACTTGGTTTCACCCTCTCCAAGACAGACTTATTTGGTTTTTTGGCAGCCCATGTTATGTTCAAGAACCTTCTCCAGCACCACAATTCAAAGGCATCTATTGTTCTTCTGTCATCCTTAATCATTGTCTAACTCTCTGAAGTATAACAAGTAATTGTGAAGACCATGGCTGGGATTAGGTGCACCTTCTTCTCTAGACTGACATTGTTGCTTTTCAGTACTCTGGAGAGGTTGCTGATAGCAGATTTTCCCAATGTAATTCATCTTTTGATTTCCTGACTGTGTTTAGAGTGTTGATTGTGGATCTGAATAAGCGGTAATTGTTAACAACCTCAATCTCTTCTGCATCTATCATAGTGATTCCAATTGCTTCAGTGCTGAGAATCTTTGTCTTCTTGATGTTATTGAAGTCCTTGACCTTCTGCAACAAGTGCTTCAGGTCTTCTTCAGTTTCAGCAAGCAAAACGTAGGTTGTTAATGAGTCTTCTTCCAATCCTGATGCCACATTTCTTCTTATAAAGCTGCGCTCCCTGAATGTTCTGTCCTGCATATAAATTGAAAAGGTATGGAGACAGGATACCTATTTACTGTAGAGGATGTCCTAGGGTAGGTGAAAATTCAGATCTATTGTTCACAGGGTCACTTTAAGTTATAGTTGACATGATGCCACCTAACAACAAAAAGAAGCTTACATAATGCCTACGTTATTTCCCTATATCAACAAATAACAACAAAACACAATACCTAACCTCTTAGAAATGTAATTTACACCCCTTCAATAACAAATTGTTCCTATTTTAGTTTATGTGCTGCCGAAGAGAGCACTACGAACTTTGATAAATGTTGATAGTTATAAAAAGGCTTCAGGCCTTTTGTTCATAGGGTTGCTATGAGTCATGCTTGACTCGAAGGCAGTCAACAATAACAACAACAATAACAAAAAAATATACTGGGTCTGCTATCCTTAATTGCAACCTGGGCAGCTCCTTTTCCACTAGGTTCATACTTTAAATGATATTTTGTTTGTGAAAAACGTTTTTGTTCTCAAGAAAAACTTTAGAATAGCTGTTTTAGAAGACAGCCTCACTTTTAAAATGTGGAAACCAAAGTCCAGAGAAGGGAAAGAATTAGCTCAAAGGTACTCTATGGATTAAACTTCCAAAATAAGATGAAATAGCTTCCAGATTTCAGATAAGCAAATTCTTGTGCATTACTTCTACGTTTTATGAAAGTCAAAATATGACATTGAATTTAGATACTATCTTAAAAACGTTTTTGGCTTATTAAATGCTAGTGACTGAAAAATAGAAGAGTTGTTAGATGATATCAAGAATATTACACTGAAATAAATATTACTTAAAAGATCAAAAAGAAAAACAAAAATAGAGGTCAAAGAAGACAGAAATGTGCTCTGGAACCAAAATAACTAAAGCAAAAGGAAGAGCTGAATAGACAATTTCCAAAGGAGGCTCAACACAATAAAATAAAATACTTCTAATGAAATGTATAAAGAATTAGAGTTTAAAAAACCAAAGGGAAGAAGACACATGGTATTTTTCAAGCTGACAGAACTGACGAAAAAAAAGTAATGCCTCAAATTATAATATGGAAGGATTCTATAGTCAAAATATTGTATGACATAGGTACCATCAAAAGAAAATGGAGGAAATATACAGAGTCACTGTACAAAAAGAAATTGTTTGATAATCAACCATTTCAGATGGATCATATGATCAAGAACCTACGATACTGAAGAGGTCCAACCAGCACTGAAAGCACTAACATAAAACAAGTTTCCAGAAATTCACACAATAGCAACTGAAATGTTTCAACAAATAGATGCAAGTGTAGCAGCTCTCATTTGTCTATGCCAATTGAAAAAATTTACCTGGATAACTGACTGGAAGAGAGTCCTATTTGTAGTCATTGCAAAGAAGTGATTGAATATCGTATAGAAATTATCAAACTATATCATTAAATACACATGCAAGTTAATAATGCTGAAAATAAATCAGAAAAGTTTGCTGCAGTGCATCAACAAGAAAGCTACCAGAATTTCAAGACAGAATTGGAAGGGGACATGGAGAGAGGGATATCATTGCTGATGTCAGATGAAACTTGACTGAAATTATAGAACACCAGATGATGCTTACCTGAGGATGCTTAAAAATGGAAAAGGTTTGCATAGAATATATAAATAATAACAAATTATATGATAATTGCAACACATTTAAATACATTCATATAGAACCTATACATACACAAAGAAGTAGATATTCAAACAGAGAGAAGAATACTACATAGCTTAAAATTGGAAAATATGTGCATCTGTGTTGGATATTTTTACTCTGCTTATTCAATTCAAATGCTAGGAAAATAAAGTGAGAAACTGTGCTACATGAAGAATATGGCTTCAGGTTGAAGGAAGACTAATTAACAACCTGCAGAATTTGCTTGCTGAAACCAAAGACGACCTGAAGTACTTACTGATGAAGATTGAAGTCTACAGCATTTAGTATTTATTATAACAAAATCTTCACCACTAGATCAATAATCAACACCATGATAAACAGAGGGAAATAAAATGAAAGCAAATTTCACTTTACTTGGATAAAAAAATCAATGCCCATGGAATCAGTAGTCAAGAAGTGAAACCAAGTATTGCAGTCAGCAGGTCTGCTGCCAAAGACCTCTGAGGGTCTTATCTTTTGTTGACCTTGTAAGTATTCAAGAGCAAGATGAGGTCTTAAAGGATACAGGTTCCCCTAAAGTAAGCAAACATCATGTTTTCAATTGAGCCATATGCATATGAATAAGAAAGATCAGCAAATAATTGAATGTAACTAAACGTTTGTCACGGTTTCAATCAGTTGGTAAGCATTTGAAAGCTGGACAATGAATAAGCATGACCAAAAACTAATTAATGCCTTTGAGCTGTAATATTGGGAAGAGTACTGAATACATGGACTGCCAAAAGAACAAACAGGTATGCCTTCAAGAAAATGCAGTCAGAGTCCTCTTTGGAGATAAGGATGGTGAAGTTTCATCTGACATACTTTTGACACAAGGGGCTATTGCTTGCAGAATAGGGCAGGGTTTGGATCTGTTGTTCGTAGCGTCAATATGAGTCATACTCAACTCAAAAGCACCTAACAACAGCAGCAAACTATAGTATTAATATTATTAAGTATACCTTCGACTTTCAGAATAATTAACAAATCTAACCTGAAGAAGAAAAACAGCCCCAATGCTTCTTAGAAGCAAGGATAGTAGTACTTCATTTCACATACTTAGCACGTTACCAGGAGAAGACCATCATGCTTAGCAAAGGGTCAGTAAAAAAAGACTTTCAATGATATGGATTTACATTGTGGTTGCCACAAGAGTCTCAAGCATAGCAAGAACTGAGAGGATGGTTTATTAAGGCCAGTTTTCTGTCCTCTTGTACCTAAGCCCCATATGACCAAAAAGCAATTCAATGGCATTTAGCATTAACAACAAAAAGAATGTCTACTTTTCTGTAAGGTATCCTGCAACCAGATAGGCAAATGGATCCCAATTCTCTCCAGAAATATATTACTTAATGTGCCAGAACAGGTTGTTTTTATCATGCTTATTTGGGAATTATTTTTTCTTGTCTTAATAGGAGCCCTGTCAACCAAGATCCAAATCCAGTTCTTATAATTAACAACCTTTGTACTAAATTCCTGATTCTAACCAATTTCTCAATTTTGTTTTGTTTTGGGGTGGGCTTTTTTTTTTTGGCAACATTTATGGATTGGTTCTGGGTCATCTAGAGCAAAGAATTTCTTTTACCCCAAATAAAGGGTTGAAAAAATACTCAAAATTGCAGTAACAAGCCTTATGACTTCAAAATCAGAAATTTCAACCTCTTTTCTCTTCAGGACTATAACTGAGCTTTAATGTACAGGTGATTTATTGGAACAAAAGAAACATGAAATCACCTTGGAACACCATGTTTAGGATGGTGATTTGACTGCTGTAGAAATAAACAGCAACTATGTCTCTGCACAGAGACATAAAAATTTCAGGAACTTGTAGGCCTGACAGATTATGCCGTCATGCAGGAACTAAACTCCAGACAGCACTGAATATCAAAGCCACTGGTCAGTTTTCTTCTTTTTTATAAACCATATTTTGAGTTTGAATTTCCTCATCTCTAAAATTGGATTACTGGAAAGACTCAGGTGCCCTTGACCTAAACGATGGTATTTTCAATGTTCATGTGAAAGTTAGACAATGAATAAGGAAGACCAAAGAATTGATGTTTTTTAATTATTGTCCTGGAGAAGAATATTGAATATGGAGTTCCAGAACAACAACAACAACAACAACAAAATTCTGTCTTGAAGGAAATGCAGTCAGAATTTTCCTTAGAAGCAAGGATGGTGAGTCTTCATTCTACATACTGGGGGCATGTTGTCAGAAGGGGCAGTCCTTGGGAAAGGACTTCATGCTTGGAAAAACAGAATGTCAGAAAGTCTGAGAAGCAGGCCTTCAAATAGATGTACTAACATGGGGACTGCAACAATAGGCTTAAGTATACAATTAAGATGAGCAAAATTGTGTCCTGTTGTATACAGGGTCACTCTGTCATTGTGTTTCATTGAGTCGGAACGGACCCATAGTTGACCTTGCAGCAGATTGTTAGAGGCAATAAACTGTAGAAGATATTTCTCCCATCCCCCCCCCCAGCCCCATTGAAAACCTGGTGGATTCGAGCTGTGCGTATTTTTGCATTGGCCGTATAATTCCTTACCATGAAGCCACCAGAACTCAATAAAGTACTTAAGCACAGCTGAGATCAAGAATAGGGCAGGACTGAGCAGAATATTGTCCTCTTGCATACAGGGTTACTGAGAATAGGAGACAATTCAGCTGCATGACAACAACAAAATGATGACAATAATATCTACCTCATAAGACAATCATCATAGCTTAATAAAAAGATAAATACATGAGGTAGTTTTTCCTCTTCTAGAATACAATGAAAATAAGAATAAAATAACAGGTAACATTCGGCCAACTGACTGGAAGAAATCTATATTTGTTCCCATTCCAAAGGAAGGTGACCCAATAGGGTGTGGAAATTATTAAACAGTATCATTAATATCACATGCAAGCAAGATTCTGCTGAAGATTATCCAAAAACAACTGGAACAGCACATGAATAGAGAACTGCCAGAAATGCAGGCTGGGTTTAGAAGAGGTCGTGGTACTTGGGATATTGTAGCTAATGTTAGATGGATCTTGGCTGAAAGCAGGGAGTACCAGAGGAGCATCTATCTGTGTTTCATTGATTATTCAAAGGCATTTGACTGTGTGGTTCACAACAAACTGATTTCTAAGAAGAATGAGAATCCCAGAACACTTGGTTGTGCTAATATGAAATCTATACTTGGACCAGGAGGCAGTCGTCAGAACAGAGCAAGGAAACACCGCATCTTTCAAAATTGGGAAGGGTGAACGTCATGGATGTGTCCTGTCTCCATACCTTTTCAACCTGTATTCAGAACAGATTATCTGAGAGGCTGGGCTCTATGAGGAGAAATGTGGCATCAGGACTGGAGGAAGATTCAACAACAATCTGTGTTATACAAATGACATAACCCTACTTGCTTAAACTGAGGAGGACTTGAAGTAACTGCTGTAGAAGGTCAAGGACTGCAGCCTTCAATATAGATTGAATATCAATATTTAGAAAACAAAGATTCTCACCACTAGGACAATTACATCATGATATATAGTGAAGAGATTGAGATTGTTAACAGGTCTAGTTTGCTTGGCTCCATGTTCAACACTCTTGGCACCAGTAGCCAGGAAATTAAAAGACGTATTACAATGGGAAAGTCTACTATTAGAAACCTCTCTAATGTACTGAAGAGCAGTGCTGTCACTCTGGAGACTAAGGGTCACCTGCTATTGGCCATGATCTTTGCAATCACTTGCTATATGCATCACAGAGCTGGACAATAACTAGGGATGAAAGAAGGAGAATTGATGCCTTTTAGCTGTGGTGTTGGAGAAGAGTATTGAATATATGATGGACTCCTAAGAGAACAAACAGGTTTGTCTTAGAGAGGGTTAACCCAGGCTGCTCCTTGGAGGCAAGGATTGTGAAGCTTTGTCTGACATACTTTGGACATGTGGCAAGGAGTGACCATTTCTTGGAAAGGGATGTCATGCTTGGGAGGGTGTAGAAACAGTGCAAGAGAGGAAGACTCCCTATGAGGTGGATTTATTCAGTAACTGGGGTAATAGGGGTAGGTGTGTTGGAAGCAGTGAGATTGTCACAGGATAGAGCATGGTTTAGGGGTGTTGTACATAGGGTCACTAAGAGTTGCAGGTGACTCGACAGCACATAACAACAACAACAACACTTGTTTGACACTTGCTAGGAAGATTGTAAATATACTTCATTTAAATCCCCCAAACAACTCTTTGATAATGATGTTGATAATTTTCATTTTACCAATAGGAAAACTGAGGTATAGAAAAATAAATCTCTGAAGCTATAAAACTAGAAAGTGTCAGAGTCCCAATTTTGGCTAGGTAGTCTAATTCCATATCCAGTGCACTTAGTCACTGTAGTTAAACAGCTCCAAAAAAGCACTAGACATAATTGCTGTTATTAATGAGGTCAGCAGGACGAGAAGGGAAAGAAATGAGAGATGGACCTGGGAAGGCCTCACAAGATCCTCCACTGCAAACAGTCCAGCCTTGCTGCCCAGAGATGTTTAATGTCTCCTTTCCAAATGGCCCTCAGCAGCAGAATACCAGATCTCCACATTGTGCTCTGTGGCATTAATTAAAACAAAAGAGTTAATCAAGATAAACTTCCACACCTGCCCAGTATTGGCCTGAAAGTTTATCATGTCTAAATATGTTTCTCATGCATTTACTGCAAATTAGTTTCTGAAAGTGAATTTCAAGGTCTAGTGGCTCTGAGGTTCCCTAACTCCGTTTTCATTAAGTTTTCACAAATGATCTACTGTTGCATTATTCTTTTATAGTGCAGATTTAAGGCCCCACTATGAAAAGCAATTATGCTGTCAGAAAAGTGTATTTTGACTTATTAAAAAATCTGAAAGGTTTCAGAAAACTATTTATTTAGGTTCCCATCAGGAGTATATTTTGACAGTTCTCAGAAAGAAAGCACTTTTCAGTTGCATACTATTTGGAGTAACCTAAAAAGGCCTTTCTACGAAGTACATGCAGAACAGTAGAGCAAGCGCATTGGAAGGCATCAAAAGGCCTTGAGTACTACGAGTCCCAGCAGTGAGATATCATACTTTTCTGTTCTCATGCACTAAATGGGGCTAGACACAGTGCTCTTTAGAGTAAGAAAAACACAGGGATTCTAGTATTATTATTATTCCCTGAAATGGGCACATAGTATGTTTCAAGAACACTGCTAATAAATATACTATACCTTGTGAGATAGATTGTATTAGTGCTATTTTTCTAGATGAGAAAAATAAATCATACACAGGTTAGATTACTAATTGCAGGTCACTTAATAGGTGCTATCATCAGGCTACTTGTTGTTGTTGTTTTTATGTACCATCGAGTCCACCATAACCAAAGGTGACCCTGAAAACAAGAGATCTGTACTTTACCCTGTCCTGTGCCATCCTCATCATTTCTAATATACTTAAGTCCATTGTTACAATCACTGTGTAAATCCATCTTGTTTAGTCTTGTTCTCACTCAGTGACTCTCTACCTTAGTAAGCATGATGTCTTCTTCCAAGGACTGGCCCCTCCTAACAAGCCCAAAGTATATGAGATGAAATTTCACCACCTTTGTCTCTAAGGAGATCCCTGGCTACATTTTCTCCAAGTCAAATTTGTTTGTTCTGTGACAGTCCATGGGATTTTCTCCTCCAATACCACAACTTGAAGGCATCAATCCTTCAGTCATCTTTATTCACTGTCTAACTTTCAAATGCACTAACTTTTCAAATGTATTTGAAAAGGCCGAGAATTGGATCCAGAGCATTTTAGTCTTTAAACTGACATCACTGTTCCTCAAAACTTTGGAGAAGACCTTAACTGTAGATTTTATAAAAGCAAAGGTATTTGATTGTGTGGATCACAACAAATTACAAGTGACAGTGAGAAGAATGAGAATAACAGAGTACTTAATTGTGCTCATGTGCAACCAGCCATTGAAAAAGTGCTACATTGGAATGTAAATCATAGTATATATTCTACAGTATATAAACACAATAGCACACTATTAATAACACACACACACACTCTCATGATACACAGAGTGAATTATTGACACATTCACCAATATTCATGGTTGATTTAATGAGGTAAAATATCTAAGTGTTCCTACTATGTTCCGACTCCAGATAGAGTCCATATTCATGAATATGAAGTTTGAGAACAGGTAAAACAAATCCATGATGACAGAAACAGGAATGTTTACCTGTGGAGAAATGGAAAGTCAATAGAAGTAATCAGAAGAGCAGCTTCTGAAGTGATGCTGTTGCTATTAGCTGTTATATATTTGATTCCAACTCATAGTAACCACAGGCAGGGATAAAAATCTTCTGAGTTTTTATGGACAGCATACATAGGAGTATGTTGGCACTGTTGTTAGATGCCCACTAGTCAAATATGACTCATAGGAACCCTATGAACAGGTCTAAACCCTGCTCTACTTTGTGTCATCATTTCTTATATATGTGAGCCCATTGCTGCAGACACTGTGCCAATTTGTTTCATTGAGGGCCTTCCTTTCTTTCACCGACCTTACATCTTTCTGAGCATGATGTCACTTTCCAAAGAATATTATCTTCACATAAGTCTGTCAAAAATATGTGACCTGAAGTTTTGCCATTTTTGCCTCTAAGAAGTACTCTGATTTCACTTTCTCCAAGATATATATCTCTTAGTTCTTTTGGCAGTCCAGGGGATGCTCAGTACTCTTTTCTGATATCACAACTCAGCATCAGCTCTTCCTTTTGCTATCCTTATTCATTGTCCAGCTCTCAGACGCATAGCAAGTGATTGAAAAAACATGGCCGGAATCAGATGCACCATAATCTTCAAACTGACATCATTACTCCTGACTACTGTGGAGAAGTCCCTGACAGTAGACTTTCCCAATGCAATACGATCCAAGTAAGATGGAATAATCGACAACTTCAATCTTTTCTCCATCTGTCTTGATGTTGCCATCAGTCCACTGGTGAGGACTTTTGTCTTCTTGACGTTGAGATGTAACCCATATTGAAGATTATAGTCTTTGAAATGCAGCAAGTGCTTCAAGCTCTCTTCACTTTCAGCAAGCAAGTTAGAGCTATCTGCTTATCACAGGGTGTTACTTTAGTCTTCCTCCAATCTTAATGCCACACTCGTCTTCACAGAGTCAAGCATCTCCAATGATTTTCTCAGCACACAGATTGAAAAGGTATGGAGATACGATACAACCTTGAAGCACTCCTTTCTTGATTTTTTTTTTTTCAAATGAGTTGGTTTAATTCCAGGTGGTACAGAATTCTGGGCATAATGAAGAATGAAGATTCTGACAGGATTCTAAATTCCATTTACTTTGACTGCACAGACAGCTAAGATCGGAATGGCTGGAGATGGACCATCATAAAGTTTCTTCTTCACTGTTTCACAAAGTTTCCTCTTAAATGTACAACAGGCCCCAAGACAACACTTCATTTTAACTACAGGGGGTAAAAGATGTTACAGCAGAGAATCCAGATGTTTTTAAAAAGAACGGAAGTAAGGTTCATCATTGCCTCAGTCTTATTTTTTGCCAGATTTCTTAATTCCACCCGTGGCCAGGGGACCTTTGCCCACGGCCTTCGCTTTTAGTTCCTCGAGTTTCTTCTGTTCTTCTTTTTGTTTCTGCTTGAAAGCCTTATCTTCCTTGTCCATCTCCTTGGTCTGCTTCTTGGGCTGTTTCAGGGGCTTCTTCTTACCACCTTCACGGCCAGACATGGCGCCGGCCACCCCTTCCCCAGACCTGCCACCCTCCTTTCTTAATTTTTAACCATGGAGTGTTCCCTTACTCTGTTTAGACATCTTTTTGGACTAGGTGCAGATTTTGTGTGAGAACAATTAAGGGTTCTAGGAGTCCCATTTTTCTCAGAGTTAGCCATAGTTCGTTATTATCAACATAGTAAAATGCCTTTGCATAGTTAAAAAAAATCACAAATATTCTTCTGGTATTCTCTGCTTTTAGCTAAAAACCATCTGATTTCAGCAATATCCCTGGTGCCAAAGGCTCTTCATAATCCGTCTTGAATTTCTGGCAGTTATCTGTCAATGTACAGTTCTAATCAGTTTTGTATGATTTCCAGCAATAGTTTGCTTGCATGTCATATAATGAAATTCTGTTGGTTAACCTTTCTTCGAAATGGGAACAAATATGTATGGGTCTCTTCCAGCCAACTGGCCAGGTAGCTGTCTTCCAAATTTCATGACACAGAGTGGTCAACACATCCAGGATGCATTTGTGCATTGAAAATGTCAATTGGTATCTCCCAAATACATAACTTGGGAGAGACTGGAGAACATTATGCTGAGTGAACTAACTCAGTCTCATAAGGATAAATACTATATAAGACCATTATTGTAAAACTAGAAGAGTGACTAGTAAAAGATGTATGGGGACCCAAAAGGGGAAAGGGTAGGAGCAAACGTGGGAGGATGGGTAGTGGCAAAATCACAGGGTGACACAATTTGGTGGGTGGAGGGAGAGGATATAAAGGAAATGGGAAAGAACAGGTGGAGACTTGAAAAGACAGGGTAATGGTGGGCATAGTCCAATGTTGATTAATTTTACTACACAGCCCACAGAAACAATGATTTTGTAAATCACTACCAACTTAGGAGGGACTAGAGAGCATTATGTTAGGTGAACTAACTCAGTTCCATAAGGAAAAATTTGTGTAAGGCCATTATTGTGGAAATAAATAACTAATAAAATATGCATGAAGATCCAAGGGCAGGAGGGTGGGAGCACAGGGGAGAGAAAGGGTCAGGAGCATAGTCATAGGGTCACACAATATGATGGGTGGGGGGAGGGATGGGGTAAGGAATTGGAAAGATCCAGTGTGAAAAACAATATATACAAATTTTGTACGTAAACCAGTATAAAATAAAAAAAAAACCCAAAACCAATAATCAACAGAAATGATGCTATGAAACACAATATGAATGATAATAGTGCGAACACAATGTATACAAACTTTGTAAGCAAACTAATATAAAATAAAAATTATTTAAAAAAGATGCCTTGATAATGACTAATGTCAGAATATGAAATTTGGAAACTAAAATAATGACTAGCTTAGAAATATGGACTTAATGATAGAAATTATACTTCTGATCAGACAGTTAAATTCTGCAGTATCAATATAGTATTCATAGAAAATAGTTTTTTAAAAAAAATAAAAACTATAGGTTGCATCTCTATATCAAAAAGACAAAAATTCTCGCCACTGGACCAATGAACATTAAGATAGAAAAAAACTGAAGTTGTCAATTATTCCATCTTACTTGAATCCACAACCAACATCCTTGGTATCAGCAGTCATATCAGGCGATGTGTTGTATTGGGGAAAGTCTAGTGATTTTAAGAGACCTCTCCAAATTACAGTTGTTGCTGTTTTGTTTTTTTGGGTTTTTTAAAACTTTTTTTGTTTTATGTGTGTGTGTGTGTGTGTGTGTGTGTGTGTGTACCATAGAATCAGATCTGACTGGTACAGGAGGAGATTGTCCCTCTTCTAGCAGAGCATCTGGTGGAGTCAAACCATGCAACTCTGGGATTGCAGTGCAGCTTCTTGCCACTAGGCCACCAAAGCTCCACTGTTGCTGTTTTTAGGTTCCATCGAGTTAGTACAACTCATAATGATCCTATGAACAAAAGATCTTCACACTTCCTGAAACACAAAAGCTCACTGCAACAGTCACTGTGTCAATCCTTCACCCTTCCCAGCATCATGTCCTTCTCCAAGGAATAGTCCCTTCTAGCAACATGCCCAAAGTAAGTGAGGTGAAGGCTCATCATTCCTGCCTCCAAGAGCACTCTGGGTGCACCCTCTCCAAGATATATCGTTTGTTTTCTTGTCCATCCATGAGATGTTCAATGCACTTCTCTTACACTATAGCTCAAAGGCATCAATTATTTTTCTGACATCCTTTATTCACTGTCCAGCTCTCCAATGCAAATTTTTAAAGGAGTAATAATATCAGTCTGAAAGACTAAAGTGTTCCTGATTCAAGCCTTTGTAATTTTTTAGTTACTTGCTATTCAAACCTAGACAATGAAGAAAGATGACAGAAGAAGAATTGAGTAAAGATGACAGAAGAAGAATTGAGGACTTTGAGTTATGGTGTGGGAGAAGAGCAATGAATAGCCCATGGACTTAAAAAGAAAATAAAAAAAGGAGGGAATATACATAGTCAATCTACTAGAAAGAATAAGTTGATGTTTAATCATTTCAGGAGTAGCATATAATCAATAACCAATGGTCTTAAAGGAAGAAGTCCAGCAGCACTAAAGTTTCTGGCAAACATAAGGCTCTAGATAAACAGAATACTACCTGACATATTTAACAGAATGCAAGGCTGGAAGCACTCACTTACGTATGCCAAGACTTTTGAAGATATCTAAATGGACAACTGACTGAAAGAAATCCCTATTTGTGCCCATTCTAAAGAAAGGTGTTCTTGCAGAATGTAAAGTTATCATATTGTGCTATGAATAACACCTGCAAGTAACATCTTATTAAATGTCATTTAAAATGCTTGCAATAGTACACCAACAGAGAACTGTCAGAAACTCAAGCCAGAATCAGAAGAGGACATAGCAAGAGGGATATCGTTACTCATAACAGATGGATCTTACCTGAAACCAGAATAAACATCATAAAATGTTTACCTGTGTTTTCTTAATTATGCAAAGGATCACAAATTATGGATTGCATTGCAAATATGGAAATTCCAGAAGACTTTACTGTGCTAATGTAGAAATGAGACCTATACTTAGGGACAGTCATTCAAACAGAAAATAACATACTGCATCAGGGAAAAACTATATAGAGTATTGAACATGAATTTTTCCTGTGTACCTAACCAATCAGTTGTAGAGATCAACATTTATTCTCTCATACAATACAATTCCCCAGCCAGCCACCTGGTGGCAGGTTGATTACATTTGACCCATTTTACAATGAAGGGCCTAGTTTCCAGTGACTTGTCCTCACTGAAATGCACTTCATTACAGATTTGAATTTGTCTTTTGTATACCTCAATTCTTCTGGTAGCACCATAAGTCATGAATTTGTAGAATGCTTTATTCACTTTATAGTAAGTATTTCATACAGCATTGATTCTGACAAAGGAATTCATTTTACTGCAGAAATAGAGTGGTAATGGACTGGTACCCCATAGCATTTACTAGTCTCAATATATACTTCATTGCCTAGAAACAGCTATCCTGATGGATTTTTGGAATGGTTTATTAAAGATTGAATTACAATTCCAACTGGGAAACTACAGTTTAATGTGTTTTTTTTCATTTAAAATGAAAAACCTTATGTGCTTTTAACCAGTGATCAAGATATGCTACTGTGTCTCACATTGTAAGAATAAATAGTTCGGAAAGTCAAGGAGTAGAAATGAGACTAGATTTTCTCACATTACAGCTAATATCCCACTGACTGAAATTTTGTTCCTTGTACTTAGATGTTACTGGTTTAGAAGATCTTAGATCCTAAAGAGAAACAAGAGTTCTATTGATACGGAAGTGCAGGCTATCAGTTGGCCATTTAGGGTTCCTCATGCTACTAATTCAACAGATGAGGAATCATGCTACTTTCACATGATTAGTTCTAATTTTACTAAGGGAGATTTGGATTGTGCAAAACAATGACGAGTTAATAAAGATTGTTTCAGCAACTCAGAGAATTCTTTAAGTACCTTTTAAAGTGTCCTATTTCAGTAAGCGTGGAAGGAGGAGTGGCATCCACTTCCATAATAGCTTGCCTCCGGAAACCCTATGAACCTGGAGAGAGGATGAAAGGCATCCAAGCATCGAGCACTCTCCTTCATAGGGTCGCTATGAATCGCCTGCGACTCGACGGCACTTAACAACAACATTTAAGTAACAAAAAGTTAATTAAAAAACATATCATCAAACCAATAAAAAAATCACGAAGGATACATCTTAACACCAAGAAAACAAAAACCCTTGCTACTGGATTTCATAGGCAACATCATGATAGATGGAGAAAAGAATGAAACTGTCAACAACTTCACCTTACTTGGATACACAATCACTATACTTTGTACCAGCTAAGAGGAGATCAGGAAACATGCTGCATTCACTAGGAAAGTCTGCAGTCAGGGACCTCTGCAAATTATTGAGGAGCAATTATGTCAGTTTGAGGACTAATCAGTACCTGATGCAGTCATTTCAATCACTTGCTATGTTGCTGAAAGCTGGACATTGAATAAGTATGACAGAAGAAGAACTGATGACTCTGAATTGTGGTTTAGAGAAGAGTATTGTATATGCCATGGATTGTCAAAAGAACAGATATGTCTTAGAGAATGTATAGACAGAGTGTCTCTTAGAGGCGAAGACGATAATGCTTACACTCACGTGTTGGCAACCTTATGTACTACAGCCCTATACCCGGCTCTATCCTGTCCCAATCTTATTGTCTCTGACACACCTACCCCCATTACCCCAGTCACTGAATCAGTCCATTTCATCGAGGGTCTTCTTCCCTTGCATTGTCCCTCCACCCTCCCAAGAATGACGTCCCTCTCCAAGGATTGATTTACCCTTGCAACACATCCAAAGTTTGTCAGATGAAGCTTCAGAATCCTTGCCTCCAAGGAGCAGCCCAGTTTCACCTTCTTCAGGAAAAACATGTTTTTTCTCCTAGCCCTAAATGTCCATTGTTTCTTCAGTACTTTTCTCCAGAACCACAGCTCAAAGGCATCAACTATCCTTCTATCATCCTTAGTTGCTGGCCAGCTTTCTGACACATAACCTGCAATTGCAAAGACCATGGCCTGGATCAGGTGCACCTTAATCTCCAGACTGACATTGTTGCTCTTTAGTACTTTAGGGAGGTCTCTGACAGCAGACTTTCCTAATGCAATTAGTCTTTTAATTTTAAGGTGGCTGGTACCAAGAGTGTTGATTGTGGAGCCAAGCAAACTGATCTCTTCACCATATATCACGATGCTGTCAATTGGCCCAGTTTGTTTTCTTGATGTTAAGCTTCAATTCAAATTTAAGAATATAGTCCTTGACATTCTGCAGCAAGCACTGCAGGTCCTCTTCAGTTTCAGCAAGCAGGGTTGAGTCATCTGCATAATGCAGATTGTTGATGAGTCTTCCTCCAATCTGGATGACACATTTCTCCTCATATAGCCCAGCCTCTAAGAAAATCTGTTCTGCATATCGATTGAAAAGGCACAGAGATAGGACACATCCCTTATGTACACCCTTCCCAGTATTGAACAATGCAGTGTTTCCCTGCTCTGTTCTGATGACTGCCTGCTGGTCCAAGTATAGGTTTCATATAAGCACAATCAAGTGTTCTGGGATTCCCATTCTTCTCAGAGTTAACCACAATGTGTTGTTATCCACACAGTCCAATGCCTTTGCATAATCAATGAAACACAGATAGACACTCCTCTGGTATTTTCTCCTTTCAGCCAAGATCCATCTAACATTAGCTACAATCTCCCCAGAACCATGGCTTCTTCTAAATCCAGCCTGCACTTCTGGTGGTTCTCTACTGATGTGTGGTTCCAGTCGTTTTCGGATAATTTTCAGCACACTCTTGCTTGCTGTGATATTAATGTTATTGTTAGATAATTTTCACACTTTGTTGGGTCATCTTTCTTTGGAATGGGAATATATCTCTTCCAGTAAGTTGGCCAGGTGGTTGTTCTCCATATTTCTCTGCACAATTTGATGAGCACATCCAGAGCAGCGTCTGTTTGTTGAAATATGCCAATTGGTATGCTGTCAATTCCGAGGGTCTTGTTTTTTGGCAATCTTTCAGAACAGCTTGAAATTCTTCCTTGATCACCACAGGTTCTAGTCTCACATACTTTGGGCATATTGCTAGGAGATTCTGTTCCTTGGAGAGTGATATCATGCTTAGAAAGGTGGAGTGATGGAGCAGGAGAGCAACACTTTCAACCATGTACACTGACACAGTGACTGTGGCAATGGACTCCAGTGTGTCAGAGATTGTGAAGCTGGAACAGGATAGGGCAGGGTTCAGGTTTGTTGTTCATATGGTTACTATGACTTGGGTATCTGGGGTATCTGTTGAGGAAGAAGGAGAAATATGAAATGAGTAATGTAAAAAGAAATTTATCATTATTGTGTGCCTGTGACCAACTTAGAAAGGAGTATTGTACAAAATATCTGTTCTCTCTCTCTCTCTCTCTCTCTCTCTCTCTCTCTCTCTCTCTCTGTATGTGTGGTGAGATAGAGGGGGGATTTGTTTCTCATTATCCTCTATTATTTTATATAATATTGTGGTGGTGACAATGTTTAATTTGGCTATTGCCTTGGTAGCAGAGTGGTTAAGAGCTTCTCTATTAACCAAAATCTTGGCAGTTGAAGCCACCAGCTGCACCATCAAAGGAAGATGTGGTAATATGCTTCAGAAAAACTGATGTTGTTGTTGTTGTTGTTATTGCTGCTGCTGTTATATGTCCTCGAGTCATCTGCAACTCATTGCGACCCTATGTACAATAGCTTTGAACCCTGCTGTATCCTGAGCCAGTCTCACTGACTCCGACACATCTATCCTGATTACCCAAGTTTAAATGGCAATCCACCTTATCCAGGGTCATCTTCTCCTGCACTATTCATCCACCTTTTCAATCTTGATGTCCTTCTCCAAGGACTGGTACCTTCTGGTCACGTGCCCAAAGCATGTGAGACAGAGCTTCAAAATCCTAGCCTCCTAGAAGTAGTTTGGTTTCACAGATCTCTTTGCTCTCTTGGCAGTCCATGGTATGTTCAATAGTCTTCTCTAGTACCACAATTCAAAGTCATTGTTTCTTCTTCTGTCATCCTTAGTCATTGTCCAGCTCTCTAGTGCATAGCAAGTAATTGCAAAGATCATAGACTTGAATCAGGTGCACCTTAGTCTCTAGGCTGACATTGTTGCTCTTCAGTACTCTGTAGAGGTCCCTGACAGCTGATTTCCCTAATTCAATTTGTCTTTTGATTTCCTGACTGCTGGTATCAAGAGTGTTGCTAGTGGAGCTCAGCAAGCTGAAACTGCTAACAACCTCAATCTCTTCTCCATTTATCACGGTGCTACCAATTGTCCTAGTGGTGAGTATCGTTGTTTTATTGATGTTGAGCTTCAATTCACATTGACCTTTTATAGAAAAGTGGAAAAACCATAGCCTTACAAATTTCACTCAGGCAATTTTACTCTGTCTTGTATTGTCACCATATGTCAGAATCAACTCAGTAACAATAGTGCCTTTATTATATAGGCTACACATTATTCCAGTAGTCCTGTAAGTATAAAGATATTGCTGAAAGATGTTCATCATAACTACTAGACCTCAGAGTCTGCTCCTTGAGAAGAAATAAGGAAAAAAGAAATCTTTACATGATGAAAAATAGTTGCCACTTATAAAACAAATATTGATGTTTTTACTACATGGATGTTCAAATAAGTTCTAATATGTGTAGAATGATGCATATAGATGAAAATTAACCAGATAAATTAACTATGTCTTACTTAACTACTATCTCTCAGTTCTAAACCAACTTATTCTATTTTTTTCTAAGATTCTGAGGCTAAGCCTCCATGAACTACATTTCTCAAATATCTTTGCTAGCTGGTTTTCTGTTAAATGTGGTCAATAAGAGAAATCTGAGGTAATGAGGAAGAAGGAAGAGACATTTTTTAGTTTCTTTTAGTATCAATCACTGCAGTTCTTCATAAGGCTTTAGAAGGCTTGTTATTTCAAAAGCAGATGGCTGGTTTTGCTTCCTTATCTTAGTCTTGAAGTTGCTCTGGAACCTGTCTACTATGAGTGACCATGCTGATATTTAAAATATTGGTGCTATAACTTCCACCATTACAACAATATGCAAATCATTACAATATAGCAAACTAGTAGAGAAGTAGTGACTCAGCCATACAATGCTAGTTGGAAACAGAGAACAAGCAATGATAGTTGGAAACCATGGCCCTGGGACAGAAGTGAGGCTGGAGGTCACATGATAAAGGCTTTATAATCAATTATGTATTTCTTGAAAATAGTTTTTAAAAAAATTTTTTTCCAACAGAGTGTAGAAATTGTCAAATAATATCACTAATGACATACACAAGCGAAATCTTGCTCAAGATTATCCAAAACTGACTTGAACAGAACATTGACAGAAAACTACCATAAATATAAGCTGGATTTAGAAAAGGTCATATCACTAGGGACATTATGGCCAAAGTCAGATGTATCTTGGCAGAAAGCAAAGAGTACCAAAGGAATATCTATGTTTCATTTGACTACATGGATTACCACAACAATTGTGGCTAACCTTGAGGAGAAAGAATCCCAGACTATTTTATTGTTTTCATGTGAAATCTATACTTTCAGTCATCCAGAGGCAGTCATCAGAACAGAGCAAGGAAACACTGCATGGTTCAAAATCAGGAAAGGAGTGCATCAAAGATACATCCTGATTCCACACCTTTTCAGTCTAGATGCAGAACAAATTATCCCTGAGGCTGGGATTTATGAGGAGAAATGTGTCAACAGGATTGGAGGAAGACTCCTCAACCCTAACGTTATTCAGCTGATACAACCTTGTTTGCTGAAACTGAGGAGGACCTGAAGCACGTGCTTCAGAATGCCAAGGACTGCAGCCTTCAATATAGATTGAAGCTCAACATCAAGAAAACAAAGATTCTCACCACTGGGCCAAATGGAAGCACCATCATAGATGGAGAATAGTTTGTTAACAGTTACAGCTTGCTCGACTCCACAATGAAAACTCTTGGCACCAGCAGTCAGGAAATCAAAAGATGAATTGCACTGGGAAAATGTTCTGTCAGGGACCTCTCCAGAGTACTGAGGAGTAATGATGTTAGTCTAGAGACTAAGTTGCACCTGATTCATGCCATGGTCTTCATAATTACTTAATTATTTAATTAATAACAATTTATTGTTATGCATCAGAGAATTGGACAATGACTAAGGATGACAGAAGAAGGATTGATGCTTTTGAGTTGTAGTGTTGGAGAAGAGTCTTGAACACACCATGGACCACCAAGAAAACAAATAGTTCTGTTTAGAGAAGATGAAACCAAGTTTCTCTTTGGAGGCTAGGATTTTCAAGTTGTCTTACATACTTTGGGTGCATGGCCAGAAGAGACCAGTCCTTGGGGAAGGACAGCACGCTCAGAGGGTGGATGGTAGCATAGGAGAGGAAGACCCTGGATGAGATGGACTGACACAGTAACAAGAAAAATGGGGGTAGGTGTGTTAGAGTCAGTAAGATTGGTTTAGGAGAGGGCAAGCTTCAGAGCTTGATGTACATAGGGTCGCTATGAGTCACAGGAGACTCAACAGTATCTAACAACAACATACACATGAACCTCATCTGATGGATTAGATAAGATTCAGATTGACTACATCTGAAGAGATGATGAAGACGTTTAATATGAGTAATCAAATCAAGGCAAAACACTTATTGTGGAAGATATACAAGTTTAAATTAACTGAAGAAAATGAAAACAAGTCTACTGGAGCAAAAAACGACTGTGAGTTTGTCCTACCTGAATTTAAGAGCTTATCAAGAATAGATTTGATACATTGAACACTTTATGACCAAAGACCAGAGAAGTTGTGAGAGGATATCAAGGACATCATCCATTAAGAAAATAAAAGATCATTACAAAGACTGAGGAGAAACAAAAGACTAAAAGAGATGTTAAAAGAGATCCTGAAATTTGCACTAACCAGAAAAGAAGCCAAAATAAAGGGGAAAATGGTGAAGTAAGAGAGCTTAACAGAAAACTTCCGAGAGTAGTACAAGAAGGAAAAATTTATAACAAAATGTACAAAGATGGGGGTTAAAAAATGAAAAAGGGGAAAACTTACTCAGCATTATTCAAGTTCAAACAATTGAAAAACAAACTTAAGTCATGGGCAAGATCTTGAATTATATGGGAAGCATTAAAGAAGATGAAGAAATGCAGAGTCAAAATACAAAAAAAATTGATTAGCATTGAACCATTTCAGAAAATAGCATATGAGCAAAAACCAATGATTATGCAAAGGCATTTGACTGTGTGGATCATAACAAACTGTGGCTGACTCTGAGAAGAATGGAAATACCAGAACACTTGATCATGCTAATGTGAAACCTATACTTGGACCAAGAGGCAGTTGTCAGAACAGAGCAAAGAAACACTGTATGGTTCAAAATT